>NW_027328721.1:54375011-54682470 GCF_048564905.1 Vicugna pacos
CGTGGAGTTGTCTCTCGAGCTCCCCCACGCACTGACAATGGTTCCGGAATCCTGAGCGTGGGGAATTTCCACCAACGGTCGGCAGCGCGTGGGTTCAAACGGAATGCCTAAGCTCTTCTCCCCTGAGGATTTTCCTAATATCTCTGTGCCAGGGAATGCTAGGGGGGTTTGTAGGAAGTCCCAGGGACAGAGGCTGCCTCCCCAAGTTCAGAGAAGGTATTTCTCGGACTTCCCCGAACAGGGAAAACCTGTGACTGAAGAGAGCTGCGTGGAGTTGTCTCTCGAGCTCCCCCACGCACTGACAATGGTTCCGGAATCCTGAGCGTGTGGAGGTTCCACCAACGGTCGGCAGCGCGTGGGTTCTAACGGAATGCCTAAGCTCGTCTCCCCTGAGGGATTTCCTAATGTCTCTGTGCCAGGGAATGCTAGGGGGGTTTGCAGGAATTCCCAGGGACAGAGGCTGCCTCCCCAAGGTCAGGGAAGGTACTTCTCGGACTTCCCCGAACAGGGAACACCTGTGACTGAAGAGAGCTGCGTGGAGTTGTCTCTCGAGCTCCCCCACGCACTGACAATGGTTCCGGAATCCTGAGCGTGGGGAGGTTCCACCAACGGTCGGCAGCGCGTGGGTTCTAACGGAATGCTTAAGCTCGTCTCCCCTGAGGGTTTTCTTAATGTCTCTGTGCCAGGGAATGCTGGGGGTGTTTGCAGGAAGTCCCCGGGACAGAGGCTGCCCCCCCAAAGTCAGAGAAGGTATTTCTCGGACTTCCCTGAACACGGAACACCTGTGACTGAAGAGAGCTGCGTGGAGTTGTCTCTCGAGCTCCCCCACGCACTGACAATGGTTCCGGAATCCTGAGCGTGGGGAGGTTCCACCAACGGTCGGCAGCGCGTGGGTTCTAACGGAATGCCTAAGCTCGTCTGCCCTGAGGGTTTTCCTAAAATCTCTGTGCCAGGGAATGCTAGGGGTGTTTGCAGGAATTCCCAGGGACAGAGGCTGCCTCCCCAAGTTCAGAGAAGTTATTTCTCAGACTTCCCCGAACAGGGAACACCTTTGACTGAAGAGAGCTGCGTGGAGATGTCTCTCGAGCTCCCCCACGCATTGACAATGTTTCCGGAGTCCTGAGCGTGTGGAGGTTCCACCAACTGTCGGCAGCGCGTGGGTTCTAACGGAATGCGTAAGCTCGTCTCCCCTGAGGGTTTTCCTAATGTCTCTGTGCCAGGGAATGCTAGGGGGGTTTGCAGGAATTCCCAGGGACAGAGGCTGCCTCCCCAAGGTCAGGGAAGTTATTTCTCAGACTTCCTCGAACAGGGAACACCTGTGATTGAAGAGAGCTGCGTGGAGTTGTCTCTCGAGTTCCACCACGCCCTGACAATGGTTCCGGAATCCTGAGCGTGGGGAGGTTCCACCAACGGTCGGCATCGCGTGGGTTCTAACGGAATGCCTAAGCTCGTCTCCCCTGAGGGTTTTCCTAATATCTCTGTGCCAGGGAATGCTAGGGGTGTTTGCAGTAATTCCCAGGGACAGAGGCTACCTCCCCAAGGTCAGGGAAGTTATTTCTCGGACTTCCCAGAACAGGGAACACCTGTGACTGAAGAGAGCTGCGTCGAGTTGTCTCTCGATCTCCCCCACTCACTGACAATTGTTCCGGAATCCTGAGCGTGGGGAGGTTCCACCAACGGTCGGCAGCGCGTGGGTTCTAACGGAATGCCTAAGCTCGTCTCCCCTGAGGGTTTTCCTAATGTCTCTGTTCCAGGGAATGCTTGGAGGGTTTGCAGGAAGTCCCAGGGAAAGAGGCTGATTCCCCAAGTTCAGGGAAGGTATTTCTCGGACTTCCCCGAACAGGGAACACCTGTGACTGAAGAGAGCAGCGTGGAGTTGTCTCTCGAGCTCCCCCACGCACTGACAATGGTTCCGGAATCCTGAGCGTGGGGAGGTTCCACCAACGGTCGGCAGCGCGTGGGTTCTAACGGAATGCCTATGCTCGTCTCCCCTGAGGATTTTCCTAATATCTCTGTGCCAGGGAATGCTTGGGGGGTTTGCAGGAAGTCCCAGGGACAGAGGCTGCCTCCCCAAGGTCAGTGAAGGTATTTCTCGGACTTCCCCGAACAGGGAACACCTGTGACTGAAGAGAGCTGTGTGGAGTTGTCTCTCGAGCTCCCCCACGCACTGACAATTGTTCCGGAATCCTGAGCGTGGGGAGGTTCCGCCAACGGTCGGCAGCGCGTGGGTTCTAACGGAATGCCTAAGCTCGTCTCCCCTGAGGGTTTTCCTAATATCTCTGTGCCAGGGAATGCTAGGGGTGTTTGCAGGAAGTCCCAGGGACAGAGGCTGCCTCCCCAAGATCAGAGAAGGTATTTCTCAGACTTCCCCGAACAGGGAACTCCTGTGACTGAAGAGAGCTGCGTGGAGTTGTCTCTCGAGCTCCCCCACGCACTTACAATGGTTCCGGAATCCTGAGCGTGGGGAATTTCCACCAACGGTCGGCAGCGCGTGGGTTCTAACGGAATGCCTAAGCTCTTCTCCCCTGAGGATTTTCCTAATATCTCTGTGCCAGGGAATGCTAGGGGGGTTTGCAGGAAGTCCCAGGGACAGAGGCTGCCTTCCCAAGGTCAGGGAAGGTATTTCTCGGACTTCCCCGAACAGGGAACACCTGTGACTGAAGAGAGCTGCGTGGAGTTGTCTCTCGAGCTCCCCCACGCACTGACAATGGTTCCGGAATCTTGAGCTTGGGGAGGTTCCACCAACGGTCAGCAGCGCGTGGGTTCTAACGGAATGCCTAAGCTCGTCTCCCCTGAGGGTTTTCCTAATTTCTCTGTGCCAGGGAATGCTAGGGCGGTTTGCAGGAAGTCCCAGGGACAGAGGCTGCCTCCCCAAGGTCAGGGAAGGTATTTCTCGGACTTCCCCGAACAGGGAACACCTGTGACAGAAGAGAGCTGCGTGGAGTTGTCTCTCGAGCTCCCGCACGCACTGACAATGGTTCCGGAATCCTGAGCGTGGGGAGGTTCCACCAACGGTCGGCAGCGCGTGGGTTCTAACGGAATGCCTAAGCTGGTATCCCCTGAGGGTTTTCCTAAAGTCTCTATGCCAGGGAATGCTAGGGGGGTTTGCAGGAATTCCCAGGGACAGAGGCTGCCTCCCCAAGGTCAGGGAAGGTATTTCTCGGACTTCCCCGAAAAGGGAACACCTGTGACTGAAAAGAGCTGCGTGGAGTTGTCTCTCGAGCTCCACCCCGCACTGACAATGGTTCCGGAATCCTGAGCGTGGGGAGGTTCCAGCAACGGTCGGCAGTGCGTGGGTTCTAACGGAATGCCTAAGCTCGTCTCCCCTGAGGGTTTTCCTAATGTCTCTGTGCCAGGGAATGCTAGGGGTGTTTGCAGGAAGTCCCAGGGACAGAGGCTGCCTCCCCAAGGTCAGGGAAGGTATTTCTCGGACTTCCCCGAACAGGGAACACCTGTGACTGAAGAGAGCTGCGTGGAGTTGTCTCCCGAGCTCCCCCACGCACTGACAATGGTTCCGGAATCCTGAGCGTGCGGAGGTTCCACCAACGTTCGGCAGCGCGTGGGTTCTAACGGAATGCCTAAGCTCGTCTCCCCTGAGGATTTTCCTGATGTCTCTGTGCCAGGGAATGCTAGGGGGGTTTGCAGGAATTCCCAGGGACAGAGGCTGCCTCCCCAAGGTCAGGGAAGGTATTTTTCGGACTTCCCCGAACAGGGAACACCTGTGACTGAAGAGAGCTGCGTGGAGTTGTCTCTCGAGCTCCCCCATGCACTGACAATGGTTCCGGAATCCTGAACGTGGGGAGGTTCCACCAACGGTCGGCAGCGCGTGGGTTCTAACGGAATGCCTAAGCTCGTCTCCCCTGAGGGTTTTCCTAATGTCTCTGTGCCAGGGAATGCTAGGGGGGTTTGCAGGAATTCCCAGGGACAGAGGCTGCCTCCCCAAGTTAATAGAAGTTATTTCTCGGACTTCCCCGAACAGGGAACACCTGTGACTGAAGAGAGCTGCGTGGAGTTGTCTCTCGAGCTCCCCCACGCACTGACAATGGTTCCGGAATCCTGAGCGTGGGGAGGTTCCACCAACGGTCGGCAGCGCGTGGATTCAAACGGAATGCCTAAGCTCGTCTCCCCTGAGGGTTTTCCTAATGTCTCTGTTCCAGGGAATGCTTGGAGGGTTTGCAGGAAGTCCCAGGGACAGAGGCTGATTCCCCAAGTTCAGGGAAGGTATTTCTCGGACTTCCCCGAACAGGGAACACCTGTGACAGAAGAGAGCAGCGTGGAGTTGTCTCTCGAGCTCCCCCACGCACTGACAATGGTTCCGGAATCCTGAGCGTGGGGAGGTTCCACCAACGGTCGGCAGCGCGTGGGTTCTAACGGAATGCCTATGCTCGTCTCCCGTGAGGATTTTCCTAATATCTCTGTGCCAGGGAATGCTTGGGGGGTTTGCAGGAAGTCCCAGGGACAGAGGCTGCCTCCCCAAGGTCAGTGAAGGTATTTCTCGGATTTCCCCGAACAGGGAACACCTGTGACTGAAGAGAGCTGTGTGGAGTTGTCTCTCGAGCTCCCCCACGCACTGACAATTGTTCCGGAATCGTGAGCGTGGGGAGGTTCCGCCAACGGTCGGCAGCGCGTGGGTTCTAACGGAATGCCTAAGTTCGTCTCCCCTGAGGGTTTTCCTAATATCTCTGTGCCAGGGAATGCTAGGGGTGTTTGCAGTAAGTCCCAGGGACAGAGGCTGCCTCCCCAAGGTCAGAGAAGGTATTTCTCAGACTTCCCCGTACAGGGAACTCCTGTGACTGAAGAGAGCTGCGTGGAGTTGTCTCTCGAGCTCCCCCACGCACTGACAATGGTTCCGGAATCCTGAGCGTGGGGAATTTCCACCAACGGTCGGCAGCGCGTGGGTTCTAACGGAATGCCTAAGCTCTTCTCCCCTGAGGATTTTCCTAATATCTCTGTGCCAGGGAATGCTAGGGGGGTTTGCAGGAAGTCCCAGGGACAGAAGCTGCCTTCCCAAGGTCAGGGAAGGTATTTCTCGGACTTCCCCGAACAGGGAACACCTGTGACTGAAGAGAGCTGCGTGGAGTTGTCTCTCGAGCTCCCCCACGCACTGACAATGGTTCCGGAATCTTGAGCTTGGGGAGGTTCCACCAACGGTCGGCAGCGCGTGGGTTCTAACGGAATGCCTAAGCTCGTCTCCCCTGAGGGTTTTCCTAATTTCTCTGTGCCAGGGAATGCTAGGGCGGTTTGCAGGAAGTCCCAGGGACAGAGGCTGCCTCCCCAAGGTCAGGGAAGGTATTTCTCGGACTTCCCCGAACAGGGAACACCTGTGACAGAAGAGAGCTGCGTGGAGTTGTCTCTCGAGCTCCCGCACGCACTGACAATGGTTCCGGAATCCTGAGTGTGGAGAGGTTCCACCAACGGTCGGCAGCGCGTGGGTTCTAACGGAATGCCTAAGCTGGTATCCCCTGAGGGTTTTCCTAAAGTCTCTATGCCAGGGAATGCTAGGGGGGTTTGCAGGAATTCCCAGGGACAGAGGCTGCCTCCCCAAGGTCAGGGAAGTTATTTCTCGGACTTCCCCGAACAGGGAACACCTGTGACTGAAGAGAGCTGCGTGGAGTTGTCTCTCGAGCTCCCCCATGCACTGACAATGGTTCCAGAATCCTGAACGTGGGGAGGTTCCACCAACGGTCGGCAGCGCGTGGGTTCTAACGGAATGCCTAAGCTCGTCTCCCCTGAGGGTTTTCCTAATGTCTCTGTGCCAGGGAATGCTAGGGGGGTTTGCAGGATTTCCCAGGGACAGAGGCTGCCTCCCCAAGTTAATAGAAGTTATTTCTCGGACTTCCCCGAACAGGGAACACCTGTGACTGAAGAGAGCTGCGTGGAGTTGTCTCTCGAGCTCCCCCCCGCACTGACAATGGTTCCGGAATCCTGAGCGTGGGGAGGTTCCAGCAACGGTCGGCAGTGCGTGGGTTCTAACGGAATGACTAAGCTCGTCTCCCCTGAGGGTTTTCCTAATGTCTCTGTGCCAGGGAATGCTAGGGGTGTTTGCAGGAATTCCCAGGGACAGAGGCTGCCTCCCCAAGGTCAGGGAAGGTATTTCTCGGACTTCCCCGAACAGGGAACACCTGTGACTGAAGAGAGCTGCGTGGAGTTGTCTCCCGAGCTCCCCCACGCACTGACAATGGTTCCGGAATCCTGAGCGTGGGGAGGTTCCACCAACGTTCGGCAGCGCGTGGGTTCTAACGGAATGCCTAAGCTCGTCTCCCCTGAGGATTTTCCTGATGTCTCTGTGCCAGGGAATGCTAGGGGGGTTTGCAGGAATTCCCAGGGACAGAGGCTGCCTCCCCAAGGTCAGGGAAGGTATTTTTCGGACTTCCCCGAAAAGGGAACACCTGTGACTGAAGAGAGCTGCGTGGAGTTGTCTCTCGAGCTCCCCCATGCACTGACAATGGTTCCAGAATCCTGAACGTGGGGAGGTTCCACCAACGGTCGGCAGCGCGTGGGTTCTAACGGAATGCCTAAGCTCGTCTCCCCTGAGGGTTTTCCTAATGTCTCTGTGCCAGGGAATGCTAGGGGGGTTTGCAGGAATTCCCAGGGACAGAGGCTGCCTCCCCAAGTTAATAGAAGTTATTTCTCGGACTTCCCCGAACAGGGAACACCTGTGACTGAAGAGAGCTGCGTGGAGTTGTCTCTCGAGCTCCCCCACGCACTGACAATGGTTCCGGAATCCTGAGCGTGGGGAGGTTCCACCAACGTTCGGCAGCGCGTGGATTCAAACGGAATGGCTATGCTCGTCTCTCCTGAGGGTTTTCCTAATGTCTCTGTGCCAGGGAATGCTAGGGGGGTTTGCAGGAAGTCCCAGGGACAGAGGCTGCCTCCCCAAGGTCAGAGAAGTTATTTCTCGGACTTCCCCGATCAGGGAACACGTGTGACTGAAAAGAGCTGCGTGGAGTTGTCTCTCGAGCTCCCCCACGCACTGACAATGGTTCCGGAATCCTGAGCGTGGGGAGGTTCCACCAACGGTCGGCAGCGCGTGGGCTCTAACGGAATGCCTAAGCTCGTCTCCCCTGAGGGTTTTCCTAATATCTCTGTGCCAGGGAATGCTAGGGGTGTTTGCAGGAAGTCCCAGGGACGGAGGCTGCCTCCCCAAGGTCAGGGAAGGTATTTCTCGGACTTCCCCGAACAGGGAACACCTGTGACTGAAGAGAGCTGCGTGGAGTTGTCTCTCGAGCTCCCCAACGCACTGACAATGGTTCCGGAATCCTGAGAGTGGGGAGGTTCCACCAACGGTCGGCAGCGCGTGGGTTCAAACGGAATGCCTATGCTCGTCTCCCCTGAGGATTTTCCTAATGTCTCTGTGCCACGGAATGCTAGGGGGGTTTGCAGGAAATCCCAGGGACAGAGGCTGCCTCCCCAAGGTTAGGGAAGTTATTTTTCGGACTTCCCCGAACAGGGAACACCTGTGACTGAAGAGAGCTGCGTGGAGTTGTCTCTCGAGCTCCCCCATGCACTGACAATGGTTCCGGAATCCTGAGCGTGGGGAGGTTCCACCAACGGTCGGCAGCGCGTGGGTTCTAACGGAATGCCTTAGCTCGTCTCCCCTGAGGGTTTTCCTAATGTCTCTGTGCCAGGGAATGCTAGGGGTGTTTGCAGGAATTCCCAGGGACAGAGGCTGCCTCCACAAGTTAAGAGAAGTTATTTCTCGGACTTCCCCGAACAGGGAACACCTGTGACTGAAGAGAGCTGCGTGCAGTTGTCTCTCGAGCTCCCCCACGCACTGACAATGGTTCCGGAATCCTGAGCGTGGGGAGGTTCCACCAACGGTCGGCAGCGCGTGTGTTCTAACGGAATGCCTAAGCTCGTCTCCCCTGAGGATTTTCCTAATGTCACTGTGCCAGGGAATGCTAGGGGGGTTTGCAGGAAGTCCCAGGGACAGAGGCTGCATCCCGAAGGTCAGGGAAGGTATTTTTCGGACTTCCCCGAACAGGGAACACCTGTGACTGAAGAGAGCTGCGTGGAGTTGTCTCTCGAACTCCCCCATGCACTGACAATGGTTCCGGAATCCTGAGCGTGGGGAGGTTCCACCAACGGTCGGCAGCGCGTGGGTTCTAACGGAATGCCTAAGCTCGTCTCCCCTGAGGGTTTTCCTAATGTCTCTGTGCCAGGGAATGCTAGGGGTATTTGCAGGAATTCCCAGGGACAGAGGCTGCCTCCCCAAGGTCAGGGAAGTTATTTCTCGGACTTCCCCGATCAGGGAACACCTGTGACTGAAGAGAGCTGCGTGGAGTTGTCTCTCGAGCTCCCCCACGCACTGACAATGGTTCCGGAATCCTGAGCGTGGGGAGGTTCCACCAACGGTCGGCAGCGCGTGGGTTCTAACGGAATGCGTAAGCTCGTCTCCCCTGAGGGTTTTCCTAATGTCTCTGTGCCAGGGAATGCTAGGGGGGTTTGCAGGAATTCCCAGGGACAGAGGCTGCCTCCCCAAGTTCAGGGAAGGTATTTATCGGACTTCACCGAACAGGGAACACCTGTGACTGAAGAGAGCTGCGTGGAGTTGTCTCTCGAGCTCCCCCACACACTGACAATGGTTCCGGAATCCTGAGCGTGGGGAGGTTCCACCAACGGTCGGCAGCGCGTGGGTTCTAACGGAATGCCTAAGCTCGTCTCCCCTGAGGGTTTTCCTAATGTCTCTGTGCCAGGGAATGCTAGGGGGGTTTGCAGGAAGTCCCAGGGACAGAGGCTGCCTCCCCAAGGTAAGGGAAGGTATTTCTCGGACTTCCCCGAACAGGGAACACCTGTGACTGAAGAGAGCTGCGTGGAGTTGTCTCTCGAGCTCCCCCACGCAATGACAATGGTTCCGGAATCCTGAGCGTGGAGAGGTTCCACCAACGGTCGGCAGCGCGTGGGTTCTAACGGAATGCCTAAGCTCGTCTCTCCTGTGGTTTTTCCTAATATCTCTGTGCCAGGGAATGCTAGGGGGGTTTGCAGGAAGTCCCCGGGACAGAGGCTGCCTTCCCAAGGTCAGAGAAAGTATTTCTCGGACTTCCCTGAACACGGAACACCTGTGACTGAAGAGAGCTGCGTGGAGTTGTCTCTCGAGCTCCCCCACGCACTGACAATGTTTCCGGAATCCTGAGCGTGGGGAGGTTCCAGCAACGGTCGGCAACGCGTGGGTTCTAACGGAATGCCTAAGCTCGTCTGCCCTGAGTGTTTTCCTAATGTCTCTGTGCCAGGGAATGCTAGGGGGGTTTGCAGGAAGTCCCAGGGACAGAGGCTGCCTCCCCAAGGTCAGGGAAGGTATTTCTCGGACTTCCCCGAACAGGGAACACCTGTGACTGAAGAGAGCTGCGTGGAGTTGTCTCTCGAGCTCCCCCACGCACTGACAATGGTTCCGGAATCCTGAGCGTGGGGAGGTTCCAGCAACTGTCGGCAGCGCGTGGGTTCTAACGGAATGCCTAAGCTCGTCTCCCCTGAGGTTTTTCCTAATATCTCTGTGCCAGGGAATGCTAGGGGTGTTTGCAGGAAGTCCCAGGACAGAGGCTGCCTCCCCAAGGTCAGGGAAGGTATTTCTCGGACTTCCCCGAACAGGGAACACCTGTGACTGAAGAGAGCTGCGTGGAGTTGTCTCTCGAGCTCCCCCACGCACTGACAATGGTTCCGGAATCCTGAGCGTGGGGAGGTTCCACCAACGGTCGGCAGCGCGTGGGTTCTAACGGAATGCCTAAGCTCGTCTCCCCTGAGGGTTTTCCTAATGTCTCTGTGCCAGGGAATGCTAGGGGGGTTTGCAGGAAGTCCCAGGGACAGAGGCTGCCTCCCCAAGTTCAGGGAAGGTATTTCTCGGACTTCCCCGAACAGGGAACACCTGTGACTGAAGAGAGCTGCATGGAGTTTTCTCTCGAGCTCCCCCACGCACTGACAATGGTTCCGGAATCCTGAGCGTGGGGAGGTTCCACCAACGGTCGGCAGCGCGTGGGTTCTAACGGAATGCCTAAGCTCGTCTCCCCTGAGGGTTTTCCTAATGTCTCTGTGCCAGGGAATGCTAGGGGGGTTTGTAATAAGTCCCAGGGACAGAGGCTGCCTCTCCAAGGTCAGGGAAGTTATTTCTCTGACTTCCCCGAACAGGGAACACCTGTGACTGAAGAGAGCTGCGTGGAGTTGTCTCTCGAGCTCCCCCACGCACTGACAATGGTTCCGGAATCCTGAGCGTGGGGAGTTTCCAGCAACGATCGGCAGCGCGTGGGTTCTAACGGAATGCCTAAGCTAGTCTCCCCTGAGGGTTTTCCTAATGTCTCTGTGCCAGGGAATGCTAGGGGGGTTTGCAGGAAGTCCCAGGGACAGAGGCTGCCTCCCCAAGGTCAGGGAAGGTATTCCTCGGACTTCCCCGAACAGGGAACACCTTTGACTTAAGAGAGCTGCGTGGAGTTGTCTCTCGAGCTCCCCCACGCACTGACAATGGTTCGGGAATCCTGAGCGTGGGGAGGTTCCACCAACGGTCGGCAGCGCGTGGATTCAAACGGAATGCCTAAGCTCGTCTCCCCTGAGGGTTTTCCTAATGTCTCTGTGCCAGGGAATGCTAGGGGGGTTTGCAGGAAGTCCCAGGGACAGAGGCTGCCTCCCCAAGGTCAGAGAAGTTATTTCTCGGACTTCCCCGATCAGGGAACACGTGTGACTGAAAAGAGCTGCGTGGAGTTGTCTCTCGAGCTCCCCCACGCACTGACAATGGTTCCGGAATCCTGAGCGTGGGGAGGTTCCACCAACGGTCGGCAGAGCGTGGGTTCTAACGGAATGCCTAAGCTCGTCTCCCCTGAGGGTTTTCCTAATGTCTCTGTGCCAGGGAATGCTAGGGGTATTTGCAGGAATTCCCAGGGACAGAGGCTGCCTCCCCAAGTTAAGAGAAGTTATTTCTCGGACTTCCCCGAACAGGGAACACCTGTGACTGAAGAGAGCTGCGTGCAGTTGTCTCTCGAGCTCCCCCACGCACTGACAATGGTTCCGGAATCCTGAGCGTGGGGAGGTTCCACCAACGGTCGGCAGCGCGTGGGTTCTAACGGAATGCCTAAGCTCGTCTCCCCTGAGGGTTTTCCTAATGTCTCTGTTCCAGGGAATGCTAGGGGGGTTTGCAGGAAGTCCCAGGGACAGAGGCTGCCTCCCCAAGGTCAGGGAAGGTATTTCTCGGACTTCCCCGAACAGGGAACACCTGTGACTGAAGAGAGCTGCGTGGAGTTGTCTCTTGAGCTCCCCCACGCACTGACAATGGTTCCGGAATCCTGAGCGTGGGGAGGTTCCAGCAACGGTCGGCAGCGCGTGGGTTGTAACGGAATGCCTAAGCTCGTTTCCCCTGAGGGTTTTCCTAATGTCTCTGTGCCAGGGAATGCTAGGGGGGTTTGCAGGACGTCCCAGGGACAGAGGCTGACTCCCCAAGTTCAGGGAAGGTATTTCTCGGACTTCCCCGAACAGGGAACACCTGTGACTGAAGAGAGCTGCGTGGAGTTGTCTCTCGAGCTCCCCCACGCACTGTCAATGGTTCCGGAATCCTGAGCGTGGGGAGGTTCCACCAACGGTCGGCAGCGCGTGAGTTCTAACGGAATGCCTAAGCTCGTCTCCCCTGAGGGTTTTCCTAATGTCTCTGTGCCAGGGAATGCTAGGGGGGTTTGCAGGAATTCCCAGGGACAGAGGCTGCCTCCCCAAGGTCAGGGAAGTTATTTCTCGGACTTCCCCGATCAGGGAACACCTGTGACTGAAGAGAGCTGCGTGCAGTTGTCTCTCGAGCTCCCCCACGCACTGACAATGGTTCCGGAATCCTGAGCGTGGGGAGGTTCCACCAACGGTCGGCAGCGCGTGGGTTCTAACGGAATGCGTAAGCTCGTCTCCCCTGAGGGTTTTCCTAATGTCTCTGTGCCAGGGAATGCTAGGGGGGTTTGCAGGAATTCCCAGGGACAGAGGCTGCCTCCCCAAGTTCAGGGAAGGTATTTCTCGGACTTCACCGAACAGGGAACACCTGTGACTGAAGAGAGCTGCGTGGAGTTGTCTCTCGAGCTCCCCCACACACTGACAATGGTTCCGGAATCCTGAGCGTGGGGAGGTTCCACCAACGGTCGGCAGCGCGTGGGTTCTAACGGAATGCCTAAGCTCATCTCCCCTGAGGGTTTTCCTAATGTCTCTGTGCCAGGGAATGGTAGGGGTATTTGCAGGAATTCCCAGGGACAGAGGCTGCCTCCCCAAGTTAAGAGAAGTTATTTCTCGGACTTCCCCGAACAGGGAACACCTGTGACTGAAGAGAGCTGCGTGCAGTTGTCTCTCGAGCTCCCCCACGCACTGACAATGGTTCCGGAATCCTGAGCGTGGGGAGGTTCCACCAACGGTCGGCAGCGCGTGAGTTCTAACGGAATGCCTAAGCTCGTCTCCCCTGAGGGTTTTCCTAATGTCTCTGTTCCAGGGAATGCTAGGGGGGTTTGCAGGAAGTCCCAGGGACAGAGGCTGCCCCCCAAGGTCAGGGAAGGTATTTCTCGGACTTCCCCGAACAGGGAACACCTGTGACTGAAGAGAGCTGCGTGGAGTTGTCTCTCGAGCTCCCCCACGCACTGACAATGGTTCCGGAATCCTGAGCGTGGGGAGGTTCCAGCAACGGTCGGCAGCGCGTGGGTTCTAACGGAATGCCTAAGCTCGTCTCCCCTGAGGGTTTTCCTAATGTCTCTGTGCCAGGGAATGCTAGGGGGGTTTGCAGGACGTCCCAGGGACAGAGGCTGACTCCCCAAGTTCAGGGAAGGTATTTCTCGGACTTCCCCGAACAGGGAACACCTGTGACTGAAGAGAGCTGCGTGGAGTTGTCTCTCGAGATCCCCCACGCACTGTCAATGGTTCCGGAATCCTGAGCGTGGGGAGGTTCCACCAACGGTCGGCAGCGCGTGAGTTCTAACGGAATGCCTAAGCTCGTCTCCCCTGAGGGTTTTCCTAATGTCTCTGTGCCAGGGAATGCTAGGGGGGTTTGCAGGAAGTCCCAGGGACAGAGGCTGCCTCCCCAAGGTCAGGGAAGGTATTTCTCGGACTTCCCCGAACAGGGAACACCTGTGACTGAAGAGAGCTGCGTGGAGTTGTCTCTCGAGCTCCCCCACGCACTGACAATGGTTCCGGAATCCTGAGCGTGGGGAGGTTCCAGCAACGTTCGGCAGCGCGTGGGTTCTAACGGAATGCCTAAGCTCGTCTCCCCTGAGGGTTTTCCTAATGTCTCTGTGCCAGGGAATGCTAGGGGGGTTTGCAGGACGTCCCAGGGACAGAGGCTGCCTCCCCAAGTTCAGGGAAGGTATTTCTCGGACTTCCCCGAACAGGGAACACCTGTGACTGAAGAGAGCTGCGTGGAGTTGTCTCTCGAGCTCCCCCACGCACTGTCAATGGTTCCGGAATCCTGAGCGTGGGGAGGTTCCACCAACGGTCGGCAGCGCGTGAGTTCTAACGGAATGCCTAAGCTCGTCTCCCCTGAGGGTTTTCCTAATGTCTCTGTGCCAGGGAATGCTAGGGGGGTTTGCAGGAAGACCCAGGGACAGAGGCTGCCTCCCCAAGTTCAAGGAAGGTATTTCTCGGACTTCCCCGAACAGGGAACACCTGTGACTGAAGAGAGCTGCGTGGAGTTGTCTCTCGAGCTCCCCCACGCAATGACAATGGTTCCGGAATCCTGAGCGTGGAGAGGTTCCACCAACAGTCGGCAGCGCGTGGGTTCTAACGGAATGCCTAAGCTCGTCTGCCCTGAGGGTTTTCCTAATGTCTCTGTGCCAGGGAATGCTAGGGGGGTTTGCAGGAAGTCCCAGGGACAGAGGCTGCCTCCCCAAGTTCAGAGAAGTTATTTCTCGGACTTCCCCAAACAGGGAACACCTGTGACTGAAAAGAGCTGCGTGGAGTTGTCTCTCGAGCTCCCCCAAGCACTGACAATGGTTCCGGAATCCTGAGCGTGGGGAGGTTCCATCAACTGTCGGCATCGCGTGGGTTCTAACGGAATGCCTAAACTCTTCTCCCCTGAGGGTTTTCCTAATGTCTCTGTGCCAGGGAATGCTAGGGGGGTTTGCAGGAATTCCCAGGGACAGAGGCTGCCTCCCCAAGGTCAGGGAAGTTATTTCTCGGACTTCCCCGATCAGGGAACACCTGTGACTGAAGAGAGCTGCGTGCAGTTGTCTCTCGAGCTCCCCCACGCACTGACAATGGTTCCGGAATCCTGAGCGTGGGGAGGTTCCACCAACGGTCGGCAGCGCGTGGGTTCTAACGGAATGCCTAAGCTCGTCTCCCCTGAGGGTTTTCCTAATGTCTCTGTGCCAGGGAATGCTAGGGGGGTTTGCAGGAAGTCCCAGGGACAGAGGCTGCCTCCCCAAGGTCAGGGAAGGTATTTCTCGGACTTCCCCGAACAGGGAACACCTGTGACTGAAGAGAGCTGCGTGGAGTTGTCTCTCGAGCTCCCCCACGCACTGACAATGGTTCCGGAATCCTGAGCGTGGGGAGGTTCCACCAACGGTCGGCAGCGCGTGGGTTCTAACGGAATGCCTAAGCTCGTCTCCCCTGAGGGTTTTCCTAATGTCTCTGTGCCAGGGAATGCTAGGGGTGTTTGCAGGAAGTCCCAGGGACAGAGGCTGCCTCCCCAAGGTCAGGGAAGGTATTTCTCGGACTTCCCCGAACAGGGAACACCTGTGACTGAAGAGAGCTGCGTGGAGTTGTCTCTCGAGCTCCCCCACGCACTGACAATGGTTCCGGAATCCTGAGCGTGGGGAGGTTCCACCAACGGTCGGCAGCGCGTGGGTTCTAACGGAATGCGTAAGCTCGTCTCCCCTGAGGGTTTTCCTAATGTCTCTGTGCCAGGGAATTCTAGGGGGGTTTGCAGGAATTCCCAGGGACAGAGGCTGCCTCCCCAAGTTCAGGGAAGGTATTTCTCGGACTTCCCCGAACAGGGAACACCTGTGACTGAAGAGAGCTGCGTGGAGTTGTCTCTCGAGCTCCCCCACACACTGACAATGGTTCCGGAATCCTGAGCGTGGGGAGGTTCCACCAACGGTCGGCAGCGCGTGGGTTCTAACGGAATGCCTAAGCTCATCTCCCCTGAGGGTTTTCCTAATGTCTCTGTGCCAGGGAATGCTAGGGGGGTTTGCAGGAAGTTCCAGGGACAGAGGCTGCCTCCCCAAGTTCAGGGAAGGTATTTCTCGGACTTCCCCGAACAGGGAACACCTGTGACTGAAGAGAGCTGCGTGGAGTTGTCTCTCGAGCTCCCCCACGCAATGACAATGGTTCCGGAATCCTGAGCGTGGAGAGGTTCCACCAACAGTCGGCAGCGCGTGGGTTCTAACGGAATGCCTAAGCTCGTCTGCCCTGAGGGTTTTCCTAATGTCTCTGTGCCAGGGAATGCTAGGGGGGTTTGCAGGAAGTCCCAGGGACAGAGGCTGCCTCCCCAAGTTCAGAGAAGTTATTTCTCGGACTTCCCCAAACAGGGAACACCTGTGACTGAAAAGAGCTGCGTGGAGTTGTCTCTCGAGCTCCCCCAAGCACTGACAATGGTTCCGGAATCCTGAGCGTGGGGAGGTTCCATCAACTGTCGGCATCGCGTGGGTTCTAACGGAATGCCTAAACTCTTCTCCCCTGAGGGTTTTCCTAATGTCTCTGTGACAGGGAATGCTAGGGGGGTTTGCAGGAATTCCCAGGGACAGAGGCTGCCTCCCCAAGGTCAGGGAAGTTATTTCTCGGACTTCCCCGATCAGGGAACACCTGTGACTGAAGAGAGCTGCGTGCAGTTGTCTCTCGAGCTCCCCCACGCACTGACAATGGTTCCGGAATCCTGAGCGTGGGGAGGTTCCACCAACGGTCGGCAGCGCGTGGGTTCTAACGGAATGCCTAAGCTCGTCTCCCCTGAGGGTTTTCCTAATGTCTCTGTGCCAGGGAATGCTAGGGGGGTTTGCAGGAAGTCCCAGGGACAGAGGCTGCCTCCCCAAGGTCAGGGAAGGTATTTCTCGGACTTCCCCGAACAGGGAACACCTGTGACTGAAGAGAGCTGCGTGGAGTTGTCTCTCGTGCTCCCCCACGCACTGACAATGGTTCCGGAATACTGAGCGTGGGGAGGTTCCACCAACGGTCGTCAGCGCGTGGGTTCTAACGGAATGCCTAAGCTCGTCTCCCCTGAGGGTTTTCCTAATGTCTCTGTGCCAGGGAATGCTAGGGGGGTTTGCAGGAAGTCCCAGGGACAGAGGCTGCCTCCCCAAGTTCAGGGAAGGTATTTCTCGGACTTCCCCGAACAGTTAACACCTGTGACTGAAGAGAGCTGCGTGGAGTTTTCTCTCGAGCTCCCCCACGCACTGACAATGGTTCCGGAATCCTGAGCGTGGGAAGGTTCCACCAACGGTCGGCAGCGCGTGGGTTCTAACGGAATGCCTAAGCTCGTCTCCCCTGAGGGTTTTCCTAATGTCTCTGTGCCAGGGAATGCTAGGGGGGTTTGCAGGAAGTCCCAGGGACAGAGGCTGCCTCCCCAAGGTCAGGGAAGGTATTTCTCGGACTTCCCGGAACAGGGAACACCTGTGACTGAAGAGAGCTGCGTGGAGTTGTCTCTCGAGCTCCCCCACGCACTGACAATGGTTCCGGAATCCTGAGCGTGGGGAGTTTCCAGCAACGATCGGCAGCGCGTGGGTTCTAACGGAATGCCTAAGCTAGTCTCCCCTGAGGGTTTTCCTAATGTCTCTGTGCCAGGGAATGCTAGGGGGGTTTGCAGGAAGTCCCAGGGACAGAGGCTGCCTCCCCAAGGTAAGGGAAGGTATTTCTCGGACTTCCCCGAACAGGGAACACCTTTGACTTAAGAGAGCTGCGTGGAGTTGTCTCTCGAGCTCCCCCACGCACTGACAATGGTTCCGGAATCCTGAGCGTGGGGAGGTTCCACCAACGGTCGGCAGCGCGTGGGTTCTAACGGAATGCCTAAGCTCGTCTCCCCTGAGGGTTTTCCTAATGTCTCTGTGCCAGGGAATGCTAGGGGTGTTTACAGGAAATCCCAGGGACAGAGGCTGCCTCCCCAAGGTCAGGGAAGTTATTTCTCGGACTTCCCCGAACAGGGAACACCTTTGACTGAAGAGAGCTGCGTGGAGTTGTCTCTCGAGCTCCCCCACGCACTGACAATGGTTCCGGAATCCTGAGCTTGGGGAGGTTCCAGCAACGGTCGGCAGCGCGTGGGTTCCAACGGAATGCCTAAGCTAGTCTCCCCTGAGGGTTTTCCTAATGTCTCTGTGCCAGGGAATGCTAGGGCGGTTTGCAGGAAGTCCCAGGGACAGAGGCTGCCTCCCCAAGGTCAGGGAAGGTATTTCTCGGACTTCCCCGAACAGGGAATACCTGTGACTGAAGAGAGCTGCGTGGAGTTGTCTCTCGAGCTCCCCCACGCACTGACAATGGTTCCGGAATCCTGAGCGTGGGGAGGTTCCACCAACGGTCGGCAGCGAGTGGGTTCTAACGGAATGCCTAAGCTCGTCTCCCCTGAGGGTTTTCCTAATGTCTCTGTGCCAGGGAATGCTAGGGGGGTTTGCAGGAAGTCCCAGGGACAGAGGCTGCCTCCCCAAGGTCAGGGAAGGTATTTCTCGGACTTCCCCGAACAGGGAACACCTGTGACTGAAGAGAGCTGCGTGGAGTTGTCTCTCGAGCTCCCCCACGCACTGACAATGGTTCCGGAATCCTGAGCGTCGGGAGGTTCCACCAACGGTCGGCAGCGCGTGGGTTCTAACGGAATGTCTAAGCTCGTCTCCCCTGAGGGTTTTCCTAATGTCTCTGTGCCAGGGAATGCTAGGGGGGTTTGCAGGAAGTCCCAGGGACAGAGGCTGCCTCCCAAAGTTCAGGGAAGTTATTTCTCGGACTTCCCCGAACAGGGAACACCTGTGACTGAAGAGAGCTGCGTGGAGTTGTCTCTCGAGCTCCCCCACGCACTGACAATGGTTCCGGAATCCTGAGCGTGGGGAGGTTCCACCAACGGTCGGCAGCGCGTGGGTTCTAACGGAATGCCTAAGCTCGTCTCCCCTGAGGGTTTTCCTAATGTCTCTGTGCCAGGGAATGCTAGGGGGGTTTGCAGGAAGTCCCAGGGACAGAGGCTGCCTCCCCAAGGTCAGGGAAGGTATTTCTCGGACTTCCCCGAACAGGGAACACCTGTGACTGAAGAGAGCTGCGTGGAGTTGTCTCTCGAGCTCCCCCACGCACTGACAATGGTTCCGGAATCCTGAGCGTGGGGAGGTTCCACCAACGGTCGGCAGCGAGTGGGTTCTAACGGAATGCCTAAGCTCGTCTCCCCTGAGGGTTTTCCTAATGTCTCTGTGCCAGGGAATGCTAGGGGTGTTTGCAGGAAGTCCCAGGGACAGAGGCTGCCTCCCCAAGGTCAGGGAAGTTATTTCTCGGACTTCCCCGAACAGGGAACACCTGTGACTGAAGAGAGCTGCGTGGAGATGTCTCTGGAGCTCCCCCACGCACTGACAATGGTTCCGGAATCCTGAGCGTGGGGAGGTTCCACCAACGGTCGGCAGCGCGTGGGTTCTAACGGAATGCCTAAGCTCGTCTCCCCTGAGGGTTTTCCTAATGTCTCTGTGCCAGGGAATGCTAGGGGGGTTTGCAGGAAGTCCCAGGGACAGAGGCTGCCTCCCCAAGGTCAGGGAAGGTATTTCTCGGACTTCCCCGAACAGGGAACACCTGTGATTGAAGAGAGCTGCGTGGAGTTGTCTCTCGAGCTCCCCCACGCACTGACAATGGTTCCGGAATCCTGAGCGTGGGGAGGTTCCACCAACGATCGTTAGCGCGTGGGTTCTAACGGATTGCCTTAGCTCGTCTCCCCTGAGGGTTTTCCTAATGTCTCTGTGCCAGGGAATGCTAGGGGGGTTTGCAGGAAGTCCCAGGGACAGAGGCTGCCTCCCCAAGGTCAGGGAAGCTATTTCTCGGACTTCCCCGAACAGGGAACACCTGTGACTGAAGAGAGCTGCGTGGAGTTGTCTCTCGAGGTCCCCCACGCACTGACAATGGTTCCGGAATCCTGAGCGTAGGGAGGTTCCACCAACGGTCGGCAGCGCGTGGGTTCTAACGGAATGCCTAAGCTCGTCTCCCCTGAGGGTTTTCCTAATGTCTCTGTGCCAGGGAATGCTAGGGGGGTTTTCAGGAAGTCCCAGGGACAGAGGCTGCCTCCGCAAGATCAGGGAAGGTATTTCTTGGACTTCCCCAAACAGGGAACACCTATGACTGAAGAGAGCTGCATGGAGTTGTCTTCGAGCTCCCCCACGCACTGACAATGGTTCCGGAATCCTGAGCGTAGGGAGGTTCCACCAACGGTCGGCAGCGCGTGGGTTCTAACGGAATGCTTAGCTCGTCTCCCCTGAGGGTTTTCCTAATGTCTCTGTGCCAGGGAATGCTAGGGGTGTTTGCAGGAAGTCAAAGGGACAGAGGCTGCCTCCCCAAGGTCAGGGAAGGTATTTCTCGGACTTCCCCGAACAGGGAACACCTTTGGCTGAAGAGAGCTGCGTGGAGTTGTCTCTCGAGCTCCCCCACGCACTGACAATGGTTCCGGAATCCTGAGCGTGGGGAGGTTCCTCCAACGGTCGGCAGCGCGTGGGTTCTAACGGAATGCCTAAGCTCGTCTCCCCTGAGGGTTTTCGTAATGTCTCTGTGCCAGGGAATGCTAGGGGTGTTTGCAGGAAGTCCCAGGGACAGAGGCTGCCTCCCCAAGTCAGGGAAGGTATTTCTCGGACTTCCCCGAACAGGGAACACCTGTGACTGAAGAGAGCTTCGTGGAGTTGTCTCTCGAGCTCCCCCACGCACTGACAATGGTTCCAGAATCCTGAGCGTGGGGAGGTTCCACCAACGGTCGGCAGAGCGTGGGTTCTAATGGAATGCCTAAGCTCGTCTCCCCTGAGGATTTTCCTAATGTCTCTGTGCCAGGGAATGCTAGGGCGGTTTGCAGGAAGTCCCAGGGACAGAGGCTGCCTCCCCAAGGTCAAGGAAGGTATTTCTCGGAATTCCCCGAACAGGGAACACCTGTGACTGAAGAGAGCTGCGTGGAGTTGTCTCTCGAGCTCCCCCACGCACTGACAATGGTTCCGGAATCCTGAGCGTGGGGAGGTTCCACCAACGGTCGGCAGCGCGTGGGTTCTAACGGAATGCCTAAGCTCGTCTCCCCTGAGGGTTTTCCTAATGTCTCTGTGCCAGGAAATGCTAGGGGTGTTTGCAGGAATTCCCAGGGACAGAGGCTGCCTCCCCAAGTTCAGGGAAGTTATTTCTCGGACTTCCCCGAACAGGGAACACCTGTGACTGAAGAGAGCTGCGTGGAGATGTCTCTGGAGCTCCCCCACGCACTGACAATGGTTCCGTAATCCTGAGCGTGGGGAGGTTCCACCAACGGTCGGCAGCGCGTGGGTTCTAACGGAATGCCTAAGCTCGTCTCCCCTGAGGGTTTTCCTAAGTGTCTCTGTGCCAGGGAATGCTAGGGGGGTTTGCAGGAAGTCCCAGGGACAGAGGCTGCCTCCCCAAGTTCAGGGAAGGTATTTCTCGGACTTCCCCGAACAGGGAACACCTGTGACTGAAGAGAGCTGCGTGGAGTTGTCTCTCGAGCTCCCCCACGCACTGACAATGGTTCCGGAATCCTGAGCGTGGGGAGGTTCCACCAACGGTCGTTAGCGCGTGGGTTCTAACGGAATGCCTAAGCTCGTCTCCCCTGAGGGTTTTCCTAATGTCTCTGTGCCAGGGAATGCTAGGGGGGTTTGCAGGAAGTCCCAGGGACAGAGGCTGCCTCCCCAAGGTCAGGGAAGGTATTTCTCGGACTTCCCCGAACAGGGAACACCTGTGACTGAAGAGAGCTGCGTGGAGTTGTCTCTCGAGATCCCCCACGCACTGACAATGGTTCCGGAATACTGAGCGTGGGGAGGTTCCACCAACGGTCGGCAGCGCGTGGGTTCTAACGGAATGCCTAAGCTCGTCTCCCCTGAGGGTTTTCCTAATGTCTCTGTGCCAGGGAATGCTAGGGGGGTTTGCAGGAAGTCCCAGGGACAGAGGCTGCCTCCCCAAGGTCAGGGAAGGTATTTCTCGGACTTCCCCGAACAGGGAACACCTGTGACTGAAGAGAGCTGCGTGGAGTTTTCTCTCGAGCTCCCCCACGCACTGACAATTGTTCCGGAATCCTGAGCGTGCGGAGGTTCCACCAACGGTCGGCAGCGCGTGGGTTCTAACGGAATGCCTAAGCTCGTCTCCCCTGAGGGTTTTCCTAATGTCTCTGTGCCAGGGAATGCTAGGGGGGTTTGCAGGAAGTCCCAGGGACAGAGGCTGCCTCCCCAAGGTCAGGGAAGGTATTTCTCGGACTTCCCCGAACAGGGAACACCTGTGACTGAAGAGAGCTGCGTGGAGTTGTCTCTCGAGCTCCACCACGCACTGACAATGGTTCCGGAATCCTGAGCGTGTGGAGGTTCCACCAACGGTCGTTAGCACGTGGGTTCTAACGGATTGCCTTAGCTCGTCTCCCCTGAGGGTTTTCCTAATGTCTCTGTGCCAGGGAATGCTAGGGGGGTTTGCAGGAAGTCCCAGGGACAGAGGCTGCCTCCCCAAGGTCAGGGAAGCTTTTTCTCGGACTTCCCCGAACAGGGAACACCTGTGACTGAAGAGAGCTGCGTGGAGTTGTCTCTCGAGGTCCCCCACGCACTGACAATGGTTCCGGAATCCTGAGCGTAGGGAGGTTCCACCAACGGTCGGCAGCGCGTGGGTTCTAACGGAATGCCTAAGCTCGTCTCCCCTGAGGGTTTTCCTAATGTCTCTGTGCCAGGGAATGCTAGGGGGGTTTGCAGGAAGTCCCAGGGACAGAGGCTGCCTCCGCAAGATCAGGGAAGGTATTTCTTGGACTTCCCCAAACAGGGAACACCTATGACTGAAGAGAGCTGCATGGAGTTGTCTTCGAGCTCCCCCACGCACTGACAATGGTTCCGGAATCCTGAGCGTGGGGAGGTTCCACCAACTGTCGGCAGCGCGTGGGTTCTAACGGAATGCTTAGCTCGTCTCCCCTGAGGGTTTTCCTAATGTCTCTGTGCCAGGGAATGCTAGGGGTGTTTGCAGGAAGTCAAAGGGACAGAGGCTGCCTCCCCAAGGTCAGGGAAGGTATTTCTCGGACTTCCCCGAACAGGGAACACCTTTGGCTGAAGAGAGCTGCGTGGAGTTGTCTCTCGAGCTCCCCCACGCACTGACAATGGTTCCGGAATCCTGAGCGTGGGGAGGTTCCTCCAACGGTCGGCAGCGCGTGGGTTCTAACGGAATGCCTAAGCTCGTCTCCCCTGAGGGTTTTCGTAATGTCTCTGTGCCAGGGAATGCTAGGGGTGTTTGCAGGAAGTCCCAGGGACAGAGGCTGCCTCCCCAAGTCAGGGAAGGTATTTCTCGGACTTCCCCGAACAGGGAACACCTGTGACTGAAGAGAGCTTCGTGGAGTTGTCTCTCGAGCTCCCCCACGCACTGACAATGGTTCCAGAATCCTGAGCGTGGGGAGGTTCCACCAACGGTCGGCAGCGCGTGGGTTCTTATGGAATGCCTAAGCTCGTCTCCCCTGAGGATTTTCCTAATGTCTCTGTGCCAGGGAATGCTAGGGCGGTTTGCAGGAAGTCCCAGGGACAGAGGCTGCCTCCCCAAGGTCAGGGAAGGTATTTCTCGGACTTCCCCGAACAGGGAACACCTGTGACTGAAGAGAGCTGCGTGGAGATGTCTCTGGAGCTCCCCCACGCACTGACAATGTTTCCGTAATCCTGAGCGTGGGGAGGTTCCACCAACGGTCGGCAGCGCGTGGGTTCTAATGGAATGCCTAAGCTCGTCTCCCCTGAGGGTTTTCCTAAGTGTCTCTGTGCCAGGGAATGCTAGGGGGGTTTGCAGGAAGTCCCAGGGACAGAGGCTGCCTCCCCAAGTTCAGGGAAGGTATTTCTCGGACTTCCCCGAACAGGGAACACCTGTGACTGAAGAGAGCTGCGTGGAGTTGTCTCTCGAGCTCCCCCACGCACTGACAATGGTTCCGGAATCCTGAGCGTGGGGAGGTTCCACCAACGGTCGTTAGCGCGTGGGTTCTAACGGAATGCCTAAGCTCGTCTCCCCTGAGGGTTTTCCTAATGTCTCTGTGCCAGGGAATGCTAGGGGGGTTTGCAGGAAGTCCCAGGGACAGAGGCTGCCTCCCCAAGGTCAGGGAAGGTATTTCTCGGACTTCCCCGAACAGGGAACACCTGTGACTGAAGAGAGCTGCGTGGAGTTGTCTCTCGAGCTCCCCCACGCACTGACAATGGTTCCGGAATCCTGAGCGTGGGGAGGTTCCACCAACGGTCGGCAGCGCGTGGGTTCTAACGGAATGCCTAAGCTCGTCTCCCCTGAGGGTTTTCCTAATGTCTCTGTGCCAGGGAATGCTAGGGGGGTTTGCAGGAAGTCCCAGGGACAGAGGCTGCCTCCCCAAGGTCAGGGAAGGTATTTCTCGGACTTCCCCGAACAGGGAACACCTGTGACTGAAGAGAGCTGCGTGGAGTTGTCTCTCGAGCTCCCCCACGCACTGACAATGGTTCCGGAATCCTGAGCGTGGGGAGGTTCCAGCAACGGTCGGCAGCGCGTGGGTTCTACCGGAATACCTAAGCTCGTCTCCCCTGAGGGTTTTCCTAATGTCTCTGTGCAAGGGAATGCTAGGGGGGTTTGCAGGAAGTCCCAGGGACAGAGGCTGCCTCCCCAAGGTCAGGGAAGGTATTTCTCGGACTTCCCCGAACAGGGAACACCTGTGACTGAAGAGAGCTGCGTGGAGTTGTCTCTCGAGCTCCCCCACGCACTGACAATGGTTCCGGAATCCTGAGCGTGGGGAGGTTCCACCAACGGTCGTCAGCGCGTGGGTTCTAACGGAATGACTAAGCTCATCTCCCCTGAGGGTTTTCCTAATGTCTCTATGCCAGGGAATGCTAGGGTGGTTTGCAGGAAGTCCCAGGGACAGAGGCTGCCTCCCCAAGGTCAGGGAAGGTATTTCTCGGACTTCCCCGAACAGGGAACACCTGTGACTGAAGAGAGCTCCGTGGAGTTGTCTCTCGAGCTCCACCACGCACTGACAATGGTTCCGGAATCCTGAGCTTGGGGAGGTTCCACCAACGGTCGGCAGCACGTGGGTTGTAACGGAATGCCTAAGCTCGTCTCCCCTGAGGGTTTTCCTAATGTCTCTGTTCCAGGGAATGCTAGGGGGGTTTGCAGGAAGTCCCAGGGACAGAGGCTGCCTCCCCAAGGTCAGGGAAGGTATTTCTCGGACTTCCCCGAACAGGGAATACCTTTGACTGAAGAGAGCTGCGTGGAGTTGTCTTCGAGCTCCCCCACGCACTGACAATGGTTCCGGAATCCTGAGCGTGGGGAGGTTCCACCAACGGTCGGCAGCGCGTGGGTTCTAACGGAATGCTAAGCTCGTCTCCCCTGAGGGTTTTCCTAATGTCTCTGTGCCAGGGAATGCTAGGGGTGTTTGCAGGAACTCAAAGGGACAGAGGCTGCCTCCCCAAGGTCAGGGAAGGTATTTCTCGGACTTCCCCGAACAGGGAACACCTGTGACTGAAGAGAGCTTCGTGGAGTTGTCTCTCGAGCTCCCCCACGCACTGACAATGGTTCCAGAATCCTGAGCGTGGGGAGGTTCCACCAACGGTCGGCAGCGCGTGGGTTCTAATGGAATGCCTAAGCTCGTCTCCCCTGAGGATTTTCCTAATGTCTTGTGCCAGGGAGTGCTAGGGCGGTTTGCAAGAAGTCCCAGGGACAGAGGCTGCCTCCCCAAGGTCAGGGAAGGTATTTCTCGGACTTCCCCGAACAGGGAACACCTGTGACTGAAGAGAGCTGCGTGGAGTTGTCTCTCGAGCTCCCCCACGCACTGACAATTGTTCCGGAATCCTGAGCGTGGGGAGGTTCCACCAACGGTCGGCAGCGCGTGGGTTCTAACGGAATGCCTAAGCTCGTATCCCCTGAGGGTTTTCCTAATGTCTCTGTGCCAGGGAATGCTAGGGGTGTTTGCAGGAATTCCCAGGGACAGAGGCTGCCTCCCCAAGTTCAGGGAAGTTATTTCTCGGACTTCCCCGAACAGGGAACACCTGTGACTGAAGAGAGCTGCGTGGAGATGTCTCTGGAGCTCCCCCACGCACTGACAATTGTTCCGTAATCCTGAGCGTGGGGAGGTTCCACCAACGGTCGGCAGCGCGTGGGTTCTAACGGAATGCCTAAGCTCGTCTCCCCTGAGGGTTTTCCTAAGTGTCTCTGTGCCAGGGAATGCTAGGGGGGTTTGCAGGAAGTCCCAGGGACAGAGGCTGCCTCCCCATGTTCAGGGAAGGTATTTCTCGGACTTCCCCGAACAGGGAACACCTGTGACTGAAGAGAGCTGCGTGGAGTTGTCTCTCGAGCTCCCCCACGCACTGACAATGGTTCCGGAATCCTGAGCGTGGGGAGGTTCCACCAACGGTCGTCAGCGCGTGGGTTCTAACGGAATGACTAAGCTCGTCTCCCCTGAGGGTTTTCCTAATGTCTCTGTGCCAGGGAATGCTAGGGTGCTTTGCAGGAAGTCCCAGGGACAGAGGCTGCCTCCCCAAGGTCAGGGAAGGTATTTCTCGGACTTCCCCGAACAGGGAACACCTGTGACTGAAGAGAGCTCCGTGGAGTTGTCTCTCGAGCTCCACCACGCACTGACAATGGTTCCGGAATCCTGAGCTTGGGGAGGTTCTACCAACGGTCGGCAGCACGTGGGTTGTAACGGAATGCCTTAGCTCGTCTCCCCTGAGGGTTTTCCTAATGTCTGTGTTCCAGGGAATGCTAGGGGGGTTTGCAGGAAGTCCCAGGGACAGAGGCTGCCTCCCCAAGGTCAGGGAAGGTATTTCTCGGACTTCACCGAACAGGGAACACCTGTGACTGAAGAGAGCTGCGTGGAGTTGTCTCTCGAGCTCCCCCACGCACTGACAATGTTTCCGGAATCCTGAGCGTGGGGAGGTTCCACCAACGGTCAGCAGCGCGTGGGTTCTAACGGAATGCTAAGCTCGTCTCCCCTGAGGGTTTTCCTAATGTCTCTGTGCCAGGGAATGCTAGGGGTGTTTGCAGGAATTCCCAGGGACAGAGGCTGCCTCCCCAAGTTCAGGGAAGTTCTTTCTCGGACTTCCCCGAACAGGGAACACCTGTGACTGAAGAGAGCTGCGTGGAGATGTCTCTGGAGCTCCCCCACGCACTGACAATGGTTCCGTAATCCTGAGCGTGGGGAGGTTCCACCAACGGTCGGCAGCGCGTGGGTTCTAACGGAATGCCTAAGCTCGTCTCCCCTGAGGGTTTTCCTTATGTCTCTGTGCCAGGGAATGCTAGGGGTGTTTGCAGGAAGTCCCAGGGACAGAGGCTGCCTCCCCAAGGTCAGGGAAGCTATTTCTCGGACTTCCCCGAACAGGGAACACCTGTGACTGAAGAGAGCTGCGTGGAGTTGTCTCTCGAGCTCCCCCACGCACTAACAATGGTTCCGGAATCCTGAGCGTGGGGAAGTTCCACCAACGGTCGTTAGCGCGTGGGTTCTAACGGAATGCCTAAGCTCGTCTCCCCTGAGGGTTTTCCTAATGTCTCTGTGCCAGGGAATGCTAGGGGGGTTTGCAGGAAGTCCCAGGGACAGAGGCTGCCTCCCCAAGGTCAGGGAATGTATTTCTCGGACTTCCCCGAACAGGGAACACCTGTGACTGAAGAGAGCTGCGTGGAGTTTTCTCTCGAGGTCCCCCACGCACTGACAATGGTTCCGGAATCCTGAGCGTGGGGAGGTTCCACCAACGGTCGGCAGCGCGTGGGTTCTAACGGAATGCCTAAGCTCGTCTCCCCTGAGGATTTTCCTAATGTCTCTGTGCCAGGGAATGCTAGGGGGGTTTGCAGGAAGTCCCAGGGACAGAGGCTGCCTCCCCAAGTCAGGGAAGGTATTTCTCGGACTTCCCCGAACAGGGAACACCTGTGACTGAAGAGAGCTGCGTGGAGTTGTCTCTCGAGCTCCCCCACACACTGACAATGGTTCCGGAATCCTGAGCGTGGGGAGGTTCCACCAACGGTCGGCAGCGCGTGGGTTCTAACGGAATGCCTAAGCTCATCTCCCCTGAGGGTTTTCCTAATGTCTCTGTGCCAGGGAATGCTAGGGGGTTTTACAGGAACTCCCAGGGACAGAGGCTGCCTCCCCAAGGTCAGGGAAGGTATTTCTCGGACTTCCCCGAACAGGGAACACCTGTGACTGAAGAGAGCTGCGTGGAGTTGTCTCTCGAGCTCCCCCAAGCTCTGACAATGGTTCCGGAATCCTGAGCGTGGGGAGGCTCCACCAACGGTCGGCAGCGCGTGGGTTCTAACGGAATGCCTAAGCTCGTCTCCCCTGAGGGTTTTCCTAATGTCTCTGTGCCAGGGAATGCTAGGGGGGTTTGCAGGAAGTCCCAGGGCAGAGGCTGCCTCCCCAAGGTCAGGGAAGGTATTTCTCGGACTTCCCCGAACAGGGAACACCTGTGACTCAAGAGAGCTGCGTGGAGTTGTCTCTCATGGTCCCCCACGCACTGACAATTGTTCCGGAATCCTGAGAGTGGGGAGGTTCCACCAACGGTCGGCAGCGCGTGGGTTCTACCGGAATACCTAAGCTCGTCTCCCCTGAGGGTTTTCCTAATTTCTCTGTGCCAGGGAATGCTAGGGGGGTTTGCAGGAAGTCCCAGGGACAGAGGCTGCCTCCCCAAGGTCAGGGAAGGTATTTCTCGGACTTCCCCGAACAGGGAACACCTGTGACTGAAGAGAGCTGCGTGGAGTTGTCTCTCGAGCTCCCCCACGCACTGACAATGGTTCCGGAATCCTGAGCTTGGGGAGGTTCCACCAACGGTCGTCAGCGCGTGGGTTCTAACGGAATGCCTAAGCTCGTCTCCCCTGAGGGTTTTCCTAATGTCTCTGTGCCAGGGAATGCTAGGGTGGTTTGCAGGAAGTCCCAGGGACAGAGGCTGCCTCCCCAAGGTCAGGGAAGGTATTTCTCGGACTTCCCCGAACAGGGAACACCTGTGACTGAAGAGAGCTCCGTGGAGTTGTCTCTCGAGCTCCACCACGCACTGACAATAGTTCCGGAATCCTGAGCTTGGGGAGGTTCCACCAATGTTCGGCAGCACGTGGGTTGTAACGGAATGCCTAAGCTCGTCTCCCCTGAGGATTTTCCTAATATCTCTGTTCCAGGGAATGCTAGGGGGGTTTGAAGGAAGTCCCAGGGACAGAGGCTGCCTCCCCAAGTCAGGGAAGATATTTCTCGGACTTCCCTGAACAGGGAACACCTGTGACTGAAGAGAGCTGCGTGGAGTTGTCTCTCGAGCTCCCCCACGCACTGACAATGGTTCCGGAATCCTGAGCGTGGGGAGGTTCCACCAACGGTCGGCAGCGCGTGGGTTCTAATGGAATGCCTAAGCTCGTCTCCCCTGAGGGTTTTCCTAATGTCTCTGTGCCAGGGAATGCTAGGGCGGTTTGCAGGAAGTCCCAGGGACAGAGGCTGCCTCCCCAAGGTCAGGGAAGTTATTTCTCGGACTTAACCGAACAGGGAACACCTGTGACTGAAGAGAGCTGCGTGGAGTTGTCTCTCGAGCTCCCCCACGCACTGACAATGGTTCCGGAATCCTGAGCGTGGGGAGGTTCCACCAACGGTCGGCAGCGAGTGGGTTCTAACGGAATGCCTAAGCTCGTCTCCCCTGAGGGTTTTCCTAATGTCTCTGTGCCAGGGAATGCTAGGGGTGTTTGCAGGAAGTTCCAGGGACAGAGGCTGCCTCCCCAAGGTCAGGGAAGTTATTTCTCGGACTTCCCCGAACAGGGAACACCTGTGACTGAAGAGAGCTGCGTGGAGATGTCTCTGGAGCTCCCCCACGCACTGACAATGGTTCCGGAATCCTGAGCTTGGGGAGGTACCACCAACGGTCGGCAGCGCGTGGGTTCTAACGGAATGCCTAAGCTCGTCTCCCCTGAGGGTTTTCCTTATGTCTCTGTGCCAGGGAATGCTAGGGGTGTTTGCAGGAAGTCCCAGGGACAGAGGCTGCCTCCCCAAGGTCAGGGAAGGTATTTCTCGGACTTCCCCGAACAGGGAACACCTGTGACTGAAGAGAGCTGCGTGGAGTTGTCTCTCGAGCTCCCCCATGCACTGACAATGGTTCCGGAATCCTGAGCGTGGGGAGGTTCCACCAACGGTCGTTAGCGCGTGGGTTCTAACGGAATGCCTAAGCTCGTCTCCCCTGAGGGTTTTCCTAATGTCTCTGTGCCAGGGAATGCTAGGGGGGTTTGCAGGAAGTCCCAGGGACAGAGGCTGCCTCCCCAAGGTCAGGGAATGTATTTCTCGGACTTCCCCGAAAAGGGAACACCTGTGACTGAAGAGAGCTGCGTGGAGTTTTCTCTCGAGGTCGCCCACGCACTGACAATGGTTCCGGAATCCTGAGCGTGGGGAGGTTCCACCAACGGTCGGCAGCGCGTGGGTTCTAACGGAATGCCTAAGCTCGTCTCCCCTGAGGATTTTCCTAATGTCTCTGTGCCAGGGAATGCTAGGGGGGTTTGCAGGAAATCCCAGGGACAGAGGCTGCCTCCCCAAGTCAGGGAAGGTATTTCTCGGACTTCCCCGAACAGGGAACACCTGTGACTGAAGAGAGCTGCGTGGAGTTGTCTCTCGAGCTCCCCCACACACTGACAATGGTTCCGGAATCCTGAGCGTGGGGAGGTTCCACCAACGGTCGGCAGCGCGTCGGTTCTAATGGAATGCCTAAGCTCGTCTCCCCTGAGGGTTTTCCTAATGTCTCTGTGCCAGGGAATGCTAGGGGTGTTTGCAGGAAATCCCAGGGACAGAGGCTGCCTCCCCAAGGTCAGTGAATGTATTTCTTGGACTTCCCCGAACAGGGAACTCCTGTGACTGAAGAGAGCTGCGTGGAGTTGTCTCTCGAGCTCCCCCACGCACTGACAATGGTTCCCGAATCCTGAGCGTGGGGAGGTTCCACCAACGGTCGGCAGCGCGTGGGTTCTAACGGAATGCCTAAGCTCATCTCCCCTGAGGGTTTTCCTAATTTCTCTGTGCCAGGGAATGCTAGGGGGTTTTACAGGAAGTCCCAGGGACAGAGGCTGCCTCCCCAAGGTCAGGGAAGGTATTTCTCCGACTTCCCCGAACAGGGAACACCTGTGACTGAAGAGAGCTGCGTGGAGTTGTCTCTCGAGCTCCCCCACGCACTGACAATGGTTCCGGAATCCTGAGCGTGGGGAGGTTCCACCAACGGTCGGCAGCGCGTGGGTTCTAACGGAATGCCTAAGCTCGTCTCCCCTGAGGGTTTTCCTAATGTCTCTGTGCCAGGGAATGCTAGGGGGGTTTGCAGGAAGTCCCAGGGCAGAGGCTGCCTCCCCAAGGTCAGGGAAGGTATTTCTCGGACTTCCCCGAACAGGGAACACCTGTGACTCAAGAGAGCTGCGTGGAGTTGTCTCTCGAGCTCCCCCACGCACTGACAATGGTTCCGGAATCCTGAGCGTGGGGAGGTTCCACCAACGGTCGGCAGCGCGTGGGTTCTAATGGAATGCCTAAGCTCGTCTCCCCTGAGGGTTTTCCTAATGTCTCTGTGCCAGGGAATGCTAGGGCGGTTTGCAGGAAGTCCCAGGGACAGAGGCTGCCTCCCCAAGGTCAGGGAAGGTATTTCTCGGACTTCCCCGAACAGGGAACACCTGTGACTGAAGAGAGCTGCGTGGAGTTGTCTCTCGAGCTCCCCCACGCACTGACAATGGTTCCGGAATCCTGAGCGTGGGGAGGTTCCACCAACGGTCGGCAGCGAGTGGGTTCTAACGGAATGCCTAAGCTCGTCTCCCCTGAGGGTTTTCCTAATGTCTCTGTGCCAGGGAATGCTAGGGGTGTTTGCAGGAAGTTCCAGGGACAGAGGCTGCCTCCCCAAGGTCAGGGAAGTTATTTCTCGGACTTCCCCGAACAGGGAACACCTGTGACTGAAGAGAGCTGCGTGGAGATGTCTCTGGAGCTCCCCCACGCACTGACAATGGTTCCGGAATCCTGAGCTTGGGGAGGTACCACCAACGGTCGGCAGCGCGTGGGTTCTAACGGAATGCCTAAGCTCGTCTCCCCTGAGGGTTTTCCTTATGTCTCTGTGCCAGGGAATGCTAGGGGTGTTTGCAGGAAGTCCCAGGGACTGAGGCTGCCTCCCCAAGGTCAGGGAAGGTATTTCTCGGACTTCCCCGAACAGGGAACACCTGTGACTGAAGAGAGCTGCGTGGAGTTGTCTCTCGAGCTCCCCCACGCACTGACAATGGTTCCGGAATCCTGAGCGTGGGGAGGTTCCACCAACGGTCGGCAGCGCGTGGGTTCTAACGGAATGCCTAAGCTCGTCTCCCCTGAGGGTTTTCCTAATGTCTCTGTGCCAGGGAATGCTAGGGGGGTTTGCAGGAAGTCCCAGGGACAGAGGCTGCCTCCCCAAGGTCAGGGAAGGTATTTCTCGGACTTCCCCGAACAGGGAACACCTGTGACTGAAGAGAGCTGCGTGGAGTTGTCTCTCGAGGTCCCCCACGCACTGACAATGGTTCCGGAATCCTGAGCGTGGGGAGGTTCCACCAACGGTCGGCAGCGCGTGGGTTCTAACGGAATGCCTAAGCTCGTCTCCCCTGAGGGTTTTCCTAATGTCTCTGTGCCAGGGAATGCTAGGGGGGTTTGCAGGAAGTCCCAGGGACAGAGGCTGCCTCCCCAAGTCAGGGAAGGTATTTCTCGGACTTCCCCGAACAGGGAACACCTGTGACTGAAGAGAGCTGCGTGGAGTTGTCTCTCGAGCTCCCCCACACACTGACAATGGTTCCGGAATCCTGAGCGTGGGGAGGTTCCACCAACGGTCGGCAGCGCGTCGGTTCTAATGGAATGCCTAAGCTCGTCTCCCCTGAGGGTTTTCCTAATGTCTCTGTGCCAGGGAATGCTAGGGGGGTTTGCAGGAAGTCCCAGGGACAGAGGCTGCCTCCCCGAGGTCAGTGAATGTATTTCTTGGACTTCCCCGAACAGGGAACTCCTGTGACTGAAGAGAGCTGCGTGGAGTTGTCTCTCGAGCTCCCCCACGCACTGACAATGGTTCCGGAATCCTGAGCGTGGGGAGGTTCCACCAACGGTCGGCAGCGCGTGGGTTCTAACGGAATGCCTTAGCTCATCTCCCCTGAGGGTTTTCCTAATGTCTCTGTGCCAGGGAATGCTAGGGGGGTTTACAGGAAGTCCCAGGGACAGAGGCTGCCTCCCCAAGGTCAGGGAAGGTATTTCTCGGACTTCCCCGAACAGGGAACACCTGTGACTGAAGAGAGCTGCGTGGAGTTGTCTCTCGAGCTCCCCCACGCACTGACAATGGTTCCGGAATCCTGAGCTTGGGGAGGTTCCACCAACGGTCGGCAGCGCGTGGGTTCTACCGGAATACCTAAGCTCGTCTCCCCTGAGGGTTTTCCTAATGTCTCTGTGCCAGGGAATGCTAGGGTGGTTTGCAGGAAGTCCCAGGGACAGAGGCTGCCTCCCCAAGGTCAGGGAAGGTATTTCTCGGACTTCCCCAAACAGGGAACACCTGTGACTGAAGAGAGCTGCGTGGAGTTGTCTCTCGAGCTCCCCCACGCACTGACAATGGTTCCGGAATCCTGAGCTTGGGGAGGTTCCACCAACGGTCGTCAGCGCGTGCGTTCTAACGGAATGCCTAAGCTCGTCTCCCCTGAGGGTTTTCCTAATTTCTCTGTGCCAGGGAATGCTAGGGTGGTTTGCAGGAAGTCCCAGGGACAGAGGCTGCCTCCCCAAGGTCAGGGAAGGTATTTCTCGGACTTCCCCGAACAGGGAACACCTGTGACTGAAGAGAGCTCCGTGGAGTTGTCTCTCGAGCTCCCCCACACACTGACAATGGTTCCGGAATCCTGAGCTTGGGGAGGTTCCACCAACGGTCGGCAGCGCGTGGGTTGTAACGGAATGCCTAAGCTCGTCTCCCCTGAGGGTTTTCCTAATGTCTCTGTGCCAGGGAATGCTAGGGGGGTTTGCAGAAAGTCCCAGGGACAGAGGCTGCCTCCCCAACTTCAGGGAAGTTATTTTTCGGACTTCCCCAAACAGGGAACACCTGTGACTGAAGAGAGCTGCGTGGAGTTGTCTCTCGAGCTCCCCCACGCACTGACAATGTTTCCGGAATCCTGAGCGTGGGGAGGTTCCACCAACGGTCGGCAGCGCGTGGGTTCTAACGGAATGCCTAAGCTCGACTCCCCTGAGGGTTTTCCTAATGTCTCTGTGCCAGGGAATGCTAGGGGGTTTTGCAGGAAGTCCCAGGGACAGAGGCTGCCTCCCCAAGGTCAGGGAAGGTGTTTCTCGGACTTCCCCGAACAGGGAACACCTGTGACTGAAGAGAGCTGCGTGGAGTTGTCTCTCGAGCTCCCCGACACACTGACAATGGTTCCGGAATCCTGAGCGTGGGGAGGTTCCACCAACGGTCGGCAGCGCGTGGGTTCTAACGGAATGCCTAAGCTCGTCTCCCCTGAGGGTTTTCCTAATGTCTCTATGCCAGGGAATGCTTGGGGGGTTTGCAGGAAATCCCAGGGACAGAGGCTGCATCCCGAAGGTCAGGGAAGGTATTTCTCGGACTTCCCCGAACAGGGAACACCTGTGACTGAAGAGAGCTGCGTGGAGCTGTCTTCGAGCTCCCCCACGCACTGACAATGGTTCCGGAATCCTGAGCGTGGGGAGGTTCCACCAACGGTCGGCAGCGCGTGGGTTCTAACGGAATGCCTAAGCTCGTCTCCCCTGAGGGTTTTCCTAATATCTCTGTGCCAGGGAATGCTAGGGGGTTTTGCAGGAAGTCCCAGGGACAGAGGCTGCCTCCCCAAGGTCAGGGAAGGTATTTCTCGGACTTCCCCGAACAGGGAACACCTGTGACTGAAGAGAGCTGCGTGGAGTTGTCTCTCGAGCTACCCGACACACTGACAATTGTTCCGGAATCCTGAGCGTGGGGAGGTTCCACCAACGGTCGGCAGCGCGTGGGTTCTAACGGAATGCCTAAGCTCGTCTCACCTGAGGGTTTTCCTAATGTCTCTGTGCCAGGGAATGCTAGGGGGGTTTACAGGAAGTCCCAGGGACAGAGGTTGCATCCCCAAGGTCAGGGAAGGTATTTCTCGGACTTCCCCGAACAGGGAACACCTGTGACGGAAGAGAGCTTCGTGGAGTTGTCTTCGAGCTCCCCCACGCACTGACAATGGTTCCGGAATCCTGAGCGTGGGGAGGTTCCAGCAACGGTCAGCAGCGCTTGGGTTCTAACGGAATGCCTTAGCTCGTCTCCCCTGAGGGTTTTCCTAATGTCTCTGTGCCAGGGAATGCTAGGGGGGTTTGCAGGAAATCCCAGGGACAGAGGCTTCCTCCCCAAGGTCAGGGAAGGTATTTCTCGGACTTCCCCGAACAGGGAACACGTTTGACCGAAGACAGCTGCGTGGAGTTGTCTCTCGAGCTCCCCAACGCACTGAAAATGGTTCCGGAATCCTGAGCGTGGGGAGGTTCCACCAACGGTCGGCAGCGCGTCGGTTCTAACGGAATGCCTAAGCTCGTCTCCCCTGAGGGTTTTCCTAATGTCTCTGTGCCAGGGAATGCTAGGGGGGTTTGCAGGAAGTCCCAGGGACAGAGGCTGCCTCCCCAAGGTTAGGGAAGGTATTTCTCGAACTTCCCCGAACAGGGAACACCTGTGACTGAAGAGAGCTGCGTGGAGATGTCTCTGGAGCTCCCCCACGCACTGACAATGGTTCCGGAATCCTGAGCTTGGGGAGGTTCCACCAACGGTCGGCAGCGCGTGGGTTCTAACGGAATGCTAAGCTCGTCTCCCCTGAGGGTTTTCCTAATGTCTCTGTGCCAGGGAATGCTAGGGGTGTTTGCAGGAAGTCCCAGGGACAGAGGCTGCCTCCCCAAGGTCAGGGAAGGTATTTCTCGGACTTCCCCAAACAGGGAACACCTTTGGTTGAAGAGAGCTTCTTGGAGTTGTCTCTCGAGCTCCCCCACGCACTGACAATGGTTCCGGAATCCTGAGCGTGGGGAGGTTCCACCAACGGTCGGCAGCGCGTCGGTTCTAATGGAATGCCTAAGCTCGTCTCCCCTGAGGGTTTTCCTAATGTCTCTGTGCCAGGGAATGCTAGGGGGGTTTGCAGGAAGTCCCAGGGACAGAGGCTGCCTCCCCAAGGTCAGGGAAGGTATTTCTCGGACTTCCCCGAACAGGGAACACCTGTGACTGAAGAGAGCTGCGTGGAGTTATCTCTCGAGCTCCCCCACGCACTGACAATGGTTCCGGAATCCTGAGCGTGGGGAGGTTCCACCAACGGTCGGCAGCGCGTGGGTTCAAACGGAATGCCTAAGCTCGTCTCCCCTGAGGGTTTTCCTAATGTCTCTGTGCCAGGGAATGCTAGGGGGGTTTGCAGGAAGTCCCAGGAACAGAGGCTGCCTCCCCAAGGTCAGGGAAGGTATTTCTCGGACTTCCCCGAACAGGGAACACCTGTGACTGAAGAGAGCTGCGTGGAGTTGTCTCTCGAGCTCCCCCACGCACTGACAATGGTTCCGGAATCCTGAGCGTGGGGAGGTTCCAGCAACGGTCGGCAGCGCGTGGGTTCTAACGGAATGCCTAAGCTCATCTCCCCTGAGGGTTTTCCTAATGTCTCTGTGCCAGGGAATGCTAGGGGGGTTTACAGGAAATCCCAGGGACAGAGGCTGCCTCCCCAAGGTCAGGGAAGGTATTTCTCGGACTTCCCCGAACAGGGAACACCTGTGACTGAAGAGAGCTGCGTGGAGTTGTCTCTCGTGGTCCCCCACGCAGTGACAATTGTTCCGGAATCCTGAGCGTGGGGAGGTTCCACCAACGGTCGGCAGCGCGTGGGTTCTACCGGAATACCTAAGCTCGTCTCCCCTGAGGGTTTTCCTAATGTCTCTGTGCCAGGGAATGCTAGGGGGTTTTGCAGGAAGTCCCAGGGACAGAGGCTGCCTCCCCAAGGTCAGGGAAGGTATTTCTCGGACTTCCCCGAACAGGGAACACCTGTGACTGAAGAGAGCTGCGTGGAGTTGTCTCTCGATCTCCCCGACACACTGACAATGGTTCCGGAATCCTGAGCGTGGGGAGGTTCCACCAACGGTCGGCAGCGCGTGGGTTCTAACGGAATGCCTAAGCTCGTCTCCCCTGAGGGTTTTCCTAATGTCTCTGTGCCAGGGAATGCTAGGGGAGTTTGCAGGAAGTCCCAGGGACAGAGGCTGCATCCCAAAGGTCAGGGAAGGTATTTCTCGGACTTCCCCGAACAGGGAACACCTGTGACTGAAGAGAGCTGCGTGGAGTTGTCTTCGAGCTCCCCCACGCACTGACAATGGTTCCGGAATCCTGAGCGTCGGGAGGTTCCACCAACGGTCGGCAGCGCGTGGGTTCTAACGGAATGCCTAAGCTCGTCTCCCCTGAGGGTTTTCCTAATGTCTCTGTGCCAGGGAATGCTAGGGGGTTTTGCAGGAAGTCCCAGGGACAGAGGCTGCATCCCAAAGGTCAGGGAAGGTAATTCTCGGACTTCCCCGAACAGGGAACACCTGTGACTGAAGAGAGCTGCGTGGAGTTGTCTTCGAGCTCCCCCACGCACTGACAATGGTTCCGGAATCCTGAGCGTGGGGAGGTTCCACCAACGGTCGGCAGCGCGTGGGTTCTAACGGAATGCCTAAGCTCGTCTCCCCTGAGGGTTTTCCTAATGTCTCTGTGCCAGGGAATGCTAGGGGGTTTTGCAGGAAGTCCCAGGGACAGAGGCTGCCTCCCCAAGGTCAGGGAAGGTATTTCTCGGACTTCCCCGAACAGGGAACACCTTTAACCGAAGAGAGCTGCGTGGAGTTGTCTCTCGAGCTCCCGAACGCATTGACAATGGTTCCGGAATCCTGAGCGTGGGGAGGTTCCAGCAACGGTCGACAGCGCGTGGGTTCTAACGGAATGCCTAAGTTAGTCTCCCCTGAGGGTTTTCCTAATATCTTTGTGCCAGGGAATGCTAGGGGGGTTTGCAGGAATTCCCAGGGACAGAGGCTGCCTCCCCAAGGTCAGGGAAGGTATTTCTCGGACTTCCCCGAATAGGGAACACCTGTGACTGAAGAAAGCTGCGTGGAGTTATCTCTCGAGCTCCCCCACGCACTGACAATGGTTCCGGAATCGTGAGCGTGGGGAGGTTCCACCAACGGTCGGCAGCGCGTGGGTTCTAACGGAATGCTAAGCTCGTCTCCCCTGAGGGTTTTCCTAATGTCTCTGTGCCAGGGAATGCTAGGGGTGTTTGCAGGAAGTCCCAGGGACAGAGGCTGCCTCCCCAAGGCCAGGGAAGGTATTTCTCGGACTTCCCCAAACAGGGAACACCTTTGGTTGAAGAGAGCTGCGTGGAGTTGTCTCTCGAGCTCCCCCACGCACTGACAATGGTTCCGGAATCCTGAGCGTGGGGAGGTTCCACCAACGGTCGGCAGCGCATGGGTTCTAACGGAATGCCTAAGCTCGTCTCCCCTGACGGTTTTCCTAATGTCTCTGTGCCAGAGAATGCTAGGGGTGTTTGCAGGAAGTCCCAGGGACAGAGGCTGCCTCCCCAAGTCAGGGAAGTTATTTCTCGGACTTCCCCGAACAGGGAACACATGTGACTGAAGAGAGCTGCGTGGAGTTGTCTCTCGAGCTCCCCCACGGACTGACAATGGTTCCGGAATCCTGAGCGTGGGGAGGTTCCACCAACGGTCGGCAGCGCGTCGGTTCTAACGGAATGCCTAAGCTCGTCTACCCTGAGGGTTTTCCTAATGTCTCTGTGCCAGGGAATGCTAGGGGGGTTTGCAGGAAGTCCCAGGGACAGAGGCTGCATCCCCAAGGTTAGGGAAGGTATTTCTCGGACTTCCCCGAACAGGGAACACCTGTGACTGAAGAGAGCTGCGTGGAGTTGTCTCTCGAGCTCCCCCACGCACTGACAATGGTTCCGGAATCCTGAGCGTGGGGAGGTTCCACCAACGGTCGGCAGCGCGTGGGTTCTAACGGAATGCCTAAGCTCGTCTCCCCTGAGGGTTTTCCTAATGTCTCTGTGCCAGGGAATGCTAGGGGGGTTTGCAGGAAGTCCCAGGGACAGAGGCTGCCTCCCCAAGGTCAGGGAAGTTATTTCTCGGACTTCCCCGAACAGGGAACACCTGTGACTGAAGAGAGCTGCGTGGAGTTGTCTCTCGAGCTCCACCACGCACTGACAATGGTTCCGGAATCCTGAGCGTGGGGAGGTTTCAGCAACGGTCGGCAGCGCGTGGGTTCTAACGGAATTCCTTAGCTCGTCTCCCATGAGGGTTTTCCTAATGTCTCTGTGCCAGGGAATGCTAGGGGGATTTACAGGAATTCCCAGGGACAGAGGCTGCCTCCCCAAGGTCAGGGAAGGTATTTCTCGGACTTCCCCGAACAGGGAACACCTGTGACTGAAGAGAGCTGCGTGGAGTTGTCTCTCGAGCTCCCCCACGCACTGACAATGGTTCCGGAATCCTGAGCGTGGGGAGGTTCCACCAACGGTCAGCAGCGCGTGGGTTCTAACGGAATGCCTAAGCTCGTCTCCCCTGAGTGTTTTCCTAATTTCTCTGTGCCAGGGAATGCTAGGGGGGTTTGCAGGAAGTCCCAGGGACAGAGGCTGCCTCCCCAAGTTCAGGGAAGGTATTTCTCGGACTTCCCCGAACAAGGAACACCTTTGACTTAAGAGAGCTGCGTGGAGTTGTCTCTCGAGATCCCCCACGCACTGACAATGGTTCCAGAATCCTGAGCGTGGGGAGGTTCCAGCAACGGTCAGCAGCGCGTGGGTTCTAATGGAATGCCTAAGCTCGTATCCCCTGAGGGTTTTCCTAATGTCTCTGTGCCAGGGAATGCTAGGGGTGTTTGCAGAAAGTCCCAGGGACAGAGGCTTCCTCCCCAAGGTCAGGGAAGGTATTTCTCGGACTTCCCCGAACAGGGAACACCTTTGACCGAAGAGAGCTGCGTGGAGTTGTCTCTCGAGCTCCCCTACGCACTGACAATGGTTCCGGAATCCTGAGCGTGGGGAGGTTCCACCAACTGTCGGCAGCGCGCGGGTTCTAACGGAATGCCTAAGCTCGTCTCCCCTGAGGGTTTTCCTAATGTCTCTGTGCCAGGGAATGCTAGGGGGTTTTGCAGGAAGTCCCAGGGACAGAGGCTTCCTCCCCAAGGTCAGGGAAGGTATTTCTCGGACTTCCCCGGACAGGGAACACCTGTGACTGAAGAGAGCTGCGTGGAGTTGTCTCTCGAGCTCCCCGACACACTGACAATGGTTCCGGAATCCTGAGCGTGGGGAGGTTCCACCAACGGTCGGCAGCGCGTGGGTTCTAACGGAATGCCTAAGCTCGTCTCTCCTGAGGGTTTTCCTAATGTCTCTGTGCCAGGGAATGCTAGGGGGGTTTGCAGGAAGTCCCAGGGACAGAGGCTGCATCCCCAAGGTCAGGGAAGTTATTTCTCGGACTTCCCCGAACAGGGAACACATGTGACTGAAGTGAGCTGCGTGGAGTTGTCTTCGAGCTCCCCCACGCACTGACAATGGTTCCGGAATCCTGAGCGTGGGGAGGTTCCACCAACGGTCGGCAGCGCGTGGGTTCTAACGGAATGCCTAAGCTCGTCTCCCCTGAGGGTTTTCCTAATTTCTCTGTGCCAGGGAATGCTAGGGGGGGTTGCAGGAAGTCCCAGGGACAGAGGCTGCCTCCCCAAGTTCAGGGAAGGTATTTCTCGGACTTCCCCGAACAAGGAACACCTTTGACTGAAGAGAGCTGCGTGGAGTTGTCTCTCGATATCCCCCACGCGCTGACAATGTTTCCGGAATCCTGAGCGTGGGGAGGTTCCAGCAACGGTCAGCAGCGCGTGGGTTCTAATGGAATGCCTAAGCTCGTATCCCCTGAGGGTTTTCCTAATGTCTCTGTGCCAGGGAATGCTAGGGGTGTTTGCAGGAAATCCCAGGGACAGAGGCTTCCTCCCCGAGGTCAGGGAAGGTATTTCTCGGACTTCCCCGAACAGGGAACACCTTTGACCGAAGAGAGCTGCGTGGAGTTGTCTCTCGAGCTCCCCAACGCATTGACAACGGTTCCAGAATCCTGAGCGTGGGGAGGTTCCAGCAACGGTCGACAGAGCGTGGGTTCTAACGGAATGCCTAAGTTAGTCTCCCCTGAGTGTTTTCCTAATATCTCCGTGCCAGGGAATGCTAGGGGTGTTTACAGGAAGTCCCAGGGACAGAGGCTGCCTCCCCAAGGTCAGGGAAGGTATTTCTCGGACTTCCCCGAATAGGGAACACCTGTGACTGAAGTGAGCTGCGTGGAGTTGTCTCTCGAGCTCCCCCACGCACTGACAATGGTTCCGGAATCCTGAGCGTGGGGAGGTTCCACCAACGGTCGGCAGCGCGTGGGTTCTAACGGAATGCTAAGCTCGTCTCCCCTGAGGGTTTTCCTAATGTCTCTGTGCCAGGGAATGCTTGGGGTGTTTGCAGGAAGTCCCAGGGACAGAGGCTGCCTCCCCAAGGTCAGGGAAGGTATTTCTCGGACTTCCCCAAACAGGGAACACCTGTGACTGAAGAGAGCTGCGCGGAGTTGTCTCTCGAGCTCCCCCATGCACTGACAATGTTTCCGGAATCCTGAGCGTGGGGAGGTTCCACCAACGGTCGGCAGCGCGTGGGTTCTAACGTAATGCCTAAGCTCGACTCCCCTGAGGGTTTTCCTAATGTCTCTGTGCCAGGGAATGCTAGGGGTGTTTGCAGGTAGTCCCAGGGCAGAGGCTGCCTCTCCAATGTCAGGGAAGTTATTTCTCGGACTTCCCCGAACAGGGAACACCTGTGACTGAAGAGAGCTGCATGGAGTTGTCTCTCGAGCTCCCCCACTCACTGACAATTTTTCCGGAATCCTGAGCTTGGGGAGGTTCCACCAACGGTCGGCAGCGCGTGGGTTCTAACGGAATGCCTAAGGTCGTCTCCCCTGAGGGTTTTCCTAATATTTCTGTGCCAGGGAATGCTAGGGGGGTTTGCAGGAATTCCCAGGGAAATAGGCTGCCTCCCCAAGGTCAGGGAAGGTATTTCTCGGACTTCCCCGAACAGGGAACACCTGTGACTGATGAGAGCTGCGTGGAGTTGTCTCTCGAGCTCCATCACGCACTGACAATGGTTCCGGAATCCTGAGCTTGGGGAGTTTCCACCAACGGTCGGCAGCGCGTGGGTTGTATCGGAATGCCTAAGCTCGTCTCCCCTGAGGGTTTTCCTAATGTCTCTGTGCCAGGGAATGCTAGGGGGGTTTGCAGGAAGTCCCAGGGACAGAGGCTGCCTCCCCAACTTCAGGGAAGTTATTTCTCGGACTTCCCCGAACAGGGAACACCTGTGACTGAAGAGAGCTTCTTGGAGTTGTCTCTCGAGCTCCCCCAAGCACTGACAATGTTTCCGGAATCCTGAGCGTGGGGAGGTTCCACCAAAGGTCGGCAGGGCGTGGGTTCTAACGGAATGCCTAAGCTCGTCTCCCCTGAGCGTTTTCCTAATGTCTCTGTGCCAGGGAATGCTAGGGGGTTTTGCAGGAAGTCGCAGGGACAGAGGCTGCCTCCCCAAGGTCAGGGAAGGTATTTCTCGGACTTCCCCGAACAGGGAACACCTGTGACTGAAGAGAGCTGCGTGGAGTTGTCTCTCGAGCTCCCCGACACACTGACAATGGTTCCGGAATCCTGAGCGTGGGGAGGTTCCACCAACGGTCGGCAGCGCGTGGGTTCTAACGGAATGCCTAAGCTCGTCTCCCCTGTTGGTTTTCCTAATGTCTCTGTGCCAGGGAATGCTAGGGGGGTTTGCAGGAAGTCCCAGGGACAGAGGCTGCATCCCCAAGGTCAGGGAAGGTATTTCTCGGACTTCCCCGAACAGGGAACACCTGTGACTGAAGAGAGCTGCGTGGAGTTGTCTTCGAGCTCCCCCACGCACTGACAATGGTTCCGGAATCCTGAGCGTGGGGAGGTTCCACCAACGGTCAGCAGCGCGTGGGTTCTAACGGAATGCCTAAGCTCATCTCCCCTGAGTGTTTTCCTAATTTCTCTGTGCCAGGGAATGCTAGGGGGGTTTGCAGGAAGTCCCAGGGACAGAGGCTGCCTCCCCAAGTTCAGGGAAGCTATTTCTCGGACTTCCCCGAACAAGAAACACCTTTGACTGAAGAGAGCTGCGTGGAGTTGTCTCTCGAGCTCCCCCACGGACTGACAATGGTTCCGGAATCCTGAGCGTGGGGAGGTTCCACCAACGGTCGGCAGCGCGTCGGTTCTAACGGAATGCCTTAGCTCGTCTACCCTGAGGGTTTTCCTAATGTCTCTGTGCCAGGGAATGCTAGGGGGGTTTGCAGGAAGTCCCAGGGACAGAGGCTGCATCCCCAAGGTTAGGGAAGATATTTCTCGGACTTCCCCGAACAGGGAACACCTGTGACTGAAGAGAGCTGCGTGGAGTTGTCTCTCGAGCTCCCCCACGCACTGACAATGGTTCCGGAATCCTGAGCGTGGGGAGGTTCCACCAACGGTCGGCAGCGCGTGGGTTCTAACGGAATGCCTAAGCTCGTCTCCCCTGAGGGTTTTCCTAATGTCTCTTTGCCAGGGAATGCTAGGGGGGTTTGCAGGAATTCCCAGGGACAGAGGCTGCCTCCCCAAGGTCAGGGAAGTTATTTCTCGGACTTCCCCGAACAGGGAACACCTGTGACTGAAGAGAGCTGCGTGGAGTTGTCTCTCGAGCTCCACCACGCACTGACAATGGTTCCGGAATCCTGAGCGTGGGGAGGTTTCAGCAACGGTCGGCAGCGCGTGGGTTCTAACGGAATTCCTTAGCTCGTCTCCCATGAGGGTTTTCCTAATGTCTCTGTGCCAGGGAATGCTAGGGGGATTTACAGGAATTCCCAGGGACAGAGGCTGCCTCCCCAAGGTCAGGGAAGGTATTTCTCGGACTTCCCCGAACAGGGAACACCTGTGACTGAAGAGAGCTGCGTGGAGTTGTCTCTCGAGCTCCCCCACGCACTGACAATGGTTCCGGAATCCTGAGCGTGGGGAGGTTCCACCAACGGTCAGCAGCGCGTGGGTTCTAACGGAATGCCTAAGCTCGTCTCCCCTGAGTGTTTTCCTAATTTCTCTGTGCCAGGGAATGCTAGGGGGGTTTGCAGGAAGTCCCAGGGACAGAGGCTGCCTCCCCAAGTTCAGGGAAGGTATTTCTCGGACTTCCCCGAACAAGGAACACCTTTGACTTAAGAGAGCTGCGTGGAGTTGTCTCTCGAGATCCCCCACGCACTGACAATGGTTCCGGAATCCTGAGCGTGGGGAGGTTCCAGCAACGGTCAGCAGCGCGTGGGTTCTAATGGAATGCCTAAGCTCGTATCCCCTGAGGGTTTTCCTAATGTCTCTGTGCCAGGGAATGCTAGGGGTGTTTGCAGAAAGTCCCAGGGACAGAGGCTTCCTCCCCAAGGTCAGGGAAGGTATTTCTCGGACTTCCCCGAACAGGGAACACCTTTGACCGAAGAGAGCTGCGTGGAGTTGTCTCTCGAGCTCCCCTACGCACTGACAATGGTTCCGGAATCCTGAGCGTGGGGAGGTTCCACCAACTGTCGGCAGCGCGCGGGTTCTAACGGAATGCCTAAGCTCGTCTCCCCTGAGGGTTTTCCTAATGTCTCTGTGCCAGGGAATGCTAGGGGGTTTTGCAGGAAGTCCCAGGGACAGAGGCTGCCTCCCCAAGGTCAGGGAAGGTATTTCTCGGACTTCCCCGGACAGGGAACACCTGTGACTGAAGAGAGCTGCGTGGAGTTGTCTCTCGAGCTCCCCGACACACTGACAATGGTTCCGGAATCCTGAGCGTGGGGAGGTTCCACCAACGGTCGGCAGCGCGTGGGTTCTAACGGAATGCCTAAGCTCGTCTCTCCTGAGGGTTTTCCTAATGTCTCTGTGCCAGGGAATGCTAGGGGGGTTTGCAGGAAGTCCCAGGGACAGAGGCTGCATCCCCAAGGTCAGGGAAGTTATTTCTCGGACTTCCCCGAACAGGGAACACATGTGACTGAAGTGAGCTGCGTGGAGTTGTCTTCGAGCTCCCCCACGCACTGACAATGGTTCCGGAATCCTGAGCGTGGGGAGGTTCCACCAACGGTCGGCAGCGCGTGGGTTCTAACGGAATGCCTAAGCTCGTCTCCCCTGAGGGTTTTCCTAATTTCTCTGTGCCAGGGAATGCTAGGGGGGGTTGCAGGAAGTCCCAGGGACAGAGGCTGCCTCCCCAAGTTCAGGGAAGGTATTTCTCGGACTTCCCCGAACAAGGAACACCTTTGACTGAAGAGAGCTGCGTGGAGTTGTCTCTCGATATCCCCCACGCGCTGACAATGTTTCCGGAATCCTGAGCGTTGGGAGGTTCCAGCAACGGTCAGCAGCGCGTGGGTTCTAATGGAATGCCTAAGCTCGTATCCCCTGAGGGTTTTCCTAATGTCTCTGTGCCAGGGAATGCTAGGGGTGTTTGCAGGAAATCCCAGGGACAGAGGCTTCCTCCCCGAGGTCAGGGAAGGTATTTCTCGGACTTCCCCGAACAGGGAACACCTTTGACCGAAGAGAGCTGCGTGGAGTTGTCTCTCGAGCTCCCCAACGCATTGACAACGGTTCCAGAATCCTGAGCGTGGGGAGGTTCCAGCAACGGTCGACAGAGCGTGGGTTCTAACGGAATGCCTAAGTTAGTCTCCCCTGAGTGTTTTCCTAATATCTCCATGCCAGGGAATGCTAGGGGTGTTTACAGGAAGTCCCAGGGACAGAGGCTGCCTCCCCAAGATCAGGGAAGGTATTTCTCGGACTTCCCCGAATAGGGAACACCTGTGACTGAAGTGAGCTGCGTGGAGTTGTCTCTCGAGCTCCCCCACGCACTGACAATGGTTCCGGAATCCTGAGCGTGGGGAGGTTCCACCAACGGTCGGCAGCGCGTGGGTTCTAACGGAATGCTAAGCTCGTCTCCCCTGAGGGTTTTCCTAATGTCTCTGTGCCAGGGAATGCTAGGGGGGTTTGCAGGAATTCCCAGGGAAATAGGCTGCCTCCCCAAGGTCAGGGAAGGTATTTCTCGGACTTCCCCGAACAGGGAACACCTGTGACTGATGAGAGCTGCGTGGAGTTGTCTCTCGAGCTCCATCACGCACTGACAATGGTTCCGGAATCCTGAGCTTGGGGAGTTTCCACCAACGGTCGGCAGCGCGTGGGTTGTATCGGAATGCCTAAGCTCGTCTCCCCTGAGGGTTTTCCTAATGTCTCTGTGCCAGGGAATGCTAGGGGGGTTTGCAGGAAGTCCCAGGGACAGAGGCTGCCTCCCCAACTTCAGGGAAGTTATTTCTCGGACTTCCCCGAACAGGGAACACCTGTGACTGAAGAGAGCTTCTTGGAGTTGTCTCTCGAGCTCCCCCAAGCACTGACAATGTTTCCGGAATCCTGAGCGTGGGGAGGTTCCACCAAAGGTCGGCAGCGCGTGGATTCTAACGGAATGCCTAAGCTCGTCTCCCCTGAGGGTTTTCCTAATGTCTCTGTGCCAGGGAATGCTAGGGGGTTTTGCAGGAAGTCGCAGGGACAGAGGCTGCCTCCCCAAGGTCAGGGAAGGTATTTCTCGGACTTCCCCGAACAGGGAACACCTGTGACTGAAGAGAGCTGCGTGGAGTTGTCTCTCGAGCTCCCCGACACACTGACAATGGTTCCGGAATCCTGAGCGTGGGGAGGTTCCACCAACGGTCGGCAGCGCGTGGGTTCTAACGGAATGCCTAAGCTCGTCTCCCCTGTTGGTTTTCCTAATGTCTCTGTGCCAGGGAATGCTAGGGGGGTTTGCAGGAAGTCCCAGGGACAGAGGCTGCATCCCCAAGGTCAGGGAAGGTATTTCTCGGACTTCCCCGAACAGGGAACACCTGTGACTGAAGAGAGCTGCGTGGAGTTGTCTTCGAGCTCCCCCACGCACTGACAATGGTTCCGGAATCCTGAGCGTGGGGAGGTTCCACCAACGGTCAGCAGCGCGTGGGTTCTAACGGAATGCCTAAGCTCATCTCCCCTGAGTGTTTTCCTAATTTCTCTGTGCCAGGGAATGCTAGGGGGGTTTGCAGGAAGTCCCAGGGACAGAGGCTGCCTCCCCAAGTTCAGGGAAGCTATTTCTCGGACTTCCCCGAACAAGAAACACCTTTGACTGAAGAGAGCTGCGTGGAGTTGTCTCTCGAGATCCCCCACGCACTGACAATGGTTCCGGAATCCTGAGCTTGGGAAGTTTCCACCAACGGTCAGCAGCGCGTAGGTTCTAATGGAATGCCTAAGCTCGTATCCCCTGAGGGTTTTCCTAATGTCTCTGTGCCAGGGAATGCTAGGGGTGTTTGCAGAAAGTCCCAGGGACAGAGGCTTCCTCCCCAAGGTCAGGGAAGGTATTTCTCGGACTTCCCCGAACGGGGAACACCTTTGACCGAAGAGAGCTGCGTGGAGTTGTCTCTCGAGCTCCCCCACGCACTGACAATGGTTCCGGAATCCTGAGCGTGGGGAGGTTCCACCAACTGTCGGCAGCGCGCGGGTTCTAACGGAATGCCTAAGCTCGTCTCCCCTGAGGGTTTTCCTAATGTCTCTGTGCCAGGGAATGCTAGGGGGTTTTGCAGGAAGTCCCAGGGACAGAGGCTGCCTCCCCAAGGTCAGGGAAGGTATTTCTCGGACTTCCCCGGACAGGGAACACCTGTGACTGAACAGAGCTGCGTGGAGTTGTCTCTCGAGCTCCCCGACACACTGACAATGGTTCCGGAATCCTGAGCGTGGGGAGGTTCCACCAACGGTCGGCAGCGCGTGGGTTCTAACGGAATGCCTAAGCTCGTCTCCCCTGAGAGTTTTCCTAATGTCTCTGTGCCAGGGAATGCTAGGGGGGTTTGCAGGAAGTCCCAGGGACAGAGGCTGCATCCCCAAGGTCAGGGAAGTTATTTCTCGGACTTCCCCGAACAGGGAACACATGTGACTGAAGTGAGCTGCGTGGAGTTGTCTTCGAGCTCCCCCACGCACTGACAATGGTTCCGGAATCCTGAGCGTGGGGAGGTTCCACCAACGGTCGGCAGCGCGTGGGTTCTAACGGAATGCCTAAGCTCGTCTCCCCTGAGGGTTTTCCTAATTTCTCTGTGCCAGGGAATGCTAGGGGGGTTTGCAGGAAGTCCCAGGGACAGAGGCTTCCTCCCCAAGTTCAGGGAAGGTATTTCTCGGACTTCCCCGAACAGGGAACACCTTTGACCGAAGAGAGCTGCGTGGAGTTGTCTCTCGAGCTCCCCAACGCATTGACAACGGTTCCAGAATCCTGAGCGTGGGGAGGTTCCAGCAACGGTCGACAGAGCGTGGGATCTAACGGAATGCCTAAGTTAGTCTCCCCTGAGTGTTTTCCTAATATCTCCGTGCCAGGGAATGCTAGGGGTGTTTGCAGGAAGTCCCAGGGACAGAGGCTGCCTCCCCAAGGTCAGGGAAGGTATTTCTCGGACTTCCACGATTAGGGAACACCTGTGACTGAAGAGAGCTGCGTGGAGTTGTCTCTCGAGCTCCCCCACGCACTGACAATGGTTCCGGAATCCTGAGCGTGGGGAGGTTCCACCAACGGTCGGCAGCGCGTGGGTTCTAACGGAATGCTAAGCTCGTCTCCCCTGAGGGTTTTCCTAATGTCTCTGTGCCAGGGAATGCTTGGGGTGTTTGCAGGAAGTCCCAGGGACAGAGGCTGCCTCCCCAAGGTCAGGGAAGGTATTTCTCGGACTTCCCCAAACAGGGAACACCTGTGACTGAAGAGAGCTGCGCGGAGTTGTCTCTCGAGCTCCCCCATGCACTGACAATTTTTCCGGAATCCTGAGCGTGGGGAGGTTCCAGCAACGGTCGGCAGCGCGTGGGTTCTAACGGAATGCCTAAGCTCGACTCCCCTGAGGGTTTTCCTAATGTCTCTGTGCCAGGGAATTCTAGGGGTGTTTGCAGGAAGTCCCAGGGCAGAGGCTGCCTCTCCAATGTCAGGGAAGTTATTTCTCGGACTTCCCCGAACAGGGAACACCTGTGACTGAAGAGAGCTGCATGGAGTTGTCTCTCGAGCTCCCCCACTCACTGACAATGGTTCCGGAATCCTGAGCTTGGGGAGGTTCCACCAACGGTCGGCAGCGCGTGGGTTCTAACGGAATGCCTAAGGTCGTCTCCCCTGAGTGTTTTCCTAATGTTTCTGTGCCAGGGAATGCTAGGGGGGTTTGCAGGAAGTCCCAGGGACATAGGCTGCCTCCCCAAGGTCAGGGAAGGTATTTCTCGGACTTCCCCGAACAGGGAACACCTGTGACTGAAGAGAGCTGCGTGGAGTTGTCTCTCGAGCTCCATCACGCACTGACAATGGTTCCGGAATCCTGAGCTTGGGGAGTTTCCACCAACGGTCGGCAGCGCATGGGTTGTATCGGAATGCCTAAGCTCGGCTCCCCTGAGGGTTTTCCTAATGTCTCTGTGCCAGGGAATGCTAGGGGGGTTTGCAGGAATTCCCAGGGACAGAGGCTGCCTCCCCAACTTCAGGGAAGTTATTTCTCGGACTTCCCCGAACTGGGAACACCTGTGACTGAAGAGAGCTGCGTGGAGTTGTCTCTCGAGGTCCCCCACGCACTGACAATGGTTCCGGAATCCTGAGCGTGGTGAGGTTCCACCAACGGTCGGCAGCGCGTGGGTTCTAACGGAATGCTTAAGCTCCTCTCCCCTGAGGGTTTTCCTAATGTCTCTGTGCCAGGGAATGCTAGGGGTGTTTGCAGGAATTCCCAGGGACAGAGGCTGCCTCCCAAAGGTCAGGGAAGGTTTTTCTCGGACTTCCCCGAACAGGGAACACCTTTGACTGAAGAGAGCTGCGTGGAGTTGTGTCTCGAGATCCCCCACGCACTGACAATGGTTCCGGAATCCTGAGCGTGGGGAGGTTCCAGCAACGGTCGGCAGCGCGTGGGTTCTAACGGAATGCCTAAGCTAGTCTCCCCTGAGGGTTTTCCTAATATCTCTGTGCCAGGGAATGCTAGGGGGGTTTGCAGGAAGTCCCAGGTACAGAGGCTGCCTCCCCAAGTCAGGGAAGTTATTTCTCGGACTTCCCCGAATAGGGAACACCTGTGACTGAAGAGAGATGCGTGGAGTTGTCTCTCGAGCTCCCCCACGCACTGACAATGGTTCCGGAATCCTGAGCGTGGGGATGTTCCACCAACGGTCGGCAGCGCGTGGGTTCTAACGGAATGCCTAAGCTCGTCTCCCCTTAGGGTTTTCCTAATGTCTCTGTGCCAGGGAATGCTAGGGGTGTTTGCAGGAAATCCCAGGGACAGAGGCTGCCTCCCCAAGGTCAGGGAAGGTATTTCTCGGACTTCCCCGAACAGGGAACACCTGTGACTGAAGAGAGCTGCGTGGAGTTGTCTCTCGAGCTCCCCCACGCACTGACAATGGTTCCGGAATCCTGAGCGTGGGGAGGTTCCACCAACGGTCGGCAGCGCGTGGGTTCTAACGGAATGCCTAAGCTCGTCTCCCCTGAGGGTTTTCCTAATGTCTCTGTGCCAGGGAATGCTAGGGGTGTTTGCAGGAAGTCCCAGGGACAGAGGCTGCCTCCCCAAGGTCAGGGAAGGTTTTTCTCGGACTTCCCCGAACAGGGAACACCTTTGACTGAAGAGAGCTGCGTGGAGTTGTGTCTCGAGATCCCCCACGCACTGACAATGGTTCCGGAATCCTGAGCGTGGGGAGGTTCCAGCAACGGTCGGCAGCGCGTGGGTTCTAACGGAATGCCTAAGCTAGTCTCCCCTGAGGGTTTTCCTAATATCTCTGTGCCAGGGAATGCTAGGGGGGTTTGCAGGAAGTCCCAGGTACAGAGGCTGCCTCCCCAAGGTCAGGGAAGTTATTTCTCGGACTTCCCCGAATAGGGAACACCTGTGACTGAAGAGAGATGCGTGGAGTTGTCTCTCGAGCTCCCCCACGCACTGACAATGGTTCCGGAATCCTGAGCGAGGGGAGGTTCCACCAACGGTCGGCAACGCGTGGGTTCTAACGGAATGCCTAAGCTCGTCTCCCCTTAGGGTTTTCCTAATATCTCTGTGCCAGGGAATGCTAGGGGTTTTTGCAGGAAATCCCAGGGACAGAGGCTGCCTCCCCAAGGTCAGGGAAGGTATTTCTCGGACTTCCCCGAACAGGGAACACCTGTGACTGAAGAGAGCTGCGTGGAGTTGTCTCTCGAGCTCCCCCACGCACTGACAATGGTTCCGAAATCCTGAGCGTGGGGAGGTTCCACCAACGGTCGGCAGCGCGTGGGTTCTAACGGAATGCATAAGCTCGTCTCCCCTGAGGGTTTTCCTAATGTCTCTGTGCCAGGGAATGCTAGGGGGGTTTGCAGGAAGTCCCAGGGACAGAGGCTGCCTCCCCAAGTTCAGGGAAGGTATTTCTCTGACTTCCCCGAACAGGGAACACCTGTGACTGAAGAGAGCTGCGTGGAGTTGTCTCTCGAGCTCCCCCACGCACTGACAATGGTTCCGGAATCCTGAGCGTGGGGAGGTTCCACCAACGGTCGGCAGCGCGTGGGTTCTAACGGAATGCCTAAGCTCGTCTCCCCTGAGGGTTTTCCTAATGTCTCTGTGCCAGGGAATGCTAGGGGTGTTTGCAGGAATTCCCAGGGAAAGAGGCTGCCTCCCCAAGGTCAGAGAAGGTATTTCTCAGACTTCCCCGAACAGGGAACACCTGTGACTGAAGAGAGCTGCGTGGAGTTGTCTCTCGAGCTCCCCCACGCACTGACAATGGTTCCGGAATCCTGAGCGTGGTGAGGTTCCAACAACGGTCGGCAGCGCGTGGGTTCTAACGGAATGCCTAAGCTCGTCTCCCCTGAGGGTTTTCCTAATGTCTCTCTGCCAGGGAATGCTAGGGGTGTTTTCAGGAATTCCCAGGGACAGAGGCTGCCTCCCCAAGGTCAGGGAAGGTATTTCTCGGACTTCCCCGAACAGGGAACACCTGTGACTGAAGAGAGATGCGTGGAGTTGTCTCTCGAGATCCCCCACGCACTGACAATGGTTCCGGAATCCTGAGCGTGGGGAGGTTCCACCAACGGTCGGCAGCGCGTGGGTTCTAACGGAATGCCTAAGCTCGTCTCCCCTGAGGGATTTCCTAATGTCTCTGTGCCAGGGAATGCTAGGGGTGTTTGCAGGAATTCCCAGGGCAGAGGCTGCCTCTCCAATGTCAGGGAAGGTATTTCTCGGACATCCCCGTACAGGGAACACCTGTGACTGAAGAGAGCTGCGTGGAGTTGTCTCTCGAGCTCCCCCACGCACTGACAATGGTTCCGGAATCCTGAGCTTGGGGAGGTTCCACCAACGGTCGGCAGCGCGTGGGTTCTATCGGAATGCCTAAGCTCGTCTCCCCTGAGGGTTTTCCTAATGTCTCTGTGCCAGGGAATGCTAGGGGGTTTTGCAGGAAGTCCCAGGGACAGAGGCTGCCTCCCCAAGGTCAGGGAAGGTATTTCTCGGACTTCCCCAAACAGGGAACACCTGTGACTGAAGAGAGCTGCGTGGAGTTGTCTCTCGAGCTCCCCCACACACTGACAATGGTTCTGGAATCCTGAGCGTGGGGAGGTTCCACCAACGGTCGGCAGCGCGTGGGTTCTAACGGAATGCCAAAGCTCGTCTCCCCTGAGGGTTTTCCTAACTTCTCTGTGCCAGGGAATGCTAGGGGGGTTTGCAGGAAGTCCCAGGGACAGAGGCTGCATCCCCAAGGTCAGGGAAGGTATTTCTCAGACTTCCCCGAACAGGGAAGACCTGTGACTGAAGAGAGCTGCGTGGAGTTGTCTTCGAGCTCCCCCACGCACTGACAATGGTTCCGGAATCCTGAGCGTTGGGAGGTTCCACCAACGGTCGGCATCGCGTGGGTTCTAACGGAATGCTAAGCTCGTCTCCCCTGAGGATTTTCCTAATGTCTCTGTGCCAGGGAATGCTAGGGGTGTTTGCAGGAAGTCCCAGGGACAGAGGCTGTCTCCCCAAGGTCAGGGAAGGTATTTCTCGGACTTCCCCGAACAGGGAACACCTTTGACTGAAGAGAGCTGCGTGGAGTTGTCTCTCGAGATCCCCCACGCACTGACAATGGTTCCGGAATCCTGAGCGTGGGGAGGTTCCAGCAACGGTCGGCAGCGCGTGGGTTCTAATGGAATGCCTAAGCTCGTCTCCCGTGAGGGTTTTCCTAATGTCTCTGGGCCAGGGATTGCTAGGGGTGTTTGCAGGAATTCCCAGGGACAGAGGCTGTCTCCCCAAGGTCAGGGAAGGTATTTCTTGGACTTCCCCGAACAGGGAACACCTTTGACCGAAGACAGCTGCGTGGAGTTGTCTCTCGAGCTCCCCCACGCACTGACAATGGTTCCGGAATCCTGAGCGTGGGGAGGTTCCAGCAACGGTCGGCATCGCGTGGGTTCTAACGGAATGCCTAAGCTAGTCTCCCCTGAGGGTTTTCCTAATATCTCTGTGCCAGGGAATGCTAGGGGGGTTTTCAGGAAGTCCCAGGGACAGAGGCTGCCTCCCCAAGGTCAGGGAAGGTATTTCTCGGACTTCCCCGAACAGGGAACACCTGTGACTGAAGAGAGCTGCGTGGAGTTGTCTCTCGAGCTCCCCCACGCACTGACAATGGTTCCGGAATCCTGAGCTTGGGGAGGTTCCACCAACGGTCGGCAGCGCGTGGGTTCTAACGGAATGCCTAAGCTCGTCTCCCCTGAGGGTTTTCCTAATGTCTCTGTGCCAGGGAATGCTAGGGGGGTTTGCATGAAGTCCCAGGGACAGAGGCTGCCTCCCCAAGTTCAGGGAAGGTATTTCTAGGACTTCCCCGTACAGGGAACACCTGTGACTGAAGAGAGCTGCGTGGAGTTGTCTCTCGAGGTCCCCCACGCACTGAAAATGGTTCCGGAATCCTGAGCTTGGGGAGGTTCCACCAACGGTCGGCAGCGCGTGGGTTCTAACGGAATGCCTAAGCTCGTCTCCCCTGAGGGTTTTCCTAATGTCTCTGTGCCAGGGAATGCTTGGGGGGTTTGCAGGAAGTCCCAGGGACAGAGGCTCCCTCCCCAAGGTCAGGGAAGATATTTCTCGGACTTCCCCGAACAGGGAACACCTTTGACTGAAGAGAGCTGCGTGGAGTTGTCTCTCGAGCTCCCTCACGCACTGACAATGGTTCCGGAATCCTGAGCGTGGGGAGGTTCCAGCAACGGTCGGCAGCGAGTGGGTTCTAACGGAATGCCTAAGCTAGTCTCCCCTGAGGGTTTTCCTAATGTCTCTGTGCCAGGGAATGCTAGGGGGGTTTGCAGGAAATCCCAGGGACAGAGGCTGCCTCCCCACGGTCAGGGAAGGTATTTCTCGGACTTCCCCGAACAGGGAACACCTGTGACTGAAGAGAGCTGCGTGGAGTTGTCTCTCGAGCTCCCCCACGCACTGACAATGGTTCCGGAATCCTGAGCGTGGGGAGGTTCCACCAACGGTCGGCAGCGCGTGGGTTCTAACGGAATGCCTAAGCTCGTCTCCCCTGAGGGTTTTCCTAATGTCTCTGTGCCAGGGAATGCTAGGGGTGTTTGCAGGAAGTCCCAGGGACAGAGGCTGCCTCCCCAAGGTCAGGGAAGGTTTTTCTCGGACTTCCCCGAACAGGGAACACCTTTGACTGAAGAGAGCTGCGTGGAGTTGTGTCTCGAGATCCCCCACGCACTGACAATGGTTCCGGAATCCTGAGCGTGGGGAGGTTCCAGCAACGGTCGGCAGCGCATGGGTTCTAACGGAATGCCTAAGCTAGTCTCCCCTGAGGGTTTTCCTAATATCTCTGTGCCAGGGAATGCTAGGGGGGTTTGCAGGAAGTCCCAGGTACAGAGGCTGCCTCCCCAAGGTCAGGGAAGTTATTTCTCGGACTTCCCCGAATAGGGAACACCTGTGACTGAAGAGAGATGCGTGGAGTTGTCTCTCGAGCTCCCCCACGCACTGACAATGGTTCCGGAATCCTGAGCGTGGGGAGGTTCCACCAACGGTCGGCAGCGCGTGGGTTCTAACGGAATGCCTAAGCTCGTCTCCCCTTAGGGTTTTCCTAATGTCTCTGTGCCAGGGAATGCTAGGGGTGTTTGCAGGAAATCCCAGGGACAGAGGCTGCCTCCCCAAGGTCAGGGAAGGTATTTCTCGGACTTCCCCGAACAGGGAACACCTGTGACTGAAGAGAGCTGCGTGGAGTTGTCTCTCGAGCTCCCCCACGCACTGACAATGGTTCCGGAATCCTGAGCGTGGGGAGGTTCCACCAACGGTCGGCAGCGCGTGGGTTCTAACGGAATGCATAAGCTCGTCTCCCCTGAGGGTTTTCCTAATGTCTCTGTGCCAGGAAATGCTAGGGGGGTTTGCAGGAAGTCCCAGGGACAGAGGCTGCCTCCCCAAGTTCAGTGAAGGTATTTCTCTGACTTCCCCGAACAGGAAACACCTGTGACTGAAGAGAGCTGCGTGGAGTTGTCTCTCGAGCTCCCCCACGCACTGACAATGGTTCCGGAATCCTGAGCGTGGGGAGGTTCCACCAACGGTCGGCAGCGCGTGGGTTCTAACGGAATGCCTAAGCTCGTCTCCCCTGAGGGTTTTCCTAATGTCTCTGTGCCAGGGAATGCTAGGGGTGTTTGCAGGAATTCCCAGGGAAAGAGGCTGCCTCCCCAAGGTCAGAGAAGGTTTTTCTCAGACTTCCCCGAACAGGGAACACCTGTGACTGAAGAGAGCTGCGTGGAGTTGTCTCTCGAGCTCCCCCACCCACTGACAATGGTTCCGGAATCCTGAGCGTGGTGAGGTTCCAACAAAGGTCGGCAGCGCGTGGGTTCTAACGGAATGCCTAAGCTCGTCTCCCCTGAGGGTTTTCCTAATGTCTCTCTGCCAGGGAATGCTAGGGGTGTTTTCAGGAATTCCCAGGGACAGAGGCTGCCTCCCCAAGGTCAGGGAAGGTATTTCTCGGACTTCCCCGAACAGGGAACACCTGTGACTGAAGAGAGATGCGTGGAGTTGTCTCTCGAACTCCCCCACGCACTGACAATGGTTCCGGAATCCTGAGCGTGGGGAGGTTCCACCAACGGTCGGCAGCGCGTGGGTTCTAACGGAATGCCTAAGCTCGTCTCCCCTGAGGGATTTCCTAATGTCTCTGTGCCAGGGAATGCTAGGGGTGTTTGCAGGAATTCCCAGGGCAGAGGCTGCCTCTCCAATGTCAGGGAAGGTATTTCTCGGACATCCCCGTACAGGGAACACCTGTGACTGAAGAGAGCTGCGTGGAGTTGTCTCTCGAGCTCCCCCACGCACTGACAATGGTTCCGAAATCCTGAGCTTGGGGAGGTTCCACCAACGGTCGGCAGCGCGTGGGTTCTATCGGAATGCCTAAGCTCGTCTCCCCTGAGGGTTTTCCTAATGTCTCTGTGCCAGGGAATGCTAGGGGGTTTTGCAGGAAGTCCCAGGGACAGAGGCTGCCTCCCCAAGGTCAGGGAAGGTATTTCTCGGACTTCCCCAAACAGGGAACACCTGTGACTGAAGAGAGCTGCGTGGAGTTGTCTCTCGAGCTCCCCCACACACTGACAATGGTTCTGGAATCCTGAGCGTGGGGAGGTTCCACCAACGGTCGGCAGCGCGTGGGTTCTAACGGAATGCCAAAGCTCGTCTCCCCTGAGGGTTTTCCTAACTTCTCTGTGCCAGGGAATGCTAGGGGGGATTGCAGGAAGTCCCAGGGACAGAGGCTGCATCCCCAAGGTCAGGGAAGGTATTTCTCGGACTTCCCCGAACAGGGAAGACCTGTGACTGAAGAGAGCTGCGTGGAGTTGTCTTCGAGCTCCCCCACGCACTGACAATGGTTCCGGAATCCTGAGCGTTGGGAGGTTCCACCAACGGTCGGCATCGCGTGGGTTCTAACGGAATGCTAAGCTCGTCTCCCCTGAGGATTTTCCTAATGTCTCTGTGCCAGGGAATGCTAGGGGTGTTTGCAGGAAGTCCCAGGGACAGAGGCTGTCTCCCCAAGGTCAGGGAAGGTATTTCTCGGACTTCCCCGAACAGGGAACACCTTTGACTGAAGAGAGCTGCGTGGAGTTGTCTCTCGAGATCCCCCACGCACTGACAATGGTTCCGGAATCCTGAGCGTGGGGAGGTTCCAGCAACGGTCGGCAGCGCGTGGGTTCTAACGGAATGCCTAAGCTCGTCTCCCCTGAGGGTTTTCCTAATGTCTCTGGGCCAGGGAATGCTAGGGGTGTTTGCAGGAAGTCACAGGGGCAGAGGCTTCCTTCCCAAGGTCAGGGAAGGTATTTCTTGGACTTCCCCGAACAGGGAACACCTTTGACCGAAGAGAGCTGCGTGGAGTTGTCTCTCGAGCTCCCCCACGCACTGACAATGGTTCCGGAATCCTGAGCGTGGGGAGGTTCCAGCAACGGTCGGCATCGCGTGGGTTCTAACGGAATGCCTAAGCTAGTCTCCCCTGAGGGTTTTCCTAATATCTCTGTGCCAGGGAATGCTAGGGGGGTTTGCAGGAAGTCCCAGGGACAGAGGCTGCCTCCCCAAGGTCAGGGAAGGTATTTCTCGGACTTCCCCGAACAGGGAACACCTGTGACTGAAGAGAGCTGCGTGGAGTTGTCTCTCGAGCTCCCACACGCACTGACAATGGTTCCGGAATCCTGAGCGTGGGGAGGTTCCACCAACGGTCGGCAGCGCGTGGGTTCTAACGGAATGCCTAAGCTCGTCTCCCCTGAGGGTTTTCCTAATGTCTCTGTGCCAGGGAATGCTAGGGGGGTTTGCATGAAGTCCCAGGGACAGAGGCTGCCTCCCCAAGTTCAGGGAAGGTATTTCTAGGACTTCCCCGTACAGGGAACACCTGTGACTGAAGAGAGCTGCGTGGAGTTGTCTCTCGAGGTCCCCCACGCACTGACAATGGTTCCGGAATCCTGAGCTTGGGGAGGTTCCACCAACGGTCGGCAGCGCGTGGGTTCTAACGGAATGCCTAAGCTCGTCTCCCCTGAGGGTTTTCCTAATGTCTCTGTGCCAGGGAATGCTTGGGGGGTTTGCAGGAAGTCCCAGGGACAGAGGCTCCCTCCCCAAGGTCAGGGAAGATATTTCTCGGACTTCCCCGAACAGGGAACACCTGTGACTGAAGAGAGCTGCGTGGAGTTGTCTCTCGAGCTCCCCCACGCACTGACAATGGTTCCGGAATCCTGAGCGTGTGGAGGTTCCACCAACGGTCGGCAGCGCGTGGGTTCTAACGGAATGCCTAAGCTCGTCTCCCCTGAGGGTTTTCCTAATGTCTCTGTGCCAGGGAATGCTAGGGGTGTTTGCAGGAAGTCCCAGGGACAGAGGCTGCCTCCCCAAGGTCAGGGAAGGTATTTCTCGGACTTCCCCGAACAGGGAACACCTTTGACTGAAGAGAGCTGCGTGGAGTTGTCTCTCGAGCTCCCTCACGCACTGACAATGGTTCCGGAATCCTGAGCGTGGGGAGGTTCCAGCAACGGTCGGCAGCGAGTGGGTTCTAAGGGAATGCCTAAGCTAGTCTCCCCTGAGGGTTTTCCTAATGTCTCTGTGCCAGGGAATGCTAGGGGGTTTGCAGGAAGTCCCAGGGTCAGAGGCTGCCTCCCCAAGGTCAGGGAAGGTATTTCTCGGACTTCCCCTAACAGGGAACACCTGTGACTGAAGAGAGCTGCGTGGAGTTGTCTCTCGAGCTCCCCCACGCACTGACAATGGTTCCGGAATCCTGAGCGTGGGGAGGTTCCACCAACGGTCGGCAGCGCGTGGGTTCTAACGGAATGCCTAAGCTCGTCTCCCCTGAGGGTTTTCCTAATGTCTCTGTGCCAGGGAATGCTAGGGGGGTTTGCAGGAAGACCCAGGGACAGAGGCTGCCTCCCCAAGGTCAGGGAAGGTATTTCTCGGACTTCCCCGAACAGGGAACACCTGTGACTGAAGAGAGCTGCGTGGAGTTGTCTCTCGAGCTCCCCCAAGCACTGACAATGGTTCCGGAATCCTGAGCGAGGGGAGGTTCCAGCAACAGTCGGCAGCGCGTTGGTTCTAACGGAATGCCTAAGCTCGTCTACCCTGAGGGTTTTCCTAATGTCTCTGTGCCAGGGAAAGCTAGGGGGGTTTGCAGGAATTCCCAGGGGCAGAGGCTGCCTCCCCAAGGTCAGTTAAGGTATTTCTCGGACTTCCCCGAACAGGGAACACCTGTGACTGAAGAGAGCTGCGTGGAGTTTTCTCTCGAGCTCCCCCACGCACTGACAATGGGTCCGGAATCCTGAGCGTGGCGAGGTTCCGCCAACGGTCGGCAGCGAGTGGGTTCTAACGGAATGCCTAAGCTCGTCTCCCCTGAGGGTTTTCCTAATGTCTCTGTGCCAGGGAATGCTAGGGGTGTTTGCAGGAAGTCCCAGGGCAGAGGCTGCCTCTCCAATGTCAGGGAAGGTATTTCACGGACTTCCCCGAACAGGGAACACCTGTGACTGAAGAGAGCTGCGTGGAGTTGTCTCTCGAGCTCCCCCACGCACTGACAATGGTTCCGGAATCCTGAGCGTGGGGAGGTTCCAATAACGGTCGGCAGCGCGTGGGTTCTAACGGAATTCCTTTGCTCGTCTCCCCTGAGGGTTTTCCTAATGTCTCTGTTCCAGGGAATGCTAGGGGGGTTTGCAGGAAGACCCAGGGACAGAGGCTGCCTCCCCAAGGTCAGGGAAGGTATTTCTCGGACTTCCCCGAACAGGGAACACCTGTGACTGAAGAGAGATGCGTGGAGTTGTCTCTCGAACTCCCCCACGCACTGACAATGGTTCCGGAATCCTGAGCGTGGGGAGGTTCCACCAACGGTCGGCAGCGCGTGGGTTCTAACGGAATGCCTAAGCTCGTCTCCCCTGAGGGTTTTCCTAATGTCTCTGTACCAGGGAATGCTAGGGGTGTTTGCAGGAAGTCCCAGGGACAGAGGCTGTCTCCCCAAGGTCAGGGAAGGTATGTCTCGGACTTCCCCGAACAGGGAACACCTTTGACTGAAGAGAGCTTCGTGGAGTTGTCTCTCGAGATCCCCCACGCACTGACAATTGTTCCGGAATCCTGAGCGTGGGGAGGTTCCAGCAACGGTCGGCAGCGCGTGGGTTCTAATGGAATGCCTAAGCTCGTCTCCCCTGAGGGTTTTCCTAATGTCTCTGGGCCAGGGAATGCTAGGGGTGTTTGCAGGAAGTCACAGGGACAGAGGCTGCCTCCCCAAGGTCAGGGAAGGTATTTCTCGGACTTCCCCGAACAGGGAACACCTGTGACTGAAGAGAGCTGCGTGGAGTTGTCTCTCGAGCTCCCCCACGCACTGACAATGCTTCCGGAATCCTGAGCTTGGGGAGGTTCTACCAACGGTCGGCAGCGCGTGGGTTCTAACGGAATGCCTAAGCTCGTCTCCCCTGAGGGTTTTCCTAATGTCTCTGTGCCAGGGAATGCTAGGGGGGTTTGCAGGAAGTCCCAGGGACAGAGGCTGCCTCCCCAAGTTCAGGGAAGGTATTTCTCGGACTTCCCCGTACAGGGAACACCTGTGACTGAAGAGAGCTGCGTGGAATTGTCTCTCGAGGTCCCACACGCACTGACAATGGTTCCGGAATCCTGAGCTTCGGGAGGTTCCACCAACGGTCGGCAGCGCGTGGGTTCTAACGGAATGCCTAAGCTCGTCTCCCCTGAGGGTTTTCCTAATGTCTCTGTGCCAGGGAATGCTTGGGGGGTTTGCAGGAAGTCCCAGGGACAGAGGCTCCCTCCACAAGGTCAGGGAAGGTATTTCTCGTACTTCCCCGAACAGGGAACACCTGTGACTGAAGAGAGCTGCGTGGAGTTGTCTCTCGAGCTCCCCAACGCACTGACAATGGTTCCGGAATCCTGAGCGTGGGGAGGTTCCACCAACGGTCGGCAGCGCGTGGGTTCTAACGGAATGCCTAAGCTCGTCTCCCCTGAGGGATTTCCTAATGTCTCTGTGCCAGGGAATGCTAGGGGTGTTTGCAGGAAGTCCCAGGGACAGAGGCTGCCTCCCCAGGTTCAGGGAAAGTATTTCTCGGACTTCCCCGAACAGGGAACACCTTTGACTGAAGAGAGCTGCGTGGAGTTGTCTCTCGAGCTCCCTCACGCACTGACAATGGTTCCGGAATCCTGAGCGTGGGGAGGTTCCAGCAACGGTCGGCAGCGAGTGGGTTCTAAGGGAATGCCTAAGCTAGTCTCCCCTGAGGGTTTTCCTAATGTCTCTGTGCCAGGGAATGCTAGGGGGGTTTGCAGGAAGTCCCAGGGTCAGAGGCTGCCTCCCCAAGGTCAGGGAAGGTATTTCTCGGACTTCCCCGAACAGGGAACACCTGTGACTGAACAGAGCTGCGTGGAGTTGTCTCTCGAGCTCCCCCACGCACTGACAATGGTTCCGGAATCCTGAGCGTGGGGAGGTTCCACCAACGGTCGGCAGCGCGTGGGTTCTAACGGAATGCCTAAGCTCGTCTCCCCTGAGGGTTTTCCTAATGTCTCTTTGCCAGGGAATGCTAGGGGGGTTTGCAGGAAGACCCAGGGACAGTGGCTGCCTCCCCAAGGTCAGGGAAGGTATTTCTCGGACTTCCCCGAAGAGGGAACACCTTTGACTGAAGAGAGCTGCGTGGAGTTGTCTCTCGAGCTCCCCCAAGCACTGACAATGGTTCCGGAATCCTGAGCGAGGGGAGGTTCCAGCAACAGTCGGCAGCGCGTTGGTTCTAACGGAATGCCTAAGCTCGTCTACCCGGAGGGTTTTCCTAATGTCTCTGTGCCAGGGAATGCTAGGGGGGTTTGCAGGAAGTCCCAGGGGCAGAGGCTGCCTCCCCAAGGTCAGTTAAGGTATTTCTCGGACTTCCCCGAACAGGGAACACCTGTGACTGAAGAGAGCTGCGTGGAGTTGTCTCTCGAGCTCCCCCACGCACTGACAATGGGTCCGGAATCCTGAGCGTGGCGAGGTTCCACCAACGGTCGGCAGCGAGTGGGTTCTAACGGAATGCCTAAGCTCGTCTCCCCTGAGGGTTTTCCTAATGTCTCTGTGCCAGGGAATGCTAGGGGGGTTTGCAGGAAGTCCCAGGGCAGAGGCTGCCTTTTCAATGTCAATGAAGGTATTTCACGGACTTCCCCGAACAGGGAACACCTGTGACTGAAGAGAGCTCCGTGGAGTTGTCTCTCGAGTTCCCCACGCACTGACAATGGTTCCGGAATCCTGAGCTTGGGGAGGTTCCACCAACGGTCGGCAGCGCGTGGGTTGTAACGGAATGCCTAAGCTCGTGTCCCCTGAGGGTTTTCCTAATGTCTCTGTGCCAGGGAATGCTAGGGGGGTTTGCAGGAAGTCCCAGGGACAGAGGCTGCCTCCCCAAGGTCAGGGAAGTTATTTCTCGGACTTCCCCGAACAGGGAACACCTGTGACTGAAGAGAGCAGCGTGGAGTTGTCTCTCGAGCTCCCCCACGCACTGACAATGGTTCCGGAATCCTGAGCGTGGGGAGGTTCCAATAACGGTCGGCAGCGCGTGGGTTCTAACGGAATTCCTTAGCTCGTCTCCCCTGAGGGGTTTCCTAATGTCTCTGTGCCAGGGAATGCTAGGGGGGTTTGCAATAAGTCCCAGGGACAGAGGCTGCCTCCCCAAGGTCAGGGATGTTATTTCTCGGACTTCCCCAAACAGGGAACACCTGTGAATGAAGAGAGCTGCGTGGAGTTGTCTCTCGAGCTCCCCCACGCACTGACAATGTTTCCGGAATCCTGAGCGTGGGGAGGTTCCACCAACGGTCGGCAGGGCGTGGGTTCTAATGGATTGCCTAAGCTCGTCTCCCCTGAGGGTTTTCCTAATGTCTCTGTGCCAGGGAATGCTAGGGGTGTTTGCAGGAAGTCCCAGGGACAGAGGCTGCATCCCCAAGGTCAGGGAAGGTATTTCTCGGACTTCCCCGAACAGGGAACACCTTTGACTGAAGAGAGCTGCGTGGAGTTGTCTTCGAGCTCCCCCACGCACTGACAATGTTTCCGGAATCCTGAGCGTGGGGAGGTTCCACCAACGGTCGTCAGCGCGTGGGTTCTAACGGAATGCCTAAGCTCGTCTCCCCTGAGGGTTTTCCTAATGTCTCTGTGCCAGGGAATGCTAGGGGTGTTTGCAGGAAGTCCCAGGGCAGAGGCTGCCTCTCCAATGTCAGGGAAGGTATTTCACGGACTTCCCCGAACACGGAACACCAGTGACTGAAGAGAGCATCGTGGAGTTGTCTCTCGAGTTCCCCCACGCACTGACAATGGTTCCGGAATCCTGAGCTTGGGGAGGTTCCACCAACGGTCGGCAGCGCGTGGGTTGTAACGGAATGCCTAAGCTCTTCTCCCCTGAGGGTTTTCCTAATATCTCTGTGCCAGGGAATGCTAGGGGTGTTTGCAGGCAGTCCCAGGGAGAGAGGCTGCCTCCCCAACTTCAGGGAAGTTATTTCTCGGACTTCCCAGAACAGGGAACACCTGTGAATGAAGAGAGCTGCGTGGAGGTGTCTCTCGAGATCCCCCACGCACTGACAATGTTTCCGGAATCCTGAGCGTGGGGAGGTTCCACTAACGGTCGACAGCGCGTGGGTTCTAACGGAATGCCTAAGCTCGTCTCCCCTGAGGGTTTTCCTAATGTCTCTGTGCCAGGGAATGCTAGGGGGGTTTGCAGGAATTCCCAGGGACAGAGGCTGCCTCCCCAAGGTCAGGGAAGGTATTTCTCGGACTTCCCCGAACAGGGAACACCTGTGACTGAAGAGAGCTGCGTGGAGTTGTCTCTCGAGCTCCCCCACGCACTGACAATGGTTCCGGAATCCTGAGCGTGGGGAGGTTCCACCAACGGTCGGCAGCGCCTGGGTTCTAACGGAATGCCTAAGCTTGTCTCCCCTGAGGGTTTTCCTAATGTCTCTGTGCCAGGGAATGCTAAGGGTGTTTGCAGGAAGTCCCAGGGACAGAGGCTGCATCCCCAAGGTCAGGGAAGGTATTCCTCGGACTTCCCCGAACAGGGAACACATTTGACTGAAGAGAGCTGCGTGGAGTTGTCTTCGAGCTTCCCCACGCACTAACAATGGTTCCGGAATCCTGAGCGTGGGGAGGTTCCACCAACGGTCGGCAGCGCGTGGGTTCTAACGGAATGCTAAGCTCGTCTGCCCAGAGGATTTTCCTAATGTCTCTGTGCCAGGGAATGCTAGGGGTGTTTGCAGGAAGTCCCAGGGACAGAGGCTGCCTCCCCAAGGTCAGGGAAGGTATTTCTCGGACTTCCCCGAACAGGGAACACCTGTGACTGAAGAGAGCTGCGTGGAGTTGTCTCTCGAGCTCCCCCACGCACTGACAATGGTTCCGGAATCCTGAGCGTGGGGAGGATCCAGCAACGGTCGGCAGCGCGTGGGTTCTAACGGAATGCCTAAGCTAGACTCCCCTGAGGGTTTTCCTAATGTCTCTGTGCCAGGGAATGCTAGGGGGGTTTGCAGGAAATCCCAGGGACAGAGGCTGCCTCCCCAAGGTCAGGGAAGGTATTTCTCGGACTTCCCAGAACAGGGAACACCTGTGACTGAAGAGAGCTGCGTGGAGTTGTCTCTCGAGCTCCCCCACGCACTGACAATGGTTCCGGAATCCTGAGCGTGGGGAGGTTCCACCAACGGTCGGCAGCGCGTGGGTTCTAACGGAATGCCTAAGCTTGTCTCCCCTGAGGGTTTTCCTAATGTCTCTGTGCCAGGGAATGCTAAGGGTGTTTGCAGGAAGTCCCAGGGACAGAGGCTGCATGCCCAAGGTCAGGGAAGTTATTCCTCGGACTTCCCCGAACAGGGAACACCTGTGACTGAAGAGAGCTGCGTGGAGTTGTCTCTCGAGCTCCCCCACGCACTGACAATGGTTCCGGAATCCTGAGCGTGGGGAGGTTCCACTAACGGTCGGCAGCGCGTGGGTTCTAACGGAATGCCTAAGCTCGTCTCCCCTGAGGGTTTTCCTAATGTCTCTGTGCCAGGGAATGCTAGGGGGGTTTGCAATAATTCCCAGGGACAGAGGCTGCCTCCCCAAGGTCAGGGAAGGTTTTTATCGGACTTCCCCGAACAGGGAACACCTGTGACTGAAGAGAGCTGCGTGGAGTTGTCTCTCGTGCTCCCCCACGCACTGACCATATTTCCGGAATCCTGAGCGTGGGGAGGTTCCACCAACGGTCGGCAGCGCATGGGTTCTAATGGAATGCCTAAGCTCGTCTCCCCTGAGGGTTTTCCTAATGTCTCTGTGCCAGGGAATGCTAGGGGTGTTTGCAGGAAGTCCCAGGGACAGAGGCTGCATCCCCAAGGTCAGGGAAGGTATTTCTCGGACTTCCCCGAACAGGGAACACCTTTGACTGAAGAGAGCTGCGTGGAGTTGTCTTCGAGCTCCCCCACGCACTGACAATGGTTCCGGAATCCTGAGCGTGGGGAGGTTCCACCAACGGTTGGCAGCGCGTGGGTTCTAACGGAATGCCTAAGCTAGTCTCCCCTGAGGGTTTTCCTAATGTCTCTGTGCCAGGGAATGCTAGGGGTGTTTGCAGGAAGTCCCAGGGCAGAGGCTGCCTCTCCAATGTCAGGGAAGGTATTTCACGGACTTCCCCGAACACGGAACACCAGTGACTGAAGAGAGCATCGTGGAGTTGTCTCTCGAGTTCCCCCACGCACTGACAATGGTTCCGGAATCCTGAGCTTGGGGAGGTTCCACCAACGGTCGGCAGCGCGTGGGTTGTAACGGAATGCCTAAGCTCGTCTCCCCTGAGGGTTTTCCTAATATCTCTGTGCCAGGGAATGCTAGGGGTGTTTGCAGGCAGTCCCAGGGACAGAGGCTGCCTCCCCAACTTCAGGGAAGTTATTTCTCGGACTTCCCAGAACAGGGAACACCTGTGAATGAAGAGAGATGCGTGGAGTTGTCTCTCGAGATCCCCCACGCACTGACAATGTTTTCGGAATCCTGAGCGTGGGGAGGTTCCACTAACGGTCGACAGAGCGTGGGTTCTAACGGAATGCCTAAGCTCGTCTCCCCTGAGGGTTTTCCTAATGTCTCTGTGCCAGGGAATGCTAGGGGGGTTTGCAGGAAGTCCCAGGGTCAGAGGCTGCCTCCCCAAGATCAGGGAAGGTATTTCTCGGACTTCCCCGAACAGGGAACACCTGTGACTGAAGAGAGCTGCGTGGAGTTGTCTCTCGAGCTCCCCCACGCACTGACAATGGTTCCGGAATCCTGAGCGTGGGGAGGTTCCACCAACGGTCGGCAGCGCGTGGGTTCTAACGGAATGCCTAAGCTCGTCTCCCCTGAGGGTTTTCCTAATGTCTCTGTGCCAGGGAATGCTAAGGGTGTTTGCAGGAAGTCCCAGGGACAGAGGCTGCATCCCCAAGGTCAGGGAAGGTATTCCTCGGACTTCCCCGAACAGGGAACACCTTTGACTGAAGAGAGCTGCGTGGAGTTGTCTTCGAGCTTCCCCACGCACTGACAATGGTTCCGGAATCCTGAGCGTGGGGAGGTTCCACCAACGGTCGGCAGCGCGTGGGTTCTAACGGTATGCTAAGCTCGTCTGCCCAGAGGGTTTTCCTAATATCTCTGTGCCAGGGAATGCTAGGGGTGTTTGCAGGAAGTCCCAGGGACAGAGGCTGCCTCCCCAAGGTCAGGGAAGGTATTTCTCGGACTTCCCCGAACAATGAACACCTGTGACTGAAGAGAGCTGCGTGGAGTTGTCTCTCGAGCTCCCCCACGCACTGACAATGGTTCCGGAATCCTGAGCGTGGGGAGGTTCCACCAACGGTCGGCAGCGAGTGGGTTCTAACGGAATGCCTAAGCTAGTCTCCTCTGAGGGTTTTCCTAATATCTCTGTGCCAGGGAATGCTAGGGGGGTTTGCAGGAAGTCCCAGGGACGGAGGCTGCCTCCCCAAGGTCAGGGAAGCTATTTCTCGGATTTCCCAGAACAGGGAACACCTGTGACTGAAGAGAGCTGCGTGGAGTTGTCTCTCGAGCTCCCCCACGCACTGACAATGGTTCCGGATTCCTGAGCGTGGGGAGGTTCCACCAACGGTCGGCAGCGCGTTGGTTCTAACAGAATGCCTAAGCTCGTCTCCCCTGAGGGTTTTCCTAATGTCTCTGTGCCAGGGAAAGCTAGGGGTGTTTGCAGGAAGTCCCAGGGCAGAGGCTGCCTCTCCAATGTCAGGGAAGGTATTTCACGGACTTCCCCGAACAGGGAACACCTGTGACTGAAGAGAGCTGCGTGGAGTTGTCTCTCGAGTTCCCCACGCACTGACAATGATTCCGGAATCCTGAGTTTGGGGAGGTTCCAACAGCGGTCGGCAGCGCGTGGGTTCTAACGGAATGCCTAAGCTCGTCTCCCCTGAGGGTTTTCCTAATGTCTCTGTGCCAATGAATGCTAGGGGGGTTTGCAATAAGTCCCAGGGTCAGAGGCTGCCTCCCCAAGGTCAGGGAAGGTATTTCTCGGACTTCCCCGAACAGGGAACACCTGTGACTGAAGAGAGCTGCGTGGAGTTGTCTCTCGAGCTCCCCCACGCACTGACCATATTTCCGGAATCCTGAGCGTGGGGAGGTTCCACCAACGGTCGGCAGCGCATGGGTTCAAATGGAATGCCTAAGCTCGTCTCCCCTGAGGGTTTTCCTAATGTCTCTGTGCCAGGGAATGCTAGGGGGGTTTGCAGGAAGTCCCAGGGACAGAGGCTGCATCCCCAAGGTCAGGGAAGGTATTTCTCGGACTTCCCCGAACAGGGAACACCTTTGACTGAAGACAGCTGCGTGGAGTTGTCTTCGAGCTCCCCCACGCACTGACAATGGTTCCGGAATCCTGAGCGTGGGGAGGTTCCACCAACGGTCGGCAGCGCGTGGGTTCTAACGGAATGCCTAAGCTCGTCTCCCCTGAGGGTTTTCCTAATGTCTCTGTGCCAGGGAATGCTAGGGGGGTTTGCAGGAAATCCCAGGGACAGAGGCTGCCTCCCCAAGGTCATTGAAGGTATTTCTCGGACTTCCCCGAACAGGGAACACCTGTGACTGAAGAGAGCTGCGTGGAGTTGTCTCTCGAGCTCCCCCACGCACTGACAATGGTTCCGGAATCCTGAGCGTGGGGAGGTTTCATCAACGGTCGGCAGCGCGTGGGTTCTAACGGAATGCCTAAACTCGTCTCCCCTGAGGGTTTACCTAATGTCTCTGTGCCAGGGAATGCTAGGGGTGTTTGCAGGAATTCCCAGGGCAGAGGCTGCCTCTCCAATGTCAGGGAAGGTATTTCACGGACTTCCCCGAACAGGGAACACCTGTGACTGAAGAGAGCTGCGTGGAGTTGTCTCTCGAGTTCCCCCACGCACTGACAATGGTTCCGGAATCCTGAGCTTGGGGAGGTTCCACCAACGGTCGGCAGCGCGTGGGTTGTAACGGAATGCCTAAGCTCATCTCCCCTGAGGGTTTTCCTAATATCTCTGTGCCAGGGAATGCTAGGGGGGTTTGCAGGAAATCCCAGGGACAGAGGCTGCCTCCCCAACTTCAGGGAAGTTATTTCTCGGACTTCCCCGAACAGGGAACACCTGTGAATGAAGAGAGCTGCGTGGAGTTGTCTCTCGAGCTCCGCCACGCACTGACAATGGTTCCGGAATCCTGAGCGTGGGGAGGTTCCACTAACGGTCGGCAGCGCGTGGGTTCTAACGGAATGCCTAAGCTCGTCTCCCCTGAGGGTTTTCCTAATGTCTCTGTGCCAGGGAATGCAAGGGGGGTTTGCAGGAAGTCCCAGGGACAGAGGCTGCCTCCCCAAGGTCAGGGAAGTTATTTCTCGGACTTCCCCGTACAGGGAACACCTGTGACTGAAGAGAGCTGCGTGGAGTTGTCTCTCGAGCTCCCCCACGCACTGACAATGGTTCCGGAATCCTGAGCGTGGGGAGGTTCCACCAACGGTCGGCAGCGCGTGGGCTCTAACGGAATGCCTTAGCTCGTCTCCCCTGAGGGTTTTCCTAATGTCTCTGTGCCAGGGAATGCTAAGGGTGTTTGCAGGAAGTCCCAGGGACAGAGGCTGCATCCCCAAGGTCAGGGAAGGTATTCCTCGGACTTCCCCGAACAGGGAACACCTTTGACTGAAGAGAGCTGCGTGGAGTTGTCTTCGAGCTTCCCCACGCACTGACAATGGTTCCGGAATTCTGAGCGTGGGGAGGTTCCACCAACGGTCGGCAGCGCGTGGGTTCTAACGGAATGCTAAGCTCGTCTCCCCTGAGGGTTTTCCTAATGTCTCTGTGCCAGGGAATGCTAGGGGTGTTTGCAGGAAGTCCCAGGGACAGAGGCTGCCTCCCCAAGATCTGGGAACGTATTTCTCGGACTTCCCCGAACAGGGAACACCTGTGACTGAAGAGAGCTGCGTGGAGTTGTCTCTCGAGCTCCCCCACGCACTGACAATGGTTCCGGAATCCTGAGCGTGGGGAGGTTCCACCAACGGTCGGCAGCGCGTGGGTTCTAACGGAATGCCTAAGCTCGTCTCCCCTGAGGGTTTTCCTAATGTCTCTGTGCCAGGGAATGCTAGGGGGGTTTGCAGGAATTCCCAGGGACAGAGGCTGCCTCCCCAAGGTCAGGGAAGGTATTTCTCGGACTTCCCCAACAGGGAACACCTGTGACTGAAGAGAGCTGCGTGGAGTTGTCTCTCGAGCTACCCCACGCACTGACAATGGTTCCGGAATCCTGAGCGTGGGGAGGTTCCACCAACGGTCGGCAGCGAGTGGGTTCTAACGGAATGCCTAAGCTCGTCTCCCCTGAGGCTTTTCCTAATGTCTCTGTGCCAGGGAATGCTAGGGGTGTTTGCAGGATGTCCCAGGGCAGAGGCTGCCTCTCCAATGTCAGGGAAGGTATTTCACGGACTTCCCCGAACAGGGAACACCTGTGACTGAAGAGAGCTGCGTGGAGTTGTCTCTCGAGTTCCCCACGCACTGACAATGGTTCCGGAATCCTGAGCTTGGGGAGGTTCCACCAACGGTCGGCAGCGCGTGGGTTGTAACGGAATGCCTAAGCTCGTCTCCCCTGAGGGTTTTCCTAATGTTTCTGTGCCAGGGAATGCTAGGGGGGTTTGCAGGAAGTCCCAGGGAAAGAGGCTGCCTCCCCAACTTCAGGGAGGTCATTTCTCGGACTTCCCCGAACAGGGAACACCTGTGACTGAAGACAGCTGCGTGGAGTTGTCTCTCGAGCTCCCCCACGCACTGACAATGGTTCCGGAATCCTGAGCGTGGGGAGGTTCCACTAACGGTCGGCAGCGCGTGGGTTCTAACGGAATGCCTAAGTTCGTCTCCCCTGAGGGGTTTCCTAATGTCTCTGTGCCAGGGAATGCTAGGGGTGTTTGCAGGAAGTCCCAGGGACAGAGGCTGCCTCCCCAAGGTCAGGGAAGTTATTTCTCGGACTTCCCCGAACAGGGAACACCTGTGACTGAAGAGAGCTGCGTGGAGTTGTCTCTCGAGTTCCCCAAGCACTGACAATGGTTCCGGAATCCTGAGCGTGGGGAGGTTCCACCAACGGTCGGCAGCGCGTGGGTTCGAACGGAATGCCTAAGCTCGTCTCCCCTGAGGGTTTTCCTAATGTCTCTGTGCCAGGGAATGCTAGGGGGGTTTGCAGGAATTCCCAGGGACAGAGGCTGCCTCCCCAAGTTCAGGGAAGTTATTTCTCGGACTTCCCCGAACAGGGAACACCTGTGACTGAAGAGAGCTGCGTGGAGATTTCTCTCGAGCTCCCCCACGCACTGACAATGGTTCCGGAACCCTGAGCGTGGGGAAGTTCCACCAACGGTCGGCAGCGCATGGGTTCTAACGGAATGCCTAAGCTCGTCTCCCCTGAGGGTTTTCCTAATGTCTCTGTGCCAGGGAATGCTAGGGGGGTTTGCAGGAAGTCCCAGGGACAGAGGCTGCCTCCCCAAGGTCAGGGAAGGTATTTCTCGGACTTCCCCGAACAGGGAACACCTTTGACTGAACAGAGCTGCGTGGAGTTGTCTCTCGAGCTCCCCCACGCACTGACAATGTTTCCGGAATCCTGAGCGTGGGGAGGTTCCACCAACGGTCGGCAGCGCTTGGGTTCTAACGGAATGCCTAAGCTCGTCTCCCCTGAGGGTTTTCCTAATGTCTCTGTGCCAGGGAATGCTAGGGGGGTTTGCAGGATGTCCCAGGGACAGAGGCTGCCCCCCAAGGTCAGGGAAGGTATTTCTTGGACTTGCCCGAACAGGGAACACCTGTGACTGAAGAGAGCTGCGTGGAGTTGTCTCTCGAGCTCCCCCACGCACTGACAATGGTTCCGGAATCCTGAGCGTGGGGAGGTTCCACCAACGGTCGGCAGCGCGTGGGTTCTAACGGAATGCCTAAGCTCGTCTCCCCTGAGGGTTTTCCTAATGTCTCTGTGCCAGGGAATGCTAGGGGGGTTTGCAGGAAGTCCCATGGACAGAGGCTGCCTCCCCAAGGTCAGGGAAGGTATTTCTCGGGCTTCCCCGAACAGGGAACACCTGTGACTGAAGAGAGCTGCGTGGAGTTGTCTCTCGAGCTCCACCACGCACTGACAATGGTTCCGGAATCCTGAGCGTGGGGAGGTTCCAGCAACAGTCGGCAGCGCGTGGGTTCTAACGGAATGCCTAAGCTAGTCTCCCCTGAGGGTTTTCCTAATGTCTCTGTGCCAGGGAATGCTAGGGGGGTTTGCAGGAAGTCCCAGGGACAGAGGCTGCCTCCCCAAGGTCAGGGAATGTATTTCTCGGACTTCCCCGAACAGGGAAATCCTGTGACTGAAGAGAACTGCGTGGAGTTGTCTCTCGAGCTCCCCCACGCACTGACAATGGTTCCGGAATTCTGAGCGTGGGGAGGTTCCACCAACGGTCGGCAGCGCGTGGGTTCTAACGGAATGCCTAAGCTCGTCTCCCCTGAGGGTTTTCCTAATGTCTCTGTGCTAGGGAATGCTAGGGGTGTTTGCAGGAAGTCCCAGGGCAGAGGCTGCCTCTCCAATGTCAGGGAAGGTATTTCACGGACTTCCCCGAACAGGGAACACCTGTGAATGAAGAGAGCTGCGTGGAGTTGTCTCTCGAGTTCCCCACGCACTGACAATGTTTCCGGAATCCTGAGCTTGGGGGGGATCCACCAACGGTCGGCAGCGCGTGGGTTGTAACGGAATGCCTAAGCTCGTCTCCCCTGAGGGTTTTCCTAATGTCTCTGTGCCAGGGAATGCTAGGGGTGTTTGCAGGAAGTCCCAGGGACAGAGGCTGCCTCCCCAAGGTCAGGGAAGTTATTTCTCGGACTTCCCCGAACAGGGAACACCTGTGACTGAAGAGAGCTGCGTGGAGTTGTCTCTCGAGTTCCCCAAGCACTGACAATGGTTCCGGAATCCTGAGCGTGGGGAGGTTCCACCAACGGTCGGCAGCGCGTGGGTTCGAACGGAATGCCTAAGCTCGTCTCCCCTGAGGGTTTTCCTAATGTCTCTGTGCCAGGGAATGCTAGGGGGGTTTGCAGGAATTCCCAGGGACAGAGGCTGCCTCCCCAAGTTCAGGGAAGTTATTTCTCGGACTTCCCCGAACAGGGAACACCTGTGACTGAAGAGAGCTGCGTGGAGATTTCTCTCGAGCTCCCCCACGCACTGACAATGGTTCCGGAACCCTGAGCGTGGGGAAGTTCCACCAACGGTCGGCAGCGCATGGGTTCTAACGGAATGCCTAAGCTCGTCTCCCCTGAGGGTTTTCCTAATGTCTCTGTGCCAGGGAATGCTAGGGGGGTTTGCAGGAAGTCCCAGGGACAGAGGCTGCCTCCCCAAGGTCAGGGAAGGTATTTCTCGGACTTCCCCGAACAGGGAACACCTTTGACTGAACAGAGCTGCGTGGAGTTGTCTCTCGAGCTCCCCCACGCACTGACAATGTTTCCGGAATCCTGAGCGTGGGGAGGTTCCACCAACGGTCGGCAGCGCTTGGGTTCTAACGGAATGCCTAAGCTCGTCTCCCCTGAGGGTTTTCCTAATGTCTCTGTGCCAGGGAATGCTAGGGGGGTTTGCAGGATGTCCCAGGGACAGAGGCTGCCCCCCAAGGTCAGGGAAGGTATTTCTTGGACTTGCCCGAACAGGGAACACCTGTGACTGAAGAGAGCTGCGTGGAGTTGTCTCTCGAGCTCCCCCACGCACTGACAATGGTTCCGGAATCCTGAGCGTGGGGAGGTTCCACCAACGGTCGGCAGCGCGTGGGTTCTAACGGAATGCCTAAGCTCGTCTCCCCTGAGGGTTTTCCTAATGTCTCTGTGCCAGGGAATGCTAGGGGGGTTTGCAGGAAGTCCCATGGACAGAGGCTGCCTCCCCAAGGTCAGGGAAGGTATTTCTCGGGCTTCCCCGAACAGGGAACACCTGTGACTGAAGAGAGCTGCGTGGAGTTGTCTCTCGAGCTCCACCACGCACTGACAATGGTTCCGGAATCCTGAGCGTGGGGAGGTTCCAGCAACAGTCGGCAGCGCGTGGGTTCTAACGGAATGCCTAAGCTAGTCTCCCCTGAGGGTTTTCCTAATGTCTCTGTGCCAGGGAATGCTAGGGGGGTTTGCAGGAAGTCCCAGGGACAGAGGCTGCCTCCCCAAGGTCAGGGAATGTATTTCTCGGACTTCCCCGAACAGGGAAATCCTGTGACTGAAGAGAACTGCGTGGAGTTGTCTCTCGAGCTCCCCCACGCACTGACAATGGTTCCGGAATTCTGAGCGTGGGGAGGTTCCACCAACGGTCGGCAGCGCGTGGGTTCTAACGGAATGCCTAAGCTCGTCTCCCCTGAGGGTTTTCCTAATGTCTCTGTGCTAGGGAATGCTAGGGGTGTTTGCAGGAAGTCCCAGGGCAGAGGCTGCCTCTCCAATGTCAGGGAAGGTATTTCACGGACTTCCCCGAACAGGGAACACCTGTGACTGAAGAGAGCTGCGTGGAGTTGTCTCTCGAGTTCCCCACGCACTGACAATGTTTCCGGAATCCTGAGCTTGGGGGGGATCCACCAACGGTCGGCAGCGCGTGGGTTGTAACGGAATGCCTAAGCTCGTCTCCCCTGAGGGTTTTCCTAATGTCTCTGTGCCAGGGAATGCTAGGGGGGTTTGCAGGAAGTCCCAGGGACAGAGGCTGCCTCCCCAACTTCAGGGAAGTTATTTCTCGGACTTCCCCGAACAGGGAACACCTGTGACTGAAGAGAGCTGCGTGGAGTTTTCTCTCGAGCTCCCCCACGCACTGACAATGGTTCCGGAATCCTGAGCGTGGGGAGGTTCCACTAACGGTCGGCAGCGCGTGGGTTCTAACGGAATGCCTAAGCTCGTCTCCCCTGAGGGTTTTCCGAATGTCTCTGTGCCAGGGAATGCTAGGGGGGTTTGCAGGAAGTCCCAGGGACAGAGGCTGCCTCCCCAAGGTCAGTGAATGTATTTCTTGGACTTCCCCGAACAGGGAACTCCTGTGACTGAAGAGAGCTGCGTGGAGTTGTCTCTCGAGCTCCCCCACGCACTGACAATTGTTCCGGAATCCTGAGCGTGGGGAGGTTCCACCAACGGTCGGCAGAACGTGGGTTCAAACGGAATGCTTAAGCTAGTCTCCCCTGAGGGTTTTCCTAATGTCTCTGTGCCAGGGAATGCTAGGGGGGTTTGCAGGAAGTCCCAGGGACAGAGGCTGCCTCCCCAAGGTCAGGGAAGTTATTTCTCGGACTTCCCCGAACAGGGAACACCTGTGACTGAAGAGAGCTGCGTGGAGTTGTCTCTCGATCTCCCCCACGCACTGACAATGGTTCCGGAATCCTGAGCGTGGGGAGGTTCCACCAACGGTCGGCAGCGCGTGGGTTCTAACGGAATGCCTAAGCTCGTCTCCCCTGAGGGTTTTCCTAATGTCTCTGTGCCAGGGAATGCTAGGGGGGTTTGCAGGAAGTCCCAGGGACAGAGGCCGCCTTCCCAAGGTCAGGGAAGGCATTTCTCGGACTTCCCCGAAGAGGGAACACCTTTGACTGAAGAGAGCTGCGTGGAGTTGTCTCTCGAGTTCCCCACGCACTGACAATGTTTCCGGAATCCTGAGCTTGGGGGGGATCCACCAACGGTCGGCAGCGCGTGGGTTGTAACGGAATGCCTAAGCTCGTCTCCCCTGAGGGTTTTCCTAATGTCTCTGTGCCAGGGAATGCTAGGGGGGTTTGCAGGAAGTCCCAGGGACAGAGGCTGCCTCCCCAAGGTCAGGGAAGGTATTTCTCGGACTTCCCCGAACAGGGAACACCTGTGACTGAAGAGAGCTGCGTGGAGTTTTCTCTCGAGCTCCCCCACGCACTGACAATGGTTCCGGAATCCTGAGCGTGGGGAGGTTCCAGCAACAGTCGGCAGCGCGTGGGTTCTAACGGAATGCCTAAGCTCGTCTCCCCTGAGGGTTTTCCGAATGTCTCCGTGCCAGGGAATGCTAGGGGGGTTTGCAGGAAGTCCCAGTGACAGAGGATGCCTCCCCAAGGTCAGGGAATGTATTTCTCGGACTTCCCCGAACAGGGAACTCTTGTGACTGAATAGAGCTGCGTGGAGTTGTCTCTCGAGCTCCCCCACGCACTGACAATGGTTCCGGAATCCTGAGCGTGGGGAGGTTCCACCAACGGTCGGCAGCGCGTGGGTTCTAACGGAATGCCTAAGCTCGTCTCCCCTGAGGGTTTTCCTAATGTCTCTGTGCCAGGGAATGCTAGGGGGGTTTGCAGGATGTCCCAGGGACAGAGGCTGCCTCCCCAAGGTCAGGGAAGGTATTTCTTGGACTTCCCCGAACAGGGAACACCTGTGACTGAAGAGAGCTGCGTGGAGTTGTCTCTCGAGCTCCCCCACGCACTGACAATGTTTCCGGAATCCTGAGCGTGGGGAGGTTCCACCAACGGTCGGCAGCGCGTTGGTTCTAACGGAATGCCTAAGCTCGTCTCCCCTGAGGGTTTTCCTAATGTCTCTGTGCCAGGGAATGCTAGGGGTGTTTGCAGGAATTCCCAGAGACAGAGGCTGCCTCCCCAAGGTCAGGGAAGGCATTTCTCGGACTTCCCCGAACAGGGAACAACTGTGACTGAAGAGAGCTGCGTGGAGTTGTCTCTCGAGCTCCCCCACGCACTGACAATGGTTCCGGAATCCTGAGCGTGGGGAGGTTCCACCAACGGTCGGCAGCGCGTGGGTTCTAACGGAATGCCTAAGCTCGTCTCCCCTGAGGGTTTTCCTAATGTCTCTGTTCCAGGGAATGCTAGGGGGGTTTGCAGGAAGTCCCAGGGACAGAGGCTGCCTCCCCAAGGTCAGGGAAGATATTTCTCGGACTTCCCCGAACAGGAAACACCTTTGACTGAAGAGAGTTTCGTGGAGTTGTCTCTCGAGCTCCCCCACGCACTGACAATGGTTCCGGAATCCTGAGCGTGGGGAGGTTCCAGCAACAGTCGGCAGCGTGTGGGTTCAAACTGAATGCCTAAGCTCGTCTCCCCTGAGGGTTTTCCTAATGTCTCTGTGCCAGGGAATGCTAGGTGTGTTTGCAGGAAATCCCAGGGACAGAGGCTACCTCCCCAAGGTCAGGGAAGTTATTTCTCGGACTTCCCCGTACAGGGAACACCTGGGACTGAAGAGAGCTGCGTGGAGTTGTCTCTCAAGCTCCCCCACGCACTGACAATGGTTCCGGAATCCTGAGCGTGGGGAGGTTCCACCAACGGTCGGCAGCGCGTGGGTTCTAACGGAATGCCTAAGCTCGTCTCCCCTGAGGGTTTTCCGAATGTCTCTGTGCCAGGGAATGCTAGGGGGGTTTGCAGGAAGTCCCAGGGACAGAGGCTGCCTCCCCAAGGTCAGTGAATGTATTTCTTGGACTTCCCCGAACAGGGAACTCCTGTGACTGAAGAGAGCTGCGTGGAGTTGTCTCTCGAGCTCCCCCACGCACTGACAATGGTTCCGGAATCCTGAGCGTGGGGAGGTTCCACCAACGGTCGGCAGCGCGTTGGTTCTAACGGAATGCCTAAGCTCGTCTCCCCTGAGGGTTTTCCTAATGTCTCTGTGCCAGGGAATGCTAGGGGTGTTTGCAGGAATTCCCAGAGACAGAGGCTGCCTCCCCAAGGTCAGGGAAGGCATTTCTCGGACTTCCCCGAACAGGGAACAACTGTGACTGAAGAGAGCTGCGTGGAGTTGTCTCTCGAGCTCCCCCACGCACTGACAATGGTTCCGGAATCCTGAGCGTGGGGAGGTTCCACCAACGGTCGGCAGCGCGTGGGTTCTAACGGAATGCCTAAGCTCGTCTCCCCTGAGGGTTTTCCTAATGTCTCTGTTCCAGGGAATGCTAGGGGGGTTTGCAGGAAGTCCCAGGGACAGAGGCTGCCTCCCCAAGGTCAGGGAATGTATTTCTCGGACTTCCCCGAACAGGGAACACCTGTGACTGAAGAGAGCTGCGTGGAGTTGTCTCTCGAGCTCCCCCACGCACTGACAATGGTTACGGAATTCTGAGCGTGGGGAGGTTCCACCAACGGTCGGCAGCGCGTGGGTTCTAACGGAATGCCTAAGCTCGTCTCCCCTGAGGGTTTTCCGAATGTCTCTGTGCCAGGGAATGCTAGGGGGGTTTGCAGGAAGTCCCAGGGACAGAGGCTGCTTCCCCAAGGTCAGTGAATGTATTTCTTGGACTTCCCCGAACAGGGAACTCCTGTGACTGAAGAGAGCTGCGTGGAGTTGTCTCTCGAGGTCCCCAACGCACTGACAATTTTTCCGGAATCCTGAGCGTGGGGAGGTTCCACCAACGGTCGGCAGCACGTGGGTTCTAACGGAATGCCTAAGCTCGTCTCCCCTGAGGGTTTTCCTAATGTCTCTGTGCCAGGGAATGCTAGGGGGGTTTGCAGGAAGTCCCAGGGACAGAGGCTGCCTCCCCAAGGTCAAGGAAGGTATTTCTCGGACTTCCCCGAACAGGGAACACCTGTGACTGAAGAGAGCTTCGTGGAGTTGGCTCTCGAGCTCCCCCACGCACTGACAACGGTTCCGGAATCCTGAGCGTGGGGAGGTTCCACCAACGGTCGGCAGCGCGTGGGTTCTACCGGAATGACTAAGCTCGTCTCCCCTGAGGGTTTTCCTAATGTCTCTGTGCCAGGGAATGCTAGGGGGGTTTGCAGGAAGTCCCAGGGACAGAGGCTGCCTCCCCAAGGTCAGGGAAGGTATTTCTCGGACTTCCCCGAACAGGGAACACCTGTGACTGAAGAGAGCTGCGTGGAGTTATCTCTCGAGCTCCCCCACGCACTGAAAATGGTTCCGGAATCCTGAGCGTGGGGAGGTTCCACCAACGGTCGGCAGCGAGTGGGTTCTAACGGAATGCCTAAGCTCGTCTCCCCTGAGGCTTTTCCTAATGTCTCTGTGCCAGGGAATGCTAGGGGTGTTTGCAGGAAGTCCCAGGGCAGAGGCTGCCTCTCCAATGTCAGGGAAGGTATTTCACGGACTTCCCCGAACAGGGAACACCTGTGACTGAAGAGAGCTGCGTGGAGTTGTCTCTCGAGTTCCCAACGCACTGACAATGGTTCCGGAATCCTGAGCGTGGGGAGGTTCCACCAACGGTCGGCAGCGCGTGGGTTATAACGGAATGCCTAAGCTCGTCTCCCCTGAGGGTTTTCCTAACGTCTCTGTGCCAGGGAATGCTAGGGGGGTTTGCAGGAAGTCCCAGGGAAAGAGTCTGCCTCCCCAAATTCAGGGAGGTTATTTCTCGGAATTCCCCGAACAAGGAACACCTGTGACTGAAGAGAGCTGCGTGGAGTTGTCTCTCGAGCTCCCCCACGCACTGACAATGGTCCCGGAATCCTGAGCGTGGGGAGGTTCCACTAACGGTCGGCAGCGCGTGGGTTCTAACGGAATGCCTAAGTTCGTCTCCCCTGAGGGTTTTCCTAATGTCTCTGTGCCAGGGAATGCTAGGGGGGTTTGCAATAAGTCCCAGGGACAGAGGCTGCCTCCCCAAGGTAAGGGAAGGTATTTCTCTGACTTCCCCGAACAGGGAACACCTGTGACTGAAGAGAGCTGCGTGGAGTTGTCTCTCGAGCTCCCCCACGCACTGACAATGGTTCCGGAATCCTGAGCGTGGGGAGGTTCCACCAACGGTCGGCAGCGCGTGGGTTCTAACGGAATGCCTAAGCTCGTCTCCCCTGAGGGTTTTCCTAATGTCTCTGTGCCAGGGAATGCTAGGGGTGTTTGCAGGAAGTCCCAGGGACAGAGTCTGCCTCCCCAAGGTCAGGGAAGGTATTTCTCGGACTTCGCCGAAGAGGGAACACCTGTGACTGAAGAGAGCTGCGTGGAGTTGTCTCTCGAGCTCCCCCGCGCACTGACAATTGTTCCGGAATCCTGAGCGTGGGGAGGTTCCACCAACGGTCGGCAGCGCGTGGGTTCTAACGGAATGCCTAAGCTCGTCTCCCCTGAGGTTTTTCCTAATGTCTCTGTGCCAGGGAATGCTAGGGGTGTTTGCAGGAAGTCCCAGGGCAGAGGCTGCCTCTCCAATGTCAGGGAAGGTATTTCACGGACTTCCCCGAACAGGGAACACCTGTGACTGAAGAGAGCTGCGTGGAGTTGTCTCTCGAGTTCCCCCACGCACTGACATTGGTTCCAGAATCCTGAGCTTGGGGAGGTTCCACCAACGGTCGGCAGCGCGTGGGTTGTAACGGAATGCCTAAGCTCGTCTCCCCTGATGGTTTTCCTAATATCTCTGTGCCAGGGAATGCTAGGGGTGTTTGCAGGAAATCCCAGGGACAGAGGCTGCCTCCCCAAGTTCAGGGAAGGTATTTCTCGGACTTCCCCGAACAGGGAACACCTGTGACTGAAGAGAGCTGCGTGGAGTTGTCTCTCGAGCTCCCCCACGCACTGACAATGGTTCCGGAATCCTGAGCGTGGGGAGGTTCCACCAACGGTCGGCAGCGCGTGGGTTCTAACGGAATGCCTAAGCTCGTCTCCCCTGAGGGTTTTCCTAATGTCTCTGTGCCAGGGAATGCTAGGGGGGTTTGCAGGAAGTCCCAGGGACAGAGGCTGCCTCCCCAAGGTCAGGGAAGGTATTTCTCGGACTTCCCCAAACAGGGAACACCTGTGACTGAAGAGAGCTGCGTGGAGTTGTCTCTCGAGGTCCCCCACGCACTGACAATGGTTCCAGAATCCTGAGCGTGGGGAGGTTCCACCAACGGTCGGCAGCGCGTGGGTTCTAACGGAATGCCTAAGCTCGTCTCCCCTGAGGGTTTTCCTAATGTCTCTTTGCCAGGGAATGCTAGGGGGGTTTGCAGGAATTCCCAGGGACAGAGGCTGACTCCCCAAGTTCAGGGAAGTTATTTCTCGGACTACCTCGAACAGGGAACACCTGTGACTGAAGAGAGCTGCGTGGAGTTTTCTCTCGAGCTCCCCCACGCACTGACAATGGTTCCAGAATCCTGAGCGTGGGGAAGTTCCACCAACGGTCGGCAGCGCATGGGTTCTAACGGAATGCCTAAGCTCGTCTCCCCTGAGGGTTTTCCTAATGTCTCTGTGCCAGGGAATGCTAGGGGGGTTTGCAGGAAGTCCCAGGGCAGAGGCTGCCTCCCCAATGTCAGGGAAGGTATTTCACGGACTTCCCCTAACAGGGAACACCTGTGACTGAAGAGAGCTGCGTTGAGTTGTCTCTCGAGCTCCCCCACGCACTGACAATTGTTCCGGAATCCTGAGGGTGGGGAGGTTCCACCAACGGTCGGCAGCGCGTGGGTTCTAACGGAATGCCTAAGCTCGTCTCCCCTGAGGGTTTTCCTAATGTCTCTGTGCCAGGGAATGCTAGGGGTGTTTGCAGGAAGTCCCAGGGACAGAGGCTGCCTCCCCAAGGTCAGAGAAGGTATTTCTCGGACTTCCCCGAACAGGGAACACCTGTGACTGAAGAGAGCTGCGTGGAGTTGTCTCTCGAGCTCCCCCACGCACTGACAATGGTTCCGGAATCCTGAGCGTGGGGAGGTTCCACCAACGGTCGGCAGCGCGTGGGTTCTAACGGAATGCCTAAGCTCGTCTCCCCTGAGGGTTTTCCTAATGTCTCTGTGCCAGGGAATGCTAGGGGTGTTTGCAGGAATTCCCAGAGACAGAGGCTGCCTCCCCAAGGTCAGGGAAGGCATTTCTCGGACTTCCCCGAACAGGGAACACCTTTGACTGAAGAGAGCTGCGTGGAGTTGTCTCTCGAGCTCCCCCACGCACTGACAATGGTTCCGGAATCCTGAGCGTGGGGAGGTTCCACCAACGGTCGGCAGCGCGTGGGTTCTAACGGAATGCCTAAGCTCGTCTCCCCTGAGGGTTTTCCTAATGTCTCTGTTCCAGGGAATGCTAGGGGGGTTTGCAGGAAGTCCCAGGGACAGAGGCTGCCTCCCCAAGGTCAGGGAAGGTATTTCTCGGACTTCCCCGAACAGGAAACACCTTTGACTGAAGAGAGCTTCGTGGAGTTGTCTCTCGAGCTCCCCCACGCACTGACAATGGTTCCGGAATCCTGAGCGTGGGGAGGTTCCACCAACGGTCGGCAGCGCGTGGGTTCTAACGGAATGCCTAAGCTCGTCTCCCCTGAGGGTTTTCCTAATGTCTCTGTGCCAGGGAATGCTAGGGGGGTTTGCAGGATGTCCCAGGGACAGAGGCTGCCTCCCCAAGGTCAGGGAAGGTATTTCTTGGACTTCCCCGAACAGGGAACACCTGTGACTGAAGAGAGCTGCGTGGAGTTGTCTCTCGAGCTCCCCCACGCACTGACAATGGTTCCGGAATCCTGAGCGTGGGGAGGTTCCAGCAACAGTCGGCAGCGCGTGGGTTCTAACGGAATGCCTAAGCTCGTCTCCCCTTAGGATTTTCCTTATGTCTCTGTGCCAGGGAATGCTAGGTGTGTTTGCAGGAAATCCCAGGGACAGAGGCTACCTCCCCAAGGTCAGGGAAGGTATTTCTCGGACTTCCCCGTACAGGGAACACCTGGGACTGAAGAGAGCTGCGTGGAGTTGTCTCTCAAGCTCCCCCACGCACTGACAATGGTTCCGGAATCCTGAGCGTGGGGAGGTTCCAGCAACAGTCGGCAGCGCGTGGGTTCTAACGGAATGCCTAAGCTAGTCTCCCCTGAGGGTTTTCCTAATGTCTCTGTGCCAGGGAATGCTAGGGGTGTTTGCAGGAAGTCCCAGGGACAGAGGCTGCCTCCCCAAGTTCAGGGAATGTATTTCTCGGACTTCCCCGAACAGGGAACTCCTGTGACTGAAGAGAGCTGCGTGGAGTTGTCTCTCGAGCTCCCCCACGCACTGACAATGGTTCCGGAATTCTGAGCGTGGGGAGGTTCCACCAACGGTCGGCAGCGCGTGGGTTCTAACGGAATGCCTAAGCTCGTCTCCCCTGAGGGTTTTCCGAATGTCTCTGTGCCAGGGAATGCTAGGGGGGTTTGCAGGAAGTCCCAGGGACAGAGGCTGCTTCCCCAAGGTCAGTGAATGTATTTCTTGGACTTCCCCGAACAGGGAACTCCTGTGACTGAAGAGAGCTGCGTGGAGTTGTCTCTCGAGGTCCCCAACGCACTGACAATTTTTCCGGAATCCTGAGCGTGGGGAGGTTCCACCAACGGTCGGCAGCACGTGGGTTCTAACGGAATGCCTAAGCTCGTCTCCCCTGAGGGTTTTCCTAATGTCTCTGTGCCAGGGAATGCTAGGGGGGTTTGCAGGAAGTCCCAGGGACAGAGGCTGCCTCCCCAAGGTCAAGGAAGGTATTTCTCGGACTTCCCCGAACAGGGAACACCTGTGACTGAAGAGAGCTTCGTGGAGTTGGCTCTCGAGCTCCCCCACGCACTGACAACGGTTCCGGAATCCTGAGCGTGGGGAGGTTCCACCAACGGTCGGCAGCGCGTGGGTTCTACCGGAATGACTAAGCTCGTCTCCCCTGAGGGTTTTCCTAATGTCTCTGTGCCAGGGAATGCTAGGGGGGTTTGCAGGAAGTCCCAGGGACAGAGGCTGCCTCCCCAAGGTCAGGGAAGGTATTTCTCGGACTTCCCCGAACAGGGAACACCTGTGACTGAAGAGAGCTGCGTGGAGTTATCTCTCGAGCTCCCCCACGCACTGAAAATGGTTCCGGAATCCTGAGCGTGGGGAGGTTCCACCAACGGTCGGCAGCGAGTGGGTTCTAACGGAATGCCTAAGCTCGTCTCCCCTGAGGCTTTTCCTAATGTCTCTGTGCCAGGGAATGCTAGGGGTGTTTGCAGGAAGTCCCAGGGCAGAGGCTGCCTCTCCAATGTCAGGGAAGGTATTTCACGGACTTCCCCGAACAGGGAACACCTGTGACTGAAGAGAGCTGCGTGGAGTTGTCTCTCGAGTTCCCAACGCACTGACAATGGTTCCGGAATCCTGAGCGTGGGGAGGTTCCACCAACGGTCGGCAGCGCGTGGGTTATAACGGAATGCCTAAGCTCGTCTCCCCTGAGGGTTTTCCTAACGTCTCTGTGCCAGGGAATGCTAGGGGGGTTTGCAGGAAGTCCCAGGGAAAGAGTCTGCCTCCCCAAATTCAGGGAGGTTATTTCTCGGAATTCCCCGAACAAGGAACACCTGTGACTGAAGAGAGCTGCGTGGAGTTGTCTCTCGAGCTCCCCCACGCACTGACAATGGTCCCGGAATCCTGAGCGTGGGGAGGTTCCACTAACGGTCGGCAGCGCGTGGGTTCTAACGGAATGCCTAAGTTCGTCTCCCCTGAGGGTTTTCCTAATGTCTCTGTGCCAGGGAATGCTAGGGGGGTTTGCAATAAGTCCCAGGGACAGAGGCTGCCTCCCCAAGGTAAGGGAAGGTATTTCTCTGACTTCCCCGAACAGGGAACACCTGTGACTGAAGAGAGCTGCGTGGAGTTGTCTCTCGAGCTCCCCCACGCACTGACAATGGTTCCGGAATCCTGAGCGTGGGGAGGTTCCACCAACGGTCGGCAGCGCGTGGGTTCTAACGGAATGCCTAAGCTCGTCTCCCCTGAGGGTTTTCCTAATGTCTCTGTGCCAGGGAATGCTAGGGGTGTTTGCAGGAAGTCCCAGGGACAGAGTCTGCCTCCCCAAGGTCAGGGAAGGTATTTCTCGGACTTCGCCGAAGAGGGAACACCTGTGACTGAAGAGAGCTGCGTGGAGTTGTCTCTCGAGCTCCCCCGCGCACTGACAATTGTTCCGGAATCCTGAGCGTGGGGAGGTTCCACCAACGGTCGGCAGCGCGTGGGTTCTAACGGAATGCCTAAGCTCGTCTCCCCTGAGGTTTTTCCTAATGTCTCTGTGCCAGGGAATGCTAGGGGTGTTTGCAGGAAGTCCCAGGGCAGAGGCTGCCTCTCCAATGTCAGGGAAGGTATTTCACGGACTTCCCCGAACAGGGAACACCTGTGACTGAAGAGAGCTGCGTGGAGTTGTCTCTCGAGTTCCCCCACGCACTGACATTGGTTCCAGAATCCTGAGCTTGGGGAGGTTCCACCAACGGTCGGCAGCGCGTGGGTTGTAACGGAATGCCTAAGCTCGTCTCCCCTGATGGTTTTCCTAATATCTCTGTGCCAGGGAATGCTAGGGGTGTTTGCAGGAAATCCCAGGGACAGAGGCTGCCTCCCCAAGTTCAGGGAAGGTATTTCTCGGACTTCCCCGAACAGGGAACACCTGTGACTGAAGAGAGCTGCGTGGAGTTGTCTCTCGAGCTCCCCCACGCACTGACAATGGTTCCGGAATCCTGAGCGTGGGGAGGTTCCACCAACGGTCGGCAGCGCGTGGGTTCTAACGGAATGCCTAAGCTCGTCTCCCCTGAGGGTTTTCCTAATGTCTCTGTGCCAGGGAATGCTAGGGGGGTTTGCAGGAAGTCCCAGGGACAGAGGCTGCCTCCCCAAGGTCAGGGAAGGTATTTCTCGGACTTCCCCAAACAGGGAACACCTGTGACTGAAGAGAGCTGCGTGGAGTTGTCTCTCGAGGTCCCCCACGCACTGACAATGGTTCCAGAATCCTGAGCGTGGGGAGGTTCCACCAACGGTCGGCAGCGCGTGGGTTCTAACGGAATGCCTAAGCTCGTCTCCCCTGAGGGTTTTCCTAATGTCTCTTTGCCAGGGAATGCTAGGGGGGTTTGCAGGAATTCCCAGGGACAGAGGCTGACTCCCCAAGTTCAGGGAAGTTATTTCTCGGACTACCTCGAACAGGGAACACCTGTGACTGAAGAGAGCTGCGTGGAGTTTTCTCTCGAGCTCCCCCACGCACTGACAATGGTTCCAGAATCCTGAGCGTGGGGAAGTTCCACCAACGGTCGGCAGCGCATGGGTTCTAACGGAATGCCTAAGCTCGTCTCCCCTGAGGGTTTTCCTAATGTCTCTGTGCCAGGGAATGCTAGGGGGGTTTGCAGGAAGTCCCAGGGCAGAGGCTGCCTCCCCAATGTCAGGGAAGGTATTTCACGGACTTCCCCTAACAGGGAACACCTGTGACTGAAGAGAGCTGCGTTGAGTTGTCTCTCGAGCTCCCCCACGCACTGACAATTGTTCCGGAATCCTGAGGGTGGGGAGGTTCCACCAACGGTCGGCAGCGCGTGGGTTCTAACGGAATGCCTAAGCTCGTCTCCCCTGAGGGTTTTCCTAATGTCTCTGTGCCAGGGAATGCTAGGGGTGTTTGCAGGAAGTCCCAGGGACAGAGGCTGCCTCCCCAAGGTCAGAGAAGGTATTTCTCGGACTTCCCCGAACAGGGAACACCTGTGACTGAAGAGAGCTGCGTGGAGTTGTCTCTCGAGCTCCCCCACGCACTGACAATGGTTCCGGAATCCTGAGCGTGGGGAGGTTCCACCAACGGTCGGCAGCGCGTGGGTTCTAACGGAATGCCTAAGCTCGTCTCCCCTGAGGGTTTTCCTAATGTCTCTGTGCCAGGGAATGCTAGGGGTGTTTGCAGGAATTCCCAGAGACAGAGGCTGCCTCCCCAAGGTCAGGGAAGGCATTTCTCGGACTTCCCCGAACAGGGAACACCTTTGACTGAAGAGAGCTGCGTGGAGTTGTCTCTCGAGCTCCCCCACGCACTGACAATGGTTCCGGAATCCTGAGCGTGGGGAGGTTCCACCAACGGTCGGCAGCGCGTGGGTTCTAACGGAATGCCTAAGCTCGTCTCCCCTGAGGGTTTTCCTAATGTCTCTGTTCCAGGGAATGCTAGGGGGGTTTGCAGGAAGTCCCAGGGACAGAGGCTGCCTCCCCAAGGTCAGGGAAGGTATTTCTCGGACTTCCCCGAACAGGAAACACCTTTGACTGAAGAGAGCTTCGTGGAGTTGTCTCTCGAGCTCCCCCACGCACTGACAATGGTTCCGGAATCCTGAGCGTGGGGAGGTTCCACCAACGGTCGGCAGCGCGTGGGTTCTAACGGAATGCCTAAGCTCGTCTCCCCTGAGGGTTTTCCTAATGTCTCTGTGCCAGGGAATGCTAGGGGGGTTTGCAGGATGTCCCAGGGACAGAGGCTGCCTCCCCAAGGTCAGGGAAGGTATTTCTTGGACTTCCCCGAACAGGGAACACCTGTGACTGAAGAGAGCTGCGTGGAGTTGTCTCTCGAGCTCCCCCACGCACTGACAATGGTTCCGGAATCCTGAGCGTGGGGAGGTTCCAGCAACAGTCGGCAGCGCGTGGGTTCTAACGGAATGCCTAAGCTCGTCTCCCCTTAGGGTTTTCCTTATGTCTCTGTGCCAGGGAATGCTAGGTGTGTTTGCAGGAAATCCCAGGGACAGAGGCTACCTCCCCAAGGTCAGGGAAGGTATTTCTCGGACTTCCCCGTACAGGGAACACCTGGGACTGAAGAGAGCTGCGTGGAGTTGTCTCTCAAGCTCCCCCACGCACTGACAATGGTTCCGGAATCCTGAGCGTGGGGAGGTTCCAGCAACAGTCGGCAGCGCGTGGGTTCTAACGGAATGCCTAAGCTAGTCTCCCCTGAGGGTTTTCCTAATGTCTCTGTGCCAGGGAATGCTAGGGGTGTTTGCAGGAAGTCCCAGGGACAGAGGCTGCCTCCCCAAGTTCAGGGAATGTATTTCTCGGACTTCCCCGAACAGGGAACTCCTGTGACTGAAGAGAGCTGCGTGGAGTTGTCTCTCGAGCTCCCCCACGCACTGACAATGGTTCCGGAATTCTGAGCGTGGGGAGGTTCCACCAACGGTCGGCAGCGCGTGGGTTCTAACGGAATGCCTAAGCTCGTCTCCCCTGAGGGTTTTCCGAATGTCTCTGTGCCAGGGAATGCTAGGGGGGTTTGCAGGAAGTCCCAGGGACAGAGGCTGCCTCCCAAGTCAGTGAATGTATTTCTTGGACTTCCCCGAACAGGGAACTCCTGTGACTGAAGAGAGCTGCGTGGAGTTGTCTCTCGAGCTCCCCCACGCACTGACAATGGTTCCGGAATCCTGAGCGTGGGGAGGTTCCACCAACGGTCGGCAGCGCGTGGGTTCTAACGGAATGCCAAAGCTCGTCTCCCCTGAGGGTTTTCCTAATGTCTCTGTGCCAGGGAATGCTAGGGGGGTTTGCAGGATGTCCCAGGGACAGAGGCTGCCTCCCCAAGGTCAGGGAAGGTATTTCTTGGACTTCCTCGATCAGGGAACACCTGTGACTGAAGAGAGCTGCGTGGAGTTGTCTCTCGAGCTCCCCCACGCACTGACAATGGTTCCGGAATCCTGAGCGTGGGGAGGTTCCACCAACGGTCGGCAGCGCGTGGGTTCTAACGGAATGCCTAAGCTCATCTCCCCTGAGGGTTTTCCTAATGTCTCTGTGCCAGGGAATGCTAGGGGGGTTTGCAGGAATTCCCATGGACAGAGGCTGCCTCCCCAAGGTCAGGGAAGTTATTTCTCGGACTTCCCCGAACAGGGAACACCTGTGACTGAAGAGAGCTGCGTGGAGTTGTCTCTCGAGCTCCACCACGCACTGACAATGGTTCCGGAATCCTGAGCGTGGGGAGGTTCCACCAACGGTCGGCAGCGCGTTGGTTCTAACGGAATGCCTAAGCTCGTCTCCCCTGAGGGTTTTCCTAATGTCTCTGTGCCAGGGAATGCTAGGGGGGTTTGCAGGAAATCCCAGGGACAGAGGCTGCCTCCCCAAGTTCAGGGAAGTTATTTCTCGGACTTCCTCGAACAGGGAACACCTGTGACTGAAGAGAGCTGCGTGGAGTTGTCTCTCGAGCTCCCCCACACACTGACAATTGTTCCGGAATCCTGAGCGTGGGGAGGTTCCACCAACGGTCGGCAGCGCGTGGGTTCTAATGGAATGCCTAAGCTCGTCTCCCCTGAGGGTTTTCCTAATGTCTCTGTGCCAGGGAATGCTAGGGGGGTTTGCAGGAAGTCCCAGGGACAGAGGCTGCCTTCCCAAGGTCAGGGAAGGTATTTCTCGGACTTCCCCGAAGAGGGAACACCTTTGACTGAAGAGAGCTGCGTGGAGTTGTCTCTCGAGATCCCCCACGCACTGACAATGGTTCCGGAATCCTGAGCGTGGGGAGGTTCCAGCAACAGTCGGCAGCGCGTGGGTTCTAACGGAATGCCTAAGCTAGTCCCCCCTGAGGGTTTTCCTAATATCTCTGTGCCAGGGAATGCTAGGGGGGTTTGCAGGAAGTCCCAGGGACAGAGGCTGCCTCCCCAAGGTCAGGGAATGTATTTCTCGGACTTCCCCGAACAGGGAACTCCTGTGACTGAAGAGAGCTGCGTGGAGTTGTCTCTCGAGCTCCCCCACGCACTGACAATGGTTCCTGAATTCTGAGCGTGGGGAGGTTCCACCAACGGTCGGCAGCGCGTGGGTTCTAACGGAATGCCTAAGCTCGTCTCCCCTGAGGGTTTTCCTAATGTCTCTGTGCCAGGGAATGCTAGGGGGATTTGCAGGAAGTCCCAGGGACAGAGGCTGCCTCCCCAAGGTCAGGGAAGGTATTTCTCGGGCTTCCCCGAACAGGGAACACCTTTGACTGAAGAGAGCTGCGTGGAGTTGTCTCTCGAGCTCCCCCACGCACTGACAATCTTTCCGTAATCCTGAGCTTGGGGAGGTTCCACCAACGATCGGCAGCGCGTGGGTTCAAACGGAATGCCTAAGCTCGTCTCCCCTGAGGGTTTTCCGAAAGTCTCTGTGCCAGGGAATGCTAGGGGGGTTTGCAGGATGTCCCAGGGACAGAGGCTGCCTCCCCAAGGTCAGTGAATGTATTTCTTGGACTTCCCCGAACAGGGAACTCCTGTGACTGAAGAGAGCTGCGTGGAGTTGTCTCTCGAGTTCCCCACGCATTGACAATTGTTCCGGAATCCTGAGCGTGGGGAGGTTCCACCAACGGTCGGCAGCGCGTGGGTTCTAACGGAATGCCTAAGCTCGTCTCCCCTGAGTCTTTTCCTAATGTCTCTGTGCCAGGGAATGCTAGGGGGGTTTGCAGGAAGTCCCAGGGACAGAGGCTGCCTCCCCAAGGTCAGGGAAGGTATTTCTCGGACTTCCCCAAACAGGGAACACCTGTGACTGAAGAGAGCTGCGTGGAGTTGTCTCTCGAGCTCCCCCACGCACTGACAATGGTTCCGGAATCCTGAGCGTGGGGAGGTTCCAGCAACAGTCGGCAGCGCGTGGGTTCTAACGGAATGCCTAAGCTAGTCTCCCCTGAGGGTTTTCCTAATGTCTCTGTGCCAGGGAATGCTAGGGGGGTTTGCAGGAAGTCCCAGGGACAGAGGCTGCCTCCCCAAGGTCAGGGAATGTATTTCTCGGACTTCCCCGAACAGGGAACTCCTGTGACTGAAGAGAGCTGCGTGGAGTTGTCTCTCGAGCTCCCCCACGCACTGACAATGGTTCCGGAATTCTGAGCGTGGGGAGGTTCCACCAACGGTCGGCAGCGCGTGGGTTCTAACGGAATGCCTAAGCTCGTCTCCCCTGAGGGTTTGCCTAATGTCTCTGTGCCAGGGAATGCTAGGGGGGTTTGCAGGAAGTCCCAGGGCAGAGGCTGCCTCCCCAATGTCAGGGAAGGTATTTCACGGACTTCCCCGAACAGGGAACACCTGTGACTGAAGAGAGCTGCGTGGAGTTGTCTCTCGAGTTCCCCACGCACTGACAATGGTTCCGGAATCCTGAGCTTGGGGGGGTTCCACCAACGGTCGGCAGCGCGTGGGTTGTTACGGAATGCCTAAGCTCGTCTCCCCTGAGGGTTTTCCTAATGTCTCTGTGCCAGGGAATGCTAGGGGGGTTTGCAGGAAGTCCCAGGGACAGAGGCTGCCTCCCCAAGGTCAGTGAATGTATTTCTTGGACTTCCCCGAACAGGGAACTCCTGTGACTGAAGAGAGCTGCGTTGAGTTGTCTCTCGAGCTCCCCCACGCACTGACAATTGTTCCGGAATCCTGAGGGTGGGGAGGTTCCACCAACGGTCGGCAGCGCGTGGGTTCTAACGGAATGCCTAAGCTCGTCTCCCCTGAGGGTTTTCCTAATGTCTCTGTGCCAGGGAATGCTAGGGGTGTTTGCAGGAAGTCCCAGGGACAGAGGCTGCCTCCCCAAGTTCAGAGAAGGTATTTCTCGGACTTCCCCGAACAGGGAACACCTGTGACTGAAGAGAGCTGCGTGGAGTTGTCTCTCGAGCTCCCCCACGCACTGACAATGGTTCCGGAATCCTGAGCGTGGGGAGGTTCCACCAACGGTCGGCAGCGCGTGGGTTCTAACGGAATGCCTAAGCTCGTCTCCCCTGAGGGTTTTCCTAATGTCTCTGTGCCAGGGAATGCTAGGGGTGTTTGCAGGAATTCCCAGAGACAGAGGCTGCCTCCCCAAGGTCAGGGAAGGCATTTCTCGGACTTCCCCGAACAGGGAACACCTTTGACTGAAGAGAGCTGCCTGGAGTTGTCTCTCGAGCTCCCCCACGCACTGACAATGGTTCCGGAATCCTGAGCGTGGGGAGGTTCCACCAACGGTCGGCAGCGCGTGGGTTCTAACGGAATGCCTAAGCTCGTCTCCCCTGAGGGTTTTCCTAATGTCTCTGTTCCAGGGAATGCTAGGGGGGTTTGCAGGAAGTCCCAGGGACAGAGGCTGCCTCCCCAAGGTCAGGGAAGGTATTTCTCGGACTTCCCCGAAGAGGAAACACCTTTGACTGAAGAGAGCTTCGTGGAGTTGTCTCTCGAGCTCCCCCACGCACTGACAATGGTTCCGGAATCCTGAGCGTGGGGAGGTTCCAGCAACGGTCGGCAGCGCGTGGGTTCTAACGGAATGCCTAAGCTCGTCTCCCCTGAGGGTTTTCCTAATGTCTCTGTGCCAGGGAATGCTAGGGGGGTTTGCAGGATGTCCCAGGGACAGAGGCTGCCTCCCCAAGGTCAGGGAAGGTATTTCTTGGACTTCCCCGAACAGGGAACACCTGTGACTGAAGAGAGCTGCGTGGAGTTGTCTCTCGAGCTCCCCCACGCACTGACAATGGTTCTGGAATCCTGAGCGTGGGGAGGTTCCAGCAACAGTCGGCAGCGCGTGGGTTCTAACGGAATGCCTAAGCTCGTCTCCCCTTAGGGTTTTCCTTATGTCTCTGTGCCAGGGAATGCTAGGTGTGTTTGCAGGAAATCCCAGGGACAGAGGCTACCTCCCCAAGGTCAGGGAAGGTATTTCTCGGACTTCCCCGTACAGGGAACACCTGGGACTGAAGAGAGCTGCGTGGAGTTGTCTCTCAAGCTCCCCCACGCACTGACAATGGTTCCGGAATCCTGAGCGTGGGGAGGTTCCAGCAACAGTCGGCAGCGCGTGGGTTCTAACGGAATGCCTAAGCTAGTCTCCCCTGAGGGTTTTCCTAATGTCTCTGTGCCAGGGAATGCTAGGGGGGTTTGCAGGAAGTCCCAGGGACAGAGGCTGCCTCCCAAGGTCAGTGAATGTATTTCTTGGACTTCCCCGAACAGGGAACTCCTGTGACTGAAGAGAGCTGCGTGGAGTTGTCTCTCGAGCTCCCCCACGCACTGACAATGGTTCCGGAATCCTGAGCGTGGGGAGGTTCCACCAACGGTCGGCAGCGCGTGGGTTCTAACGGAATGCCAAAGCTCGTCTCCCCTGAGGGTTTTCCTAATGTCTCTGTGCCAGGGAATGCTAGGGGGGTTTGCAGGATGTCCCAGGGACAGAGGCTGCCTCCCCAAAGTCAGGGAAGGTATTTCTTGGACTTCCTCGATCAGGGAACACCTGTGACTGAAGAGAGCTGCGTGGAGTTGTCTCTTGAGCTCCCCCACGCACTGACAATGGTTCCGGAATCCTGAGCGTGGGGAGGTTCCACCAACGGTCGGCAGCGCGTGGGTTCTAACGGAATGCCTAAGCTCATCTCCCCTGAGGGTTTTCCTAATGTCTCTATGCCAGGGAATGCTAGGGGGGTTTGCAGGAAGTCCCATGGACAGAGGCTGCCTCCCCAAGGTCAGGGAAGTTATTTCTCGGACTTCCCCGAACAGGGAACACCTGTGACTGAAGAGAGCTGCGTGGAGTTGTCTCTCGAGCTCCACCACGCACTGACAATGGTTCCGGAATCCTGAGCGTGGGGAGGTTCCACCAACGGTCGGCAGCGCGTTGGTTCTAACGGAATGCCTAAGCTCGTCTCCCCTGAGGGTTTTCCTAATGTCTCTGTGCCAGGGAATGCTAGGGGGGTTTGCAGGAAATCCCAGGGACAGAGGCTGCCTCCCCAAGTTCAGGGAAGTTATTTCTCGGACTTCCTCGAACAGGGAACACCTGTGACTGAAGAGAGCTGCGTGGAGTTGTCTCTCGAGCTCCCCCACACACTGACAATTGTTCCGGAATCCTGAGCGTGGGGAGGTTCCACCAACGGTCGGGAGCGCGTGGGATCTAATGGAATGCCTAAGCTCGTCTCCCCTGAGGGTTTTCCTAATGTCTCTGTGCCAGGGAATGCTAGGGGGGTTTGCAGGAAGTCCCAGGGACAGAGGCTGCCTTCCCAAGGTCAGGGAAGGTATTTCTCGGACTTCCCTGAAGAGGGAACACCTTTGACTGAAGAGAGCTGCGTGGAGTTGTCTCTCGAGATCCCCCACGCACTGACAATGGTTCCGGAATCCTGAGCGTGGGGAGGTTCCAGCAACAGTCGGCAGCGCGTGGGTTCTAACGGAATGCCTAAGCTAGTCCCCCCTGAGGGTTTTCCTAATATCTCTGTGCCAGGGAATGCTAGGGGGGTTTGCAGGAAGTCCCAGGGACAGAGGCTGCCTCCCCAAGGTCAGGGAATGTATTTCTCGGACTTCCCCGAACAGGGAACTCCTGTGACTGAAGAGAGCTGCGTGGAGTTGTCTCTCGAGCTCCCCCACGCACTGACAATGGTTCCTGAATTCTGAGCGTGGGGAGGTTCCACCAACGGTCGGCAGCGCGTGGGTTCTAACGGAATGCCTAAGCTCGTCTCCCCTGAGGGTTTTCCTAATGTCTCTGTGCCAGGGAATGCTAGGGGTGTTTGCAGGAAGTCCCAGGGCAGAGGCTGCCTCTCCAATGTCAGGGAAGGTATTTCACGGACTTCCCCGAACAGGGAACACCTGTGACTGAAGAGAGCTGCGTGGAGTTGTCTCTCGAGTTCCCCACGCACTGACAATGGTTCCGGAATCCTGAGCGTGGGGAGGTTCCACCAACGGTCGGCAGCGCGTGGGTTGTAACGGAATGCCTAAGCTCGTCTCCCCTGATGGTTTTCCTAATATCTCTGTGCCAGGGAATGCTAGGGGGGTTTGCAGGAAATCCCAGGGCAGAGGCTGCCTCCCCAAGTTCAGGGAAGGTATTTCTCGGACTTCCCCGAACAGGGAACACCTGTGACTGAAGAGAGCTGCGTGGAGTTGTCTCTCGAGCTCCCCCACGCACTGACAATGGTTCCGGAATCCTGAGCGTGGGGAGGTTCCACCAACGATCGGCAGCGCGTGGGTTCTAACGGAATGCCTAAGCTCGTCTCCCCTGAGGGTTTTCCTAATGTCTCTGTGCCAGGGAATGCTAGGGGGGTTTGCAGGAAGTCCCAGGGACAGAGGCTGCCTCCCCAAGGTCAGGGAAGGTATTTCTCGGACTTCCCCGAACAGGGAACACCTGTGACTGAAGAGAGCTGCGTGGAGTTGTCTCTCGAGGTCCCCCACGCACTGACAATGGTTCCAGAATCCTGAGCGTGGGGAGGTTCCACCAACGGTCGGCAGCGCGTGGGTTCTAACGGAATGCCTAAGCTCGTCTCCCCTGAGGGTTTTCCTAATGTCTCTTTGCCAGCGAATGCTAGGGGGGTTTGCAGGAATTCCCAGGGACAGAGGCTGCCTCCCCAAGGTCAGGGAAGGCATTTCTCGGACTTCCCCGAACAGGGAACACCTTTGACTGAAGAGAGCTGCGTGGAGTTGTCTCTCGAGCTCCTCCACGCACTGACAATGGTTCCGGAATCCTGAGCGTGGGGAGGTTCCACCAACGGTCGGCAGCGCGTGGGTTTTAACGGAATGCCTAAGCTCGTCTCCCCTGAGGGTTTTCCTAATGTCTCTGTTCCAGGGAATGCTAGGGGGGTTTGCAGGAAGTCCCAGGGACAGAGGCTGCCTCCCCAAGGTCAGGGAAGGTATTTCTCGGACTTCCCCGAAGAGGAAACACCTTTGACTGAAGAGAGCTGCGTGGAGTTGTCTCTCGAGCTCCCCCACGCACTGACAATGTTTCCGGAATCCTGAGCGTGGGGAGATTCTACCAACGGTCGGCAGCACGTGGGTTCTAACGGAATGCCTAAGCTCGTCTCCCCTGAGGGTTTTCCTAATGTCTCTGTGCCAGGGAATGCTAGGGGGGTTTGCAGGAAGTCCCAGGGACAGAGGCTGCCTCCCCAAGTTCAGGGAATGTATGTCTCGGACTTCCCCGAACAGGGAACTCCTGTGACTGAAGAGAGCTGCGTGGAGTTGTCTCTCGAGCTCCCCCACGCACTGACAATGGTTCCGGAATTCTGAGCGTGGGGAGGTTCCACCAACGGTCGGCAGCGCGTGGGTTCTAACGGAATGCCTAAGCTCGTCTCCCCTGAGGGTTTTCCGAATGTCTCTGTGCCAGGGAATGCTAGGGGGGTTTGCAGGAAGTCCCAGGGACAGAGGCTGCCTCCCAAGGTCAGTGAATGTATTTCTTGGACTTCCCCGAACAGGGAACTCCTGTGACTGAAGAGAGCTGCGTGGAGTTGTCTCTCGAGCTCCCCCACGCACTGACAATGGTTCCGGAATCCTGAGCGTGGGGAGGTTCCACCAACGGTCGGCAGCGCGTGGGTTCTAACGGAATGCCTAAGCTCGTCTCCCCTGAGGGTTTTCCTAATGTCTCTGTTCCAGGGAATGCTAGGGGGGTTTGCAGGAAGTCCCAGGGACAGAGGCTGCCTCCCCAAGGTCAGGGAAGGTATTTCTCGGACTTCCCCGAAGAGGAAACACCTTTGACTGAAGAGAGCTTCGTGGAGTTGTCTCTCGAGCTCCCCCACGCACTGACAATGGTTCCGGAATCCTGAGCGTGGGGAGGTTCCAGCAACGGTCGGCAGCGCGTGGGTTCTAACGGAATGCCTAAGCTCGTCTCCCCTGAGGGTTTTCCTAATGTCTCTGTGCCAGGGAATGCTAGGGGGGTTTGCAGGATGTCCCAGGGACAGAGGCTGCCTCCCCAAGGTCAGGGAAGGTATTTCTTGGACTTCCCCGAACAGGGAACACCTGTGACTGAAGAGAGCTGCGTGGAGTTGTCTCTCGAGCTCCCCCACGCACTGACAATGGTTCTGGAATCCTGAGCGTGGGGAGGTTCCAGCAACAGTCGGCAGCGCGTGGGTTCTAACGGAATGCCTAAGCTCGTCTCCCCTTAGGGTTTTCCTTATGTCTCTGTGCCAGGGAATGCTAGGTGTGTTTGCAGGAAATCCCAGGGACAGAGGCTACCTCCCCAAGGTCAGGGAAGGTATTTCTCGGACTTCCCCGTACAGGGAACACCTGGGACTGAAGAGAGCTGCGTGGAGTTGTCTCTCAAGCTCCCCCACGCACTGACAATGGTTCCGGAATCCTGAGCGTGGGGAGGTTCCAGCAACAGTCGGCAGCGCGTGGGTTCTAACGGAATGCCTAAGCTAGTCTCCCCTGAGGGTTTTCCTAATGTCTCTGTGCCAGGGAATGCTAGGGGGGTTTGCAGGAAGTCCCAGGGACAGAGGCTGCCTCCCAAGGTCAGTGAATGTATTTCTTGGACTTCCTCGATCAGGGAACACCTGTGACTGAAGAGAGCTGCGTGGAGTTGTCTCTTGAGCTCCCCCACGCACTGACAATGGTTCCGGAATCCTGAGCGTGGGGAGGTTCCACCAACGGTCGGCAGCGCGTGGGTTCTAACGGAATGCCTAAGCTCATCTCCCCTGAGGGTTTTCCTAATGTCTCTATGCCAGGGAATGCTAGGGGGGTTTGCAGGAAGTCCCATGGACAGAGGCTGCCTCCCCAAGGTCAGGGAAGTTATTTCTCGGACTTCCCCGAACAGGGAACACCTGTGACTGAAGAGAGCTGCGTGGAGTTGTCTCTCGAGCTCCACCACGCACTGACAATGGTTCCGGAATCCTGAGCGTGGGGAGGTTCCACCAACGGTCGGCAGCGCGTTGGTTCTAACGGAATGCCTAAGCTCGTCTCCCCTGAGGGTTTTCCTAATGTCTCTGTGCCAGGGAATGCTAGGGGGGTTTGCAGGAAATCCCAGGGACAGAGGCTGCCTCCCCAAGTTCAGGGAAGTTATTTCTCGGACTTCCTCGAACAGGGAACACCTGTGACTGAAGAGAGCTGCGTGGAGTTGTCTCTCGAGCTCCCCCACACACTGACAATTGTTCCGGAATCCTGAGCGTGGGGAGGTTCCACCAACGGTCGGCAGCGCGTGGGTTCTAATGGAATGCCTAAGCTCGTCTCCCCTGAGGGTTTTCCTAATGTCTCTGTGCCAGGGAATGCTAGGGGGGTTTGCAGGAAGTCCCAGGGACAGAGGCTGCCTTCCCAAGGTCAGGGAAGGTATTTCTCGGACTTCCCTGAAGAGGGAACACCTTTGACTGAAGAGAGCTGCGTGGAGTTGTCTCTCGAGATCCCCCACGCACTGACAATGGTTCCGGAATCCTGAGCGTGGGGAGGTTCCAGCAACAGTCGGCAGCGCGTGGGTTCTAACGGAATGCCTAAGCTAGTCCCCCCTGAGGGTTTTCCTAATATCTCTGTGCCAGGGAATGCTAGGGGGGTTTGCAGGAAGTCCCAGGGACAGAGGCTGCCTCCCCAAGGTCAGGGAATGTATTTCTCGGACTTCCCCGAACAGGGAACTCCTGTGACTGAAGAGAGCTGCGTGGAGTTGTCTCTCGAGCTCCCCCACGCACTGACAATGGTTCCTGAATTCTGAGCGTGGGGAGGTTCCACCAACGGTCGGCAGCGCGTGGGTTCTAACGGAATGCCTAAGCTCGTCTCCCCTGAGGGTTTTCCTAATGTCTCTGTGCCAGGGAATGCTAGGGGTGTTTGCAGGAAGTCCCAGGGCAGAGGCTGCCTCTCCAATGTCAGGGAAGGTATTTCACGGACTTCCCCGAACAGGGAACACCTGTGACTGAAGAGAGCTGCGTGGAGTTGTCTCTCGAGTTCCCCACGCACTGACAATGGTTCCGGAATCCTGAGCTAGGGGAGGTTCCACCAACGGTCGGCAGCGCGTGGGTTGTAACGGAATGCCTAAGCTCGTCTCCCCTGATGGTTTTCCTAATATCTCTGTGCCAGGGAATGCTAGGGGGGTTTGCAGGAAATCCCAGGGCAGAGGCTGCCTCCCCAAGTTCAGGGAAGGTATTTCTCGGACTTCCCCGAACAGGGAACACCTGTGACTGAAGAGAGCTGCGTGGAGTTGTCTCTCGAGCTCCCCCACGCACTGACAATGGTTCCGGAATCCTGAGCGTGGGGAGGTTCCACCAACGATCGGCAGCGCGTGGGTTCTAACGGAATGCCTAAGCTCGTCTCCCCTGAGGGTTTTCCTAATGTCTCTGTGCCAGGGAATGCTAGGGGGGTTTGCAGGAAGTCCCAGGGACAGAGGCTGCCTCCCCAAGGTCAGGGAAGGTATTTCTCGGACTTCCCCGAACAGGGAACACCTGTGACTGAAGAGAGCTGCGTGGAGTTGTCTCTCGAGGTCCCCCACGCACTGACAATGGTTCCAGAATCCTGAGCGTGGGGAGGTTCCACCAACGGTCGGCAGCGCGTGGGTTCTAACGGAATGCCTAAGCTCGTCTCCCCTGAGGGTTTTCCTAATGTCTCTTTGCCAGCGAATGCTAGGGGGGTTTGCAGGAATTCCCATGGACAGAGGCTGCCTCCCCAAGGTCAGGGAAGGCATTTCTCGGACTTCCCCGAACAGGGAACACCTTTGACTGAAGAGAGCTGCGTGGAGTTGTCTCTCGAGCTCCCCCACGCACTGACAATGGTTCCGGAATCCTGAGCGTGGGGAGGTTCCACCAACGGTCGGCAGCGCGTGGGTTTTAACGGAATGCCTAAGCTCGTCTCCCCTGAGGGTTTTCCTAATGTCTCTGTTCCAGGGAATGCTAGGGGGGTTTGCAGGAATTCCCAGGGACAGAGGCTGCCTCCCCAAGGTCAGGGAAGGTATTTCTCGGACTTCCCCGAAGAGGAAACACCTTTGACTGAAGAGAGCTGCGTGGAGTTGTCTCTCGAGCTCCCCCACGCACTGACAATGTTTCCGGAATCCTGAGCGTGGGGAGATTCTACCAACGGTCGGCAGCACGTGGGTTCTAACGGAATGCCTAAGCTCGTCTCCCCTGAGGGTTTTCCTAATGTCTCTGTGCCAGGGAATGCTAGGGGGGTTTGCAGGAAGTCCCAGGGACAGAGGCTGCCTCCCCAAGTTCAGGGAAAGTATGTCTCGGACTTCCCCGAACAGGGAACACCTGTGACTGAAGAGAGCTGCGTGGAGTTGTCTCTCGAGCTCCCCCACGCACTGACAATGTTTCCGGAATCCTGAGCGTGGGGAGGTTCCAACAACGGTCGGCAGCGCGTGGGTTCTAACGGAATGCCTAAGCTCGTCTCCCCTGAGGGTTTTCCTAATGTCTCTGTGCCAGGGAATGCTAGGGGGGTTTGCAGGATGTCCCAGGGACTGAGGCTGCCTCCCCAAGGTCAGGGAAGGTATTTCTTGGACTTCCTCGAACAGGGAACACCTGTGACTTAAGAGAGCTGCGTGGAGTTGTCTCTCGAGCTCCCCCACGCACTGACAATGGTTCCGGAATCCTGAGCGTGGGGAGGTTCCACCAACGGTCGGCAGCACGTGGGTTCTAACGGAATGCATAAGCTCGTCTCCCCTGAGGGTTTTCCTAATGTCTCTGTGCCAGGGAATGCTAGGGGTGTTTGCAGGAACTCCCAGGGCAGAGGCTGCCTCTCCAATGTCAGGGAAGGTATTTCACGGACTTCCCCGAACAGGGAACACCTGTGACTGAAGAGAGCTGCGTGGAGTTGTCTCTCGAGTTCCCCACGCACTGACAATGGTTCCGGAATCCTGAGCTTGGGGAGGTTCCACCAACGGTCGGCAGCGCGTGGGTTGTAACGGAATGCCTAAGCTCGTCTCCCCTGAGGGTTTTCCTAATGTCTCTGTGCCAGGGAATGCTAGGGGGGTTTGCAGGAAGTCCCAGGGACAGAGGCTGCCTCCCCAACTTCAGGGAAGTTATTTCTCGGACTTCCCCGAACAGGGAACACCTGTGACTGAAGAGAGCTGCGTGGAGTTGTCTCTCGAGCTCCCCCACGCACTGACAATGGTTCCGGAATCCTGAGCGTGGGGAGGTTCCACCAACGGTCGGCAGCGCGTGGGTTCTAACGGAATGCCTAAGCTCGTTTCCCCTGAGGGTTTTCCTAATGTCTCTGTGCCAGGGAATGCTAGGGGGGTTTGCAGGATGTCCCAGGGACAGAGGCTGCCTCCCCAAGGTCAGGGAAGGTATTTCTTGGACTTCCTCGAACAGGGAACACCTGTGACTGAAGAGAGCTGCGTGGAGTTGTCTCTCGAGCTCCCCCACGCACTGACAATGGTTCCGGAATCCTGAGCGTGGGGAGGTTCCACCAACGGTCGGCAGCGCGTGGGTTCTAACGGAATGCCTACGCTCGTCTCCCCTGAGGGTTTTCCAAATGTCTCTGTGCCAGGGAATGCTAGGGGTGTTTGCAGGAAGTCCCAGGGACAGAGGCTGCCTCCCCAAGGTCAGAGAAGGTATTTCTCAGACTTCCCCACACAGGGAACACCTGTGACTGAAGAGAGCTGCGTGGAGTTGTCTCTCGAGCTCCCCCACGCACTGAAAATGGTTCCGGAATCCTGAGCGTGGGGAGGTTCCAACAACGGTCGGCAGCGCTTGGGTTCTAACGGAATGCCTAAGCTCGTCTCCCCTAGGGTTTTCCTAATGTCTCTCTGCCAGGGAATGCTAGGGGTGTTTACAGGAATTCCCAGGGACAGAGGCTGCCTCCCCAAGGTCAGGGAAGGTATTTCTCGGACTTCCCCGAACAGGGAACACCTGTGACTGAAGAGATCTGCGTGGAGTTGTCTCTCGAGCTCCCCCACGCACTGACAATGGTTCCGGAATCCTGAGCTTGGGGAGGTTCCACCAACGGTCGGCAGCGCGTGGGTTCTAACGGAATGCCTAAGCTCGTCTCCCCTGAGTGTTTTCCTAATGTCTCTGTGCCAGGGAATGCTAGGGGGTTTTGCAGGAAGTCCCAGGGACAGAGGCTGCCTCCCCAAGGTCAGGGAAAGTATTTCTCGGACTTCCCCGAACAGGGAACACCTATGACTGAAGAGAGCTGCGTGGAGTTGTCTCTCGAGCTCCCCCACACACTGACAATTTTTCTGGAATCCTGAGCGTGTGGAGGTTCCACCAACGGTCGGCAGCGCGTGGGTTCTAACGGAATGCCTAAGCTCGTCTCTCCTGAGGGTTTTCCTAATTTCTCTGTGCCAGGGAATGCTAGGGGGGTTTGCAGGAATTCCCAGGGGCAGAGGCTGCATCCCCAAGGTCAGGGAAGGTATTTCTCGGACTTCCCCGAACAGGGAAGACCTGTGACTGAAGAGAGCTGCGTGGAGTTGTCTTCGAGCTCCCCCACGCACTGACAATGGTTCCGGAATCCTGAGCGTTGGGAGGTTCCACCAACGGTCGGCATCGCGTGGGTTCTAACGGAATGCTAAGCTCGTCTCCCCTGAGGATTTTCCTAATGTCTCTGTGCCAGGGAATGCTAGGGGTGTTTGCAGGAAGTCCCTAGGGACAGAGGCTGTCTCCCCAAGGTCAGGGAAGGTATTTCTCGGACTTCCCCGAACAGGGAACACCTTTGACTGAAGAGAGCTGCGTGGAGTTGTCTCTCGAGGTCCCCCACGCACTGACAATGGTTCCGGAATCCTGAGCGTGGGGAGGTTCCACCAACGGTCGGCAGCGCGTGGGTTCTAATGGAATGCTTAAGCTCGTCTCCCCTGAGGGTTTTCCTAATGTCTCTGGGCCAGGGAATGCTAGGGGTGTTTGCAGGAAGTCACAGGGACAGAGGCTTCTTCCCCAAGGTCAGGGAAGGTATTTCTTGGACTTCCCCGAACAGGGAACACCTTTGACCAAAGAGAGCTGCGTGGAGTTGTCTCTCGAGCTCCCCCACGCACTGACAATGGTTCCAGAATCCTGAGCGTAGGGAGGTTCCAGCAACGGTCGGCATCGCGTGGGTTCTAACGGAATGCCTAAGCTAGTCTCCCCTGAGGGTTTTCCTAATATCTCTGTGCCAGGGAATGCTAGGGGGGTTTGCAGGAAGTCCCAGGGTCAGAGGCTGCCTCCCCAAGGTCAGGGAAGGTATTTCTCGGACTTCCCCGAACAGGGAACACCTGTGACTGAAGAGAGCTGCGTGGAGTTGTCTCTCGAGCTCCCCCACGCACTGACAATGGTTCCGGAATCCTGAGCTTGGGGAGGTTCCACCAACGGTCGGCAGCGCGTGGGTTCTAACGGAATGCCTAAGCTCGTCTCCCCTGAGGGTTTTCCTAATGTCTCTGTGCCAGGGAGTGCTTGGGGTGTTTGCAGGAACTCCCAGGGACAGAGGCTGCCTCCCCAAGGTCAGGGAAGGTATTTCTCGGACTTCCCCGAACAGGGAACACCTGTGACTGAAGAGAGATGCGTGGAGTTGTCTCTCGAGCTCCCCCACGCACTGACAATGGTTCCGGAATCCTGAGCGTGGGGAGGTTCCACCAACGGTCGGCAGCGCGTGGGTTATAACGGAATGCCTAAGCTCGTCTCCCCTGAGGGATTTCCTAATGTCTCTGTGCCAGGGAATGCTAGGGGTGTTTGCAGGAAGTCCCATTGACAGAGGCTGCCTCCCCAAGTTCAGGGAAGGTATTTCTCGGACTTCCCCGAACAGGGAACACCTTTGACTGAAGAGAGCTGCGTGGAGTTGTCTCTCGAGCTCCCCCACGCACTGACAATGGTTCCGGAATCCTGAGCGTGGGGAGGTTCCAGCAACGGTCGGCAGCGCGTGGGTTCTAACGGAATGCCTAAGCTAGTCTCCCCTGAGGGTTTTCTTAATGTCTCTATGCCAGGGAATGCTAGGGGGGTTTGCAGGAAGTCCCAGGGTCAGAGGCTGCCTCCCCAAGGTCAGGGAAGATATTTCTCGGACTTCCCCGAACAGGGAACACCTGTGACTGAAGAGAGCTGCGTGGAGTTGTCTTCGAGCTCCCCCACGCACTGACAATGGTTCCGGAATCCTGAGCGTGGGGAGGTTCCACCAACGGTCGGCAGCGCGTGGGTTCTAACGGAATGCCTAAGCTAGTCTCCCCTGAGGGTTTTCCTAATGTCTCTATGCCAGGGAATGCTAGGGGGGTTTGCAGTAAGTCCCAGGGACAGAGGCTGCCTCCCCAAGGTCAGGGAAGGTATTTCTAGGACTTCCCCGTACAGGGAACACCTGTGACTGAAGAGAGCTGCGTGGAGTTGTCTCTCGAGCTCCCCCACGCACTGACAATGGTTCCGGAATCCTGAGCGTGGGGAGGTTCCACCAACGGTCGGCAGCGCGTGGGTTCTAACGGAATGCCTAAGCTCGTCTCCCCTGAGGGTTTTCCTAATGTCTCTGTGCCAGGGAATGCTAGGGTGGTTTGCAGGAAGTCCCAGGGACAGAGGCTGCCTCCCCAAGGTCAGGGAAGGTATTTCTCGGACTTCCCCGAACAGGGAACACCTGTGACTGAAGAGAGCTGCGTGGAGTTGTCTCTCGAGCTCCCCCACGCACTGACAATGGTTCCGGAATCCTGAGCGTGGGGAGGTTCCACCAACGTTCGGCAGCGCGTGGGTTCTAACAGAATGCCTAAGCTCGTCTCCCCTGAGGGTTTTCCTAATGTCTCTGTGCCAGGGAATGCTAGGGGTGTTTGCAGGAAGTCCCAGGGACAGAGGCTGCCTCCCCAAGGTCAGGGAAGGTATTTCTCGGAATTCCCCGAACAGGGAACACCTGTGACTGAAGAGATCTGCGTAGAGTTGTCTCTCGAACTCCCCCACGCACTGACAATGGTTCCGGAATCCTGAGCGTGGGGAGGTTTCACCAACGGTCGGCAGCGAGTGGGTTCTAACGGAATGCCTAAGCTCGTCTCCCCTGAGGGTTTTCCTAATGTCTCTGTGCCAGGGAATGCTAGGGGGGTTTGCAGGAAGTCACAGGGACAGAGGCTGCCTCCCCAACTTCAGGGAAGTTATTTCTCGGACTTCCCCGAACAGGGAACACCTGTGAATGAAGAGAGCTGCGTGGAGTTGTCTCTCGAGATCCCCCACGCACTGACAATATTTCCGGAATCCTGAGCGTGGGGAGGTTCCACTAACGGTCGGCAGCGCGTGGGTTCTAACGGAATGCCTAAGCTCGTCTCCCCTGAGGGTTTTCCTAATGTCTCTGTGCCAGGGAATGCTAAGGGTGTTTGCAGGAAGTCCCAGGGACAGAGGCTGCATCTCCAAGTTCAGGGAAGGTATTCCTCGGACTTCCCCGAACAGGGAACACCTTTGACTGAAGAGAGCTGCGTGGAGTTGTCTTCGAGCTTCCCCACGCACTGACAATGGTTCCGGAATCCTGAGCGTGGGGAGGTTCCACCAACGGTCGGCAGCGCGTGGGTTCTAACGGAATGCTAAGCTCGTCTCCCCTGAGGGTTTTCCTAATGTCTCTGTGCCAGGGAATGCTAGGGGTGTTTGCAGGAAGTCCCAGGGACAGAGGCTGCCTCCCCAAGGTCAGGGAAGATATTTCTCGGACTTCCCCGAACAGGGAACACCTGTGACTGAAGAGAGCTGCGTGGAGTTGTCTCTCGAGCTCCCCCACGCACTGAAAATGGTTCCGGAATCCTGAGCGTGGGGAGGTTCCAGCAACGGTCGGCAGCGCGTGGGTTCTAACGGAATGCCTAAGCTAGTCTCCCCTGAGGGTTTTCCTAATGTCTCTGTGCCAGGGAATGCTAGGGGTGTTTGCAGGAAGTCCCAGGGACAGAGGCTGTCTCCCCAAGATCAGGGAAGGTATTTCTCGGACTTCCCCGAACAGGGAACACCTGTGACTGAAGAGAGCTGCGTGGAGTTGTCTCTCGAGCTCCCCCACGCACTGACAATGGTTCCGGAATCCTGAGCGTGGGGAGGTTCCACCAACGGTCGGCAGCGCGTGGGTTCTAACGGAATGCCTAAGCTAGTCTCCCCTGAGGGTTTTCCTAATGTCTCTGTGCCAGGGAATGCTAGGGGTGTTTGCAGGAAGTCCCAGGGACAGAGGCTGTCTCCCCAAGATCAGGGAAGGTATTTCTCGGACTTCCCCGAACAGGGAACACCTGTGACTGAAGAGAGCTGCGTGGAGTTGTCTCTCGAGCTCCCCCACGCACTGACAATGGTTCCGGAATCCTGAGCGTGGGGAGGTTCCACCAACGGTCGGCAGCGGGTGGGTTCTATCAGAATGCATAAGCTCGTCTCCTCTGAGGGTTTTCCTAATGTCTCTGTGCCAGGGAATGCTAGGGGTGTTTGCAGGAAGTCCCAGGGACAGAGGCTGCCTCCCCAAGGTCAGGGAAGGTATTTCTCGGACTTCCCCGAACAGGGAACACCTGTGACTGAAGAGAGCTGCGTGGAGTTGTCTCTCGAGCTCCCCCACGCACTGACAATGTTTCCGGAATCCTGAGCGTGGGGAGGTTCCACCAACGGTCGGCAGCGCATGGGTTCTAATGGAATGCCTAAGCTCGTCTCCCCTTAGGGTTTTCCTAATGTCTCTGTGCCAGGGAATGCTAGGGGTGTTTGCAGGAAGTCCCAGGGACAGAGGCTGCATCCCCAAGGTCAGGGAAGGTATTTCTCGGACTTCACCGAACAGGGAACACCTTTGACTGAAGAGAGCTGCGTGGAGTTGTCTCTCGAGCTCCCCCACGCACTGACAATGGTTCCGGAATCCTGAGCGTGGGGAGGTTCCACCAACGGTCGGTAGCGCGTGGGTTCTAACGGAATGCCTAAGCTAGTCTCCCCTGAGGGTTTTCCGAATGTCTCTGTGCCAGGGAATGCTAGGGGGGTTTGCAGGAAGTCCCAGGGACAGAGGCTGCCTCCCCAAGGTCAGGGAAGGTATTTCTCGGACTTCCCCGAACAGGGAACACCTGTGACTGAAGAGAGCTGCGTTTAGTTGTCTCTCGAGCTCCCCCACGCACTGACAATGGTTCCGGGATCCTGAGCGTGCGGAGGTTCCACCAACGGTCGGCAGCGAGTTGGTTCTAACGGAATGCCTAAGCTCGTCTCCCCTGAGGGTTTTCCTAATGTCTCTGTGCCAGGGAATGCTAGGGGTGTTTGCAGGAAGTCCCAGGGCAGAGGCTGCCTCTCCAATGTCAGGGAAGGTATTTCTCGGACTTCCCCGAACAGGGAACACCTGTGACTGAAGAGAGCTGCGTGGAGTTGTCTCTCGAGTTCCCCCACGCACTGACAATGGTTCCGGAATGCTGAGCGTGGGGAGGTTCCACTAACGGTCGGCAGCGCGTGGGTTCTAACGGAATGCCTAAGCTCGTCTCCCCTGAGGGTTTTCCTAATGTCTCTGTGCCAGGGAATGCTAGGGGGGTTTGTAATAAGTCCCAGGGACAGAGGCTGCCTCCCCAAGGTCAGGGAAGGTATTTCTCTGACTTCCCCGAACAGGGAACACCTGTGACTGAAGAGAGCTGCGTGGAGTTGTCTCTCGAGCTCCCCCACGCACTGACAATGGTTCCGGAATCCTGAGCGTGGGGAGGTTCCAGCAACGGTCGGCAGCGCGTGGGTTCTAACGGAATGCCTAAGCTCGTCTCCCCTGAGGGTTTTCCTAATGTCTCTGTGCCAGGGAATGCTAGGGGGGTTTGCAGGAAGTCCCAGGGACAGAGGCTGCCTCCCCAAGGTCAGGGAAGGTATTTCTCGGACTTCCCCGAACAGGGAACACCTGTGACTGAAGAGAGCTGCGTGGAGTTGTTTCTCGAGCTCCCCCACGCACTGACAATGGTTCCGGAATCCTGAGCGTGGGGAGGTTCCAACAACGGTCGGCAGCGCGTGGGTTCTAACGGAATGCATAAGCTCGTCTCCCCTGAGGGTTTTCCTAATGTCTCTGTGCCACGGAATGCTAAGGGTGTTTGCAGGAAGTCCCAGGGACAGAGGCTGCATCTCCAAGGTCAGGGAAGGTATTCCTCGGACTTCCCCGAACAGGGAACACCTTTGACTGAAGAGAGCTGCGTGGAGTTGTCTTCGAGCTTCCCCACGCACTGACAATGGTTCCGGAATCCTGAGCGTGGGGAGGTTCCACCAACGGTCGGCAGCGCGTGGGTTATAACGGAATGCTAAGCTCGTCTCCCCTGAGGGTTTTCCTAATGTCTCTGTGCCAGGGAATGCTAGGGGTGTTTGCAGGAAGTCCCAGGGACAGAGGCTGCCTCCCCAAGGCCAGGGAAGGTATTTCTCGGACTTCCCCGAACAGGGAACACCTGTGACTGAAGAGAGCTGCGTGGAGTTGTCTCTCGAGCTCCCCCACGCACTGACAATGGTTCCGGAATCCTGAGCGTGGGGAGGTTCCAGCAACGGTCGGCAGCGCGTGGGTTCTAACGGAATGCCTAAGCTAGTCTCCCCTGAGGGTTTTCCTAATGTCTCTGTGCCAGGGAATGCTAGGGGTGTTTGCAGGAAGTCCCAGGGACAGAGGCTGTCTCCCCAAGGTCAGGGAAGGTATTTCTCGGACTTCCCCGAACAGGGAACACCTGTGACTGAAGAGAGCTGCGTGGAGTTGTCTCTCGAGCTCCCCCACGCACTGACAATGGTTCCGGAATCCTGAGCGTGGGGAGGTTCCACCAACGGTCGGCAGCGCGTGGGTTCTAACAGAATGCATAAGCTCGTCTCCTCTGAGGGTTTTCCTAATGTCTCTGTGCCAGGGAATGCTAGGGGTGTTTGCAGGAAGTCCCAGGGCAGAGGCTGCCTCTCCAATGTCAGGGAAGGTATTTCACGGACTTCCCCGAACAGGGAACACCTGTGACTGAAGAGAGCTGCGTGGAGTTGTCTCTCGAGCTCCCCCACGCACTGACAATGGTTCCGGAATGCTGAGCATATGGAGGTTCCACTAACGGTCGGCAGCGCGTGGGTTCTAACGGAATGCCTAAGCTCGTCTCCCCTGAGGGTTTTCCTAATGTCTCTGTGCCAGGGAATGCTAGGGGGGTTTGTAATAAGTCCCAGGGACAGAGGCTGCCTCTCCAAGGTCAGGGAAGTTATTTCTCTGACTTCCCCGAACAGGGAACACCTGTGACTGAAGAGAGCTGCGTGGAGTTGTCTCTCGAGCTCCCCCACGCACTGACAATGGTTCCGGAATCCTGAGCGTGGGGAGGTTCCACCAACGGTCGGCAGCGCGTGGGTTCTAACGGAATGCCTAAGCTCGTCTCCCCTGAGGGTTTTCCTAATGTCTCTGTGCCAGGGAATGCTAGGGGGGTTTGCAGGAAGTCCCAGGGACAGAGGCTGCCTCCCCAAGGTCAGGGAAGGTATTTCTCGGACTTCCCCGAACAGGGAACACCTGTGACTGAAGAGAGCTGCGTGGAGTTGTCTCTCGAGCTCCCCCACGCACTGACAATGGTTCCGGAATCCTGAGCGTGGGGAGGTTCCACCAACGGTCGGCAGCGCGTGGGTTCTAACGGAATGCATAAGCTCGTCTCCCCTGAGGGTTTTCCTAATGTCTCTGTGCCAGGGAATGCTAAGGGTGTTTGCAGGAAGTCCCAGGGACAGAGGCTGCATCTCCAAGGTCAGGGAAGGTATTCCTCGGACTTCCCCGAACGGGGAACACCTTTGACTGAAGAGAGCTGCGTGGAGTTGTCTTCGAGCTTCCCCACGCACTGACAATGGTTCCGGAATCCTGAGCGTGGGGAGGTTCCACCAACGGTCGGCAGCGCGTGGGTTCTAACGGAATGCTAAGCTCGTCTCCCCTGAGGGTTTTCCTAATGTCTCTGTGCCAGGGAATGCTAGGGGTGTTTGCAGGAAGTCCCAGGGACAGAGGCTGCCTCCCCAAGGCCAGGGAAGGTATTTCTCGGACTTCCCCGAACAGGGAACACCTGTGACTGAAGAGAGCTGCGTGGAGTTGTCTCTCGAGCTCCCCCACGCACTGACAATGGTTCCGGAATCCTGAGCGTGGGGAGGTTCCAGCAACGGTCGGCAGCGCGTGGGTTCTAACGGAATGCCTAAGCTAGTCTCCCCTGAGGGTTTTCCTAATGTCTCTGTGCCAGGGAATGCTAGGGGTGTTTGCAGGAAGTCCCAGGGCAGAGGCTGCCTCTCCAATGTCAGGGAAGGTATTTCACGGACTTCCCCGAACAGGGAACACCTGTGACTGAAGAGAGCTGCGTGGAGTTGTCTCTCGAGTTCCCCACGCACTGACAATGGTTCCGGAATCCTGAGCTTGGGGAGGTTCCACCAGCGGTCGGCAGCGCGTGGGTTGTAACGGAATGCCTAAGCTCGTCTCCCCTGAGGGTTTTCCTAATGTCTCTGTGCCAGGGAATGCTAGGGGGGTTTGCAGGAAGTCCCAGGGACAGAGGCTGCCTCCCCAACTTCAGGGAAGTTATTTCTCGGAATTCCCCGAACAGGGAACACCTGTGATTGAAGAGAGCTGCGTGGAGTTGTCTCTCGAGCTCCCCAACGCACTGACAATGGTTCCGGAATCCTGAGCGTGGGGAGGTTCCACTAACGCTCGGCAGCGCGTGAGTTCTAACGGAATGCATAAGCTCGTCTCCCCTGAGGGTTTTCCTAATGTCTCTGTGCCACGGAATGCTAAGGGTGTTTGCAGGAAGTCCCAGGGACAGAGGCTGCATCTCCAAGGTCAGGGAAGGTATTCCTCGGACTTCCCCGAACAGGGAACACCTTTGACTGAAGAGAGCTGCGTGGAGTTGTCTTCGAGCTTCCCCACGCACTGACAATGGTTCCGGAATCCTGAGCGTGGGGAGGTTCCACCAACGGTCGGCAGCGCGTGGGTTCTAACGGAATGCTAAGCTCGTCTCCCCTGAGGGTTTTCCTAATGTCTCTGTGCCAGGGAATGCTAGGGGTGTTTGCAGGAAGTCCCAGGGACAGAGGCTGCCTCCCCAAGGCCAGGGAAGGTATTTCTCGGACTTCCCCGAACAGGGAACACCTGTGACTGAAGAGAGCTGCGTGGAGTTGTCTCTCGAGCTCCCCCACGCACTGACAATGGTTCCGGAATCCTGAGCGTGGGGAGGTTCCAGCAACGGTCGGCAGCGCGTGGGTTCTAACGGAATGCCTAAGCTAGTCTCCCCTGAGGGTTTTCCTAATGTCTCTGTGCCAGGGAATGCTAGGGGTGTTTGCAGGAAGTCCCAGGGACAGAGGCTGTCTCCCCAAGGTCAGGGAAGGTATTTCTCGGACTTCCCCGAACAGGGAACCCCTGTGACTGAAGAGAGCTGCGTGGAGTTGTCTCTCGAGCTCCCCCACGCACTGACAATGGTTCCGGAATCCTGAGCGTGGGGAGGTTCCACCAACGGTCGGCAGCGCGTGGGTTCTAACAGAATGCATAAGCTCGTCTCCTCTGAGGGTTTTCCTAATGTCTCTGTGCCAGGGAATGCTAGGGGTGTTTGCAGGAAGTCCCAGGGCAGAGGCTGCCTCTCCAATGTCAGGGAAGGTATTTCACGGACTTCCCCGAACAGGGAACACCTGTGACTGAAGAGAGCTGCGTGGAGTTGTCTCTCGAGCTCCCCCACGCACTGACAATGGTTCCGGAATGCTGAGCATATGGAGGTTCCACTAACGGTCGGCAGCGCGTGGGTTCTAACGGAATGCCTAAGCTCGTCTCCCCTGAGGGTTTTCCTAATGTCTCTGTGCCAGGGAATGCTAGGGGGGTTTGTAATAAGTCCCAGGGACAGAGGCTGCCTCTCCAAGGTCAGGGAAGTTATTTCTCTGACTTCCCCGAACAGGGAACACCTGTGACTGAAGAGAGCTGCGTGGAGTTGTCTCTCGAGCTCCCCCACGCACTGACAATGGTTCCGGAATCCTGAGCGTGGGGAGGTTCCACCAACGGTCGGCAGCGCGTGGGTTCTAACGGAATGCCTAAGCTCGTCTCCCCTGAGGGTTTTCCTAATGTCTCTGTGCCAGGGAATGCTAGGGGGGTTTGCAGGAAGTCCCAGGGACAGAGGCTGCCTCCCCAAGGTCAGGGAAGGTATTTCTCGGACTTCCCCGAACAGGGAACACCTGTGACTGAAGAGAGCTGCGTGGAGTTGTCTCTCGAGCTCCCCCACGCACTGACAATGGTTCCGGAATCCTGAGCGTGGGGAGGTTCCACCAACGGTCGGCAGCGCGTGGGTTCTAACGGAATGCATAAGCTCGTCTCCCCTGAGGGTTTTCCTAATGTCTCTGTGCCAGGGAATGCTAAGGGTGTTTGCAGGAAGTCCCAGGGACAGAGGCTGCATCTCCAAGGTCAGGGAAGGTATTCCTCGGACTTCCCCGAACAGGGAACACCTTTGACTGAAGAGAGCTGCGTGGAGTTGTCTTCGAGCTTCCCCACGCACTGACAATGGTTCCGGAATCCTGAGCGTGGGGAGGTTCCACCAACGGTCGGCAGCGCGTGGGTTCTAACGGAATGCTAAGCTCGTCTCCCCTGAGGGTTTTCCTAATGTCTCTGTGCCAGGGAATGCTAGGGGGGTTTGCAGGAAGTCCCAGGGACAGAGGCTGCCTCCCCAAGGCCAGGGAAGGTATTTCTCGGACTTCCCCGAACAGGGAACACCTGTGACTGAAGAGAGCTGCGTGGAGTTGTCTCTCGAGCTCCCCCACGCACTGACAATGGTTCCGGAATCCTGAGCGTGGGGAGGTTCCAGCAACGGTCGGCAGCGCGTGGGTTCTAACGGAATGCCTAAGCTAGTCTCCCCTGAGGGTTTTCCTAATGTCTCTGTGCCAGGGAATGCTAGGGGTGTTTGCAGGAAGTCCCAGGGCAGAGGCTGCCTCTCCAATGTCAGGGAAGGTATTTCACGGACTTCCCCGAACAGGGAACACCTGTGACTGAAGAGAGCTGCGTGGAGTTGTCTCTCGAGTTCCCCACGCACTGACAATGGTTCCGGAATCCTGAGCTTGGGGAGGTTCCACCAGCGGTCGGCAGCGCGTGGGTTGTAACGGAATGCCTAAGCTCGTCTCCCCTGAGGGTTTTCCTAATGTCTCTGTGCCAGGGAATGCTAGGGGGGTTTGCAGGAAGTCCCAGGGACAGAGGCTGCCTCCCCAACTTCAGGGAAGTTATTTCTCGGAATTCCCCGAACAGGGAACACCTGTGATTGAAGAGAGCTGCGTGGAGTTGTCTCTCGAGCTCCCCAACGCACTGACAATGGTTCCGGAATCCTGAGCGTGGGGAGGTTCCACTAACGCTCGGCAGCGCGTGAGTTCTAACGGAATGCCTAAGCTCATCTCCTCTGACGGTTTTCCTAATGTCTCTGTGCCACGGAATGCTAGGGGGGTTTGCAATAAGTCCCAGGGACAGAGGCTGCCTCCCCAAGGTCAGGGAAGGTATTTCTCGGACTTCCCCGAACAGGGAACACCTGTGACTGAAGAGAGCTGCGTGGAGTTGTCTCTCGAGCTCCCCCACGCACTGACAATGGTTCCGGAATCCTGAGCGTGGGGAGGTTTCACCAACGGTCGGCAGCGCGTGGGTTCTAACGGAATGCCTAAGCTCGTCTCCCCTGAGGGTTTTCCTAATGTCTCTGTGCCAGGGAATGCTAGGGGTGTTTGCAGGAAGTCCCAGGGACAGAGGCTGCATCCCCAAGGTCAGGGAAGGTATTCCTCGGACTTCCCCGAACAGGGAACACCTTTGACTGAAGAGAGCTGCGTGGAGTTGTCTTGGAGCTTCCCCACGCACTGACAATGGTTCCGGAATCCTGAGCGTGGGTAGGTTCCACCAACGGTCGGTAGCGCGTGGGTTCTAACGGAATGCTAAGCTCGTCGCCCCTGAGGGTTTTCCTAATGTCTCTGTGCCAGGGAATGCTAGGGGTGTTTGCCGGAAGTCCCAGGGACAGAGGCTGCCTCCCCAAGGTCAGGGAAGGTATTTCTCTGACTTCCCCGAACAGGGAACAACTGTGACTGAAGAGAGCTGCGTGGAGTTGTCTCTCGAGCTCCCCCACGCACTGACAATGGTTCCGGAATCCTGAGCTTGGGGAGGTTCCAGCAACGGTCGGCAGCGCGTGGGTTCTAACGGAATGCCTAAGCTCGTCTCCCCTGAGGGTTTTCCTAATGTCTCTGTGCCAGGGAATGCTAGGGGGGTTTGCAGGAAGTCCCAGGGACAGAGGCTGCCTCCCCAAGGTCAGGGAAGGTATTTCTCGGACTTCCCCGAACAGGGAACACCTGTTACTGAAGAGAGCTGCGTGGAGTTGTCTCTCGAGCTCCCCCACGCACTGACAATGGTTCCGGGATCCTGAGCGTGGGGAGGTTCCAGCAACGGTCGGCAGCGCGTGGGTTCTAACGGAAAGCCTAAGCTAGTCTCCCCTGAGGGTTTTCCTAATGTCTCTGTGCCAGGGAATGCTAGGGGTGTTTGCAGGAAGTCCCAGGGACAGAGGCTGTCTCCCCAAGGTCAGGGAAGGTATTTCTCGGACTTCCCCGAACAGGGAACACCTGTGACTGAAGAGAGCTGCGTGGAGTTGTCTCTCGAGCTCCCCCACGCACTGACAATGGTTCCGGAATCCTGAGCGTGGGGAGGTTCCACCAACGGTCGGCAGCGCGTGGGTTCTAACAGAATGCATAAGCTCGTCTCCTCTGAGGGTTTTCCTAATGTCTCTGTGCCAGGGAATGCTAGGGGTGTTTGCAGGAAGTCCCAGGGCAGAGGCTGCCTCTCCAATGTCAGGGAAGGTATTTCACGGACTTCCCCGAACAGGGAACACCTGTGACTGAAGAGAGCTGCGTGGAGTTGTCTCTCGAGTTCCCCACGCACTGACAATGGTTCCGGAATCCTGAGCTTGGGGAGGTTCCACCAGCGGTCGGCAGCGCGTGGGTTGTAACGGAATGCCTAAGCTCGTCTCCCCTGAGGGTTTTCCTAATGTCTCTGTGCCAGGGAATGCTAGGGGGGTTTGCAGGAAGTCCCAGGGACAGAGGCTGCCTCCCCAACTTCAGGGAAGTTATTTCTCGGAATTCCCCGAACAGGGAACACCTGTGATTGAAGAGAGCTGCGTGGAGTTGTCTCTCGAGCTCCCCAACGCACTGACAATGGTTCCGGAATCCTGAGCGTGGGGAGGTTCCACTAACGCTCGGCAGCGCGTGAGTTCTAACGGAATGCCTAAGCTCATCTCCCCTGACGGTTTTCCTAATGTCTCTGTGCCCGGGAATGCTAGGGGGGTTTGCAATAAGTCCCAGGGACAGAGGCTGCCTCCCCAAGGTCAGGGAAGGTATTTCTCGGACTTCCCCGAACAGGGAACACCTGTGACTGAAGAGAGCTGCGTGGAGTTGTCTCTCGAGCTCCCCCACGCACTGACAATGGTTCCGGAATCCTGAGCGTGGGGAGGTTTCACCAACGGTCGGCAGCGCGTGGGTTCTAACGGAATGCCTAAGCTCGTCTCCCCTGAGGGTTTTCCTAATGTCTCTGTGCCAGGGAATGCTAAGGGTGTTTGCAGGAAGTCCCAGGGACAGAGGCTGCATCCCCAAGGTCAGGGAAGGTATTCCTCGGACTTCCCCGAACAGGGAACACCTTTGACTGAAGAGAGCTGCGTGGAGTTGTCTTGGAGCTTCCCCACGCACTGACAATGGTTCCGGAATCCTGAGCGTGGGGAGGTTCCACCAACGGTCGGTAGCGCGTGGGTTCTAACGGAATGCTAAGCTCGTCTCCCCTGAGGGTTTTCCTAATGTCTCTGTGCCAGGGAATGCTAGGGGTGTTTGCCGGAAGTCCCAGGGACAGAGGCTGCCTCCCCAAGGTCAGGGAAGGTATTTCTCTGACTTCCCCGAACAGGGAACAACTGTGACTGAAGAGAGCTGCGTGGAGTTGTCTCTCGAGCTCCCCCACGCACTGACAATGGTTCCGGAATCCTGAGCTTGGGGAGGTTCCAGCAACGGTCGGCAGCGCGTGGGTTCTAACGGAATGCCTAAGCTCGTCTCCCCTGAGGGTTTTCCTAATGTCTCTGTGCCAGGGAATGCTAGGGGGGTTTGCAGGAAGTCCCAGGGACAGAGGCTGCCTCCCCAAGGTCAGGGAAGGTATTTCTCGGACTTCCCCGAACAGGGAACACCTGTGACTGAAGAGAGCTGCGTGGAGTTGTCTCTCGAGCTCCCCAACGCACTGACAATGGTTCCGGGATCCTGAGCGTGGGGAGGTTCCACCAACGGTCGCCAGCGAGTGGGTTCTAACGGAATGCCTAAGCTCGTCTCCCCTGAGGGTTTTCCTAATGTCTCTGTGCCAGGGAATGCTAGGGGTGTTTGCAGGAAGTCCCAGGGAAGAGGCTGCCTCTCCAATGTCAGGGAAGGTATTTCTCGGACTTCCCCGAACAGGGAACACCTGTGACTGAAGAGAGCTGCGTGGAGTTGTCTCTCGAGCTCCCCCACGCACTGACAATGGTTCCGGAATTCTGAGCGTGGGGAGGTTCCACTAACGGTCGGCAGCGCGTGGGTTCTAACGGAATGCCTAAGCTCGTCTCCCCTGAGGGTTTTCCTAATGTCTCTGTGCCAGGGAATGCTAGGGGTGTTTGTAATAAGTCCCAGGGACAGAGGCTGTCTCCCCCATGTCAGGGAAGGTATTTCTCTGACTTCCCCGAACAGGGAACACCTGTGACTGAAGAGAGCTGCGTGGAGTTGTCTCTCGAGCTCCCCCACGCACTGACAATGGTTCCGGAATCCTGAGCGTGGGGAGGTTCCACCAACGGTCGGCAGCGCGTGGGTTCTAACGGAATGCCTAAGCTCATCTCCCCTGAGGGTTTTCCTAATGTCTCTGTGCCAGGGAATGCTAGGGGTGTTTGCAGGAATTCCCAGAGGCAGAGGCTGCCTCCCCAAGGTCAGGGAAGGTATTTCTCGGACTTCCCCGAACAGGGAACACCTTTGACTGAAGAGAGCTGCGTGGAGTTGTCTCTCGAGCTCCCCCACGCACTGACAATGGTTCCGGAATCCTGAGCGTGGGGAGGTTCCACCAACGGTCGGCAGCGCGTGGGTTCTAACGGAATGCCTAAGCTCGTCTCCCGTGAGGGTTTTCCTAATGTCTCTGTGCCAGGGAATGCTAGGGGTGTTTGCAGGAAGTCCCAGGGCAGAGGCTGCCTCTCCAATGTCAGGGAAGGTATTTCTCGGACTTCCCCGAACAGGGAACACCTGTGACTGAAGAGAGCTGCGTGGAGTTGTCTCTCGAGCTCCCCCACGCACTGACAATGGTTCCGGAATCCTGAGCGTGGGGAGGTTCCACCAACGGTCGGCAGCGCGTGGGTTCTAACAGAATGCCTAAGCTCGTCCCCGTGAGGGTTTTCCTAATCTCTCTCTGCCAGGGAATGCTAGGGGTGTTTGCAGGAAGTCCCAGGGCAGAGGCTGCCTCTCCAATGTCAGGGAAGCTATTTCTCGGACTTCCCCGAACAGGGAACACCTGTGACTGAAGAAAGCTGCGTGGAGTTGTCTCTCGAGCTCCCCCACGCACTGACAATGTTTCCGGAATCCTGAGCGTGGGGAGGTTCCACCAACGGTCGGCGGCGCATGGGTTCTAACAGAATGCCTAAGCTCGTCCCCGTGAGGGTTTTCCTAATGTCTCTGTGCCAGGGAATGCTAGGGGTGTTTGCAGGAATTCCCAGGGACAGAGGCTGCCTCACCAAAGTCAGGGAAGGTATTTCTCGGACTTCCCCGAACAGGGAACACCTGTGACTGAAGACAGCTGCGTGGAGTTGTCTCTCGAGCTCCCCCACGCACTGACAATGGTTCCGGAATCCTGAGCGTGGGGAGGTTCCACCAACGGTCGGCAGCGCGTGGGTTGTAACGGAATGCCTAAGCTCGTCTCCCCTGAGGGTTTTCCTAATGTCTCTGTGCCAGGGAATGCTAGGGGTGTTTGTAATAAGTCCCAGGGACAGAGGCTGCCTCCCCAAGTTCAGGGAAGGTATTTCTCTGACTTCCCCGAACAGGGAACACCTGTGACTGAAGAGAGCTGCGTGGAATTGTCTCTCGAGCTCCCCCACGCACTGACAATGATTCCGGAATCCTGAGCGTGGGGAGGTTCCACCAACGGTCGGCAGCGCGTGGGTTCTAACGGAATGCCTAAGCTCGTCTCCCCTGAGGGTTTTCCTAATGTCTCTGTGCCAGGGAATGCTAGGGGTGTTTGCAGGAATTCCCAGGGACAGAGGCTGCCTCCCCAAGGTCAGGGAAGGTAATTCTCGGACTTCCCCGAACAGGGAATACCTGTGACTGAAGAGAGCTGCGTGGAGTTGTCTCTCGAGCTCCCCCACGCACTGACAATGGTTCCGGAATCCTGAGCGAGGGGAGGTTCCACCAACGGTCGGCAGCGCGTTGGTTCTAACGGAATGCCTAAGCTCATCTCCCCTGAGGGTTTTCCTAATGTCTCTGTGCCAGGGAATGCTAGGGGTGTTTGCAGGAATTCCCAGAGGCAGAGGCTGCCTCCCCAAGGTCAGGGAAGCTATTTCTCGGACTTCCCCGAACAGGGAACACCTTTGACTGAAGAGAGCTGCGTGGAGTTGTCTCTCGAGCTCCCCCACGCACTGACAATGTTTCCGGAATCCTGAGCGTGGGGAGGTTCCACCAAAGGTCGGCAGCGCTTGGGTTCTAACGGAATGCCTAAGCTCGTCTCCCGTGAGTGTTTTCCTAATGTCTCTGTGCCAGGGAATGCTAGGGGTGTTTGCAGGAAGTCCCAGGGCAGAGGATGCCTCTCCAATGTCAGGGAAGGTATTTCTCGGACTTCCCCGAACAGGGAACACCTGTGACTGAAGAGAGCTGCGTGGAGTTGCCTCTCGAGCTCCCCCAGCACTGACAATGGTTCCGGAATCCTGAGCGTGGGGAGGTTCCACCAACGGTCGGCAGCGCGTGGGTTCTAACGGAATGCCTAAGCTCGTCTCCCCTGAGGGTTTTCCTAATGTCTCTGTGCCAGGGAATGCTAGGGGTGTTTGCAGGAAGTCCCAGGGAAAGAGGCTGCCTCCCCAAGGTCAGAGAAGGTATTTCTCGGACTTCCTCGAACAGGGAACACCTGTGACTGAAGAGAGCTGCGTGGAGTTGTCTCTCGAGCTCCCCCACGCACTGACAATGTTTCCGGAATCCTGAGCGTGGGGAGGTTCCACCAACGGTCGGCGGCGCGTAGGTTCTAACGGAATGCCTAAGCTCGTCTCCCCTGAGGGTTTTCCTAATCTCTCTCTGCCAGGGAATGCTAGGGGTGTTTGCAGGAATTCCCAGGGACAGAGGCTGCCTCCCCAAGGTCAGGGAAGGTATTTCTCGGACTTCCCCGAACAGGGAACACCTGTGACTGAAGAGAGCTGCGTGGAGTTGTCTCTCGAGCTCCCCCACGCACTGACAATGGTTCCGGAATCCTGAGCGTGGGGAGGTTCCACCAACGGTCGGCAGCGCGTGGGTTCTAACGGAATGCATAAGCTCGTCTCCCCTGAGGGTTTTCCTAATGTCTCTGTGCCAGGGAATGCTAAGGGTGTTTGCAGGAAGTCCCAGGGACAGAGGCTGCATCTCCAAGGTCAGGGAAGGTATTCCTCGGACTTCCCCGAACAGGGAACACCTTTGACTGAAGAGAGCTGCGTGGAGTTGTCTTCGAGCTTCCCCACGCACTGACAATGGTTCCGGAATCCTGAGCGTGGGGAGGTTCCACCAACGGTCGGCAGCGCGTGGGTTCTAACGGAATGCTAAGCTCGTCTCCCCTGAGGGTTTTCCTAATGTCTCTGTGCCAGGGAATGCTAGGGGGGTTTGCAGGAAGTCCCAGGGAAAGAGGCTGCCTCCCCAAGGTCAGAGAAGTTATTTCTCGGACTTCCTCGAACAGGGAACACCTGTGACTGAAGAGAGCTGCGTGGAGTTGTCTCTCGAGCTCCCCCACGCACTGACAATGTTTCCGGAATCCTGAGCGTGGGCAGGTTCCACCAACGGTCGGCGGCGCGTAGGTTCTAACGGAATGCCTAAGCTCGTCTCCCCTGAGGGTTTTCCTAATCTCTCTCTGCCAGGGAATGCTAGGGGTGTTTGCAGGAAGTCCCAGGGACAGAGGCTGTCTCCCCAAGATCAGGGAAGGTATTTCTCGGACTTCCCCGAACAGGGAACACCTGTGACTTAAGAGAGCTGCGTGGAGTTGTCTCTCGAGCTCCCCCACGCACTGACAATGGTTCCGGAATCCTGAGCGTGGGGAGGTTCCACCAACGGTCGGCAGCGAGTGGGTTCTAACAGAATGCATAAGCTCGTCTCCTCTGAGGGTTTTCCTAATGACTCTGTGCCAGGGAATGCTAGGGGTGTTTGCAGGAATTCCCAGGGACAGAGGCTGCCTCCCCAAGGTCAGGGAAGGTATTTCTCGGACTTCCCCGAACAGGGAACACCTGTGACTGAAGAGAGCTGCGTGGAGTTGTCTCTCGAGCTCCCCCACGCACTGACAATGTTTCCGGAATCCTGAGCGTGGGGAGGATCCACCAACGGTCGGCAGCGCATGGGTTCTAATGGAATGCCTAAGCTCGTCTCCCCTTAGGGTTTTCCTAATGTCTCTGTGCCAGGGAATGCTAGGGGTGTTTGCAGGAAGTCCCAGGGACAGAGGCTGCATCCCCAAGGTCAGGGAAGGTATTTCTCGGACTTCCCCGAACAGGGAACACCTTTGACTGAAGAGAGCTTCGTGGAGTTGTCTCTCGAGCTCCCCCACGCACTGACAATGGTTCCGGAATCCTGAGCGTGGGGAGGTTCCACCATCGGTCGGCAGCGCGTGGGTTCTAACGGAATGCCTAAGCTAGTCTCCCCTGAGGGTTTTCCAAATGTCTCTGTGCCAGGGAATGCTAGGGGGGTTTGCAGGTAGTCCCAGGGACAGAGGCTGCCTCCCCAAGGTCAGGGAAGGTATTTCTCGGACTTCCCCGAACAGGGAACACCTGTGACTGAAGAGAGCTGCGTGGAGTTGTCTCTCGAGCTCCCCCACGCACTGACAATGGTTCCGGAATCCTGAGCGTGGGGAGGTTTCACCAACGGTCGGCAGCGCGTGGGTTCTAACGGAATGCCTAAGCTCGTCTCCCCTGAGGGTTTTCCTAATGTCTCTGTGCCAGGGAATGCTAAGGGTGTTTGCAGGAAGTCCCAGGGACAGAGGCTGCATCCCCAAGGTCAGGGAAGGTATTCCTCGGACTTCCCCGAACAGGGAACACCTTTGACTGAAGAGAGCTGCGTGGAGTTGTCTTGGAGCTTCCCCACGCACTGACAATGGTTCCGGAATCCTGAGCGTGGGGAGGTTCCACCAACGGTCGGCAGCGCGTGGGTCCTAACGGAATGCTAAGCTCGTCTCCCCTGAGGGTTTTCCTAATGTCTCTGTGCCAGGGAATGCTAGGGGTGTTTGCCGGAACTCCCAGGGACAGATGCTGCCTCCCCAAGGTCAGAGAAGGTATTTCTCTGACTTCCCCGAACAGGGAACAACTGTGACTGAAGAGAGCTGCGTGGAGTTGTCTCTCGAGCTCCCCCACGCACTGACAATGGTTCCGGAATCCTGAGCGTGGGGAGGTTCCAGCAACGGTCGGCAGCGCGTGGGTTCTAACGGAATGCCTAAGCTCGTCTCCCCTGAGGGTTTTCCTAATGTCTCTGTGCTAGGGAATGCTAGGGGGGTTTGCAGGAAGTCCCAGGGACAGAGGCTGCCTCCCCAAGGTCAGGGAAGGTATTTCTCGGACTTCCCCGAACAGGGAACACCTGTGACTGAAGAGAGCTGCGTGGAGTTGTCTCTCGAGCTCCCCCACGCACTGACAATGTTTCCGGGATCCTGAGCGTGGGGAGGTTCCACCAACGGTCGGCAGCGAGTGGGTTCTAACGGAATGCCTAAGCTCGTCTCCCCTGAGGGTTTTCCTAATGTCTCTGTGCCAGGGAATGCTAGGGGTGTTTGCAGGAAGTCCCAGGGCAGAGGCTGCCTCTCCAATGTCAGGGAAGGTATTTCTCGGACTTCCCCGAACATGGAACACCTTTGACTGAAGAGAGCTGCGTGGAGTTGTCTCTCGAGCTCCCCCACGCACTGACAATGGTTCCGGAATGCTGAGCGTGGGGAGGTTCCACTAACGGTCGGCAGCGCGTGGGTTCTAACGGAATGCCTAAGCTCGTCTCCCCTGAGGGTTTTCCTAATGTCTCTGTGCCAGGGAATGCTAGGGGGGTTTGTAATAAGTCCCAGGGACAGAGGCTGCCTCCCCAATTTCAGGGAAGGTATTTCTCTGACTTCCCCGAACAGGGAACACCTGTGACTGAAGAGAGCTGCGTGGAGTTGTCTCTCGAGCTCCCCCACGCACTGACAATGGTTCCGGAATCCTGAGCGTGGGGAGGTTCCAGCAACGGTCGGCAGCGCGTGGGTTCTAACGGAATGCCTAAGCTCGTCTCCCCTGAGGGTTTTCCTAATGTCTCTGTGCCAGGGAATGCTAGGGGGGTTTTCAGGAAGTCCCAGGGACAGAGGCTGCCTCCCCAAGGTCAGGGAAGGTATTTCTCGGACTTCCCCGAACAGGGAACACCTGTGACTGAAGAGAGCTGCGTGGAGTTGTCTCTCGAGCTCCCCCACGCACTGACAATGGTTCCGGAATCCTGAGCGTGGGGAGGTTCCACCAACGGTCGGCAGCGCGTGGGTTCTAACGGAATGCATAATCTCGTCTCCCCTGAGGGTTTTCCTAATGTCTCTGGGCCAGGGAATGCTAAGGGTGTTTGCAGGAAGTCCCAGGGACAGAGGCTGCATCTCCAAGGTCAGGGAAGGTATTCCTCAGACTTCCCCGAACAGGGAACACCTTTGACTGAAGAGAGCTGCGTGGAGTTGTCTTCGAGCTTCCCCACGCACTGACAATGGTTCCGGAATCCTGAGCGTGGGGAGGTTCCACCAACGGTCGGCAGCGCGTGGGTTCTAACGGAATGCTAAGCTCGTCTCCCCTGAGGGTTTTCCTAATGTCTCTGTGCCAGGGAATGCTAGGGGTGTTTGCAAGAAGTCCCAGGGACAGAGGCTGCCTCCCCAAGGTCAGGGAAGGTATTTCTCGGACTTCCCCGAACAGGGAACACCTGTGACTGAAGAGAGCTGCGTGGAGTTGTCTCTCGAGCTCCCCCACGCACTGACAATGGTTCCGGAATCCTGAGCGTAGGGAGGTTACACCAACGGTCGGCAGCGCGTGGGTTCTAACGGAATGCATAAGCTCGTCTACCCTGAGGGTTTTCCTAATGTCTCTGTGCCAGGGAATGCTAAGGGTGTTTGCAGGAAGTCCCAGGGACAGAGGCTGCATCTCCAAAGTCAGGGAAGGTATTCCTCGGACTTCCCCGAACAGGGAACACCTTTGACTGAAGAGAGCTGCGTGGAGTTGTCTTCGAGCTTCCCCACGCACTGACAATGGTTCCGGAATCCTGAGCGTGGGGAGGTTCCACCAACGGTCGGCAGCGCGTGGGTTCTAACGGAATGCCTAAGCTCGTCTCCCCTGAGGGTTTTCCTAATCTCTCTCTGCCAGGGAATGCTAGGGGTGTTTGCAGGAATTCCCAGGGACAGAGGCTGCCTCCCCAAGGTCAGGGAAGGTATTTCTCGGACTTCCCCGAACAGGGAACACCTGTGACTGAAGAGAGCTGCGTGGAGTTGTCTCTCGAGCTCCCCCACGCACTGACAATGGTTCCGGAATCCTGAGGGTGGGGAGGTTCCAGCAACGGTCGGCAGCGCGTGGGTTCTAACGGAATGCCTAAGCTCGTCTCCCCTGAGGGTTTTCCTAATGTCTCTGTGCCAGGGAATGCTAGGGGGGTTTTCAGGAAGTCCCAGGGACAGAGGCTGCCTCCCCAAGGTCAGGGAAGCTATTTCTCGGACTTCCCCGAACAGGGAACACCTGTGACTGAAGAGAGCTGCGTGGAGTTGTCTCTCGAGCTCCCCCACGCACTGACAATGGTTCCGGAATCCTGAGCGTGGGGAGGTTCCACCAACGGTCGGCAGCGCGTGGGTTCTAACGGAATGCATAAGCTCGTCTCCCCTGAGGGTTTCCCTAATGTCTCTGGGCCAGGGAATGCTAAGGGTGTTTGCAGGAAGTCCCAGGGACAGAGGCTGCATCTCCAAGGTCAGGGAAGGTATTCCTCGGACTTCCCCGAACAGGGAACACCTTTGACTGAAGAGAGCTGCGTGGAGTTGTCTTCGAGCTTCCCCACGCACTGACAATGGTTCCGGAATCCTGAGCGTGGGGAGGTTCCACCAACGGTCGGCAGCGCGTGGGTTCTAACGGAATGCTAAGCTCGTCTCCCCTGAGGGTTTTCCTAATGTCTCTGTGCCAGGGAATGCTAGGGGTGTTTGCAAGAAGTCCCAGGGACAGAGGCTGCCTCCCCAAGGTCAGGGAAGGTATTTCTCGGACTTCCCCGAACAGGGAACACCTGTGACTGAAGAGAGCTGCGTGGAGTTGTCTCTCGAGCTCCCCCACGCACTGACAATGGTTCCGGAATCCTGAGCGTGGGGAGGTTACACCAACGGTCGGCAGCGCGTGGGTTCTAACGGAATGCATAAGCTCGTCTACCCTGAGGGTTTTCCTAATGTCTCTGTGCCAGGGAATGCTAAGGGTGTTTGCAGGAAGTCCCAGGGACAGAGGCTGCATCTCCAAAGTCAGGGAAGGTATTCCTCGGACTTCCCCGAACAGGGAACACCTTTGACTGAAGAGAGCTGCGTGGAGTTGTCTTCGAGCTTCCCCACGCACTGACAATGGTTCCGGAATCCTGAGCGTGGGGAGGTTCCACCAACGGTCGGCAGCGCGTGGGTTCTAACGGAATGCCTAAGCTCGTCTCCCCTGAGGGTTTTCCTAATCTCTCTCTGCCAGGGAATGCTAGGGGTGTTTGCAGGAATTCCCAGGGACAGAGGCTGCCTCCCCAAGGTCAGGGAAGGTATTTCTCGGACTTCCCCGAACAGGGAACACCTGTGACTGAAGAGAGCTGCGTGGAGTTGTCTCTCGAGCTCCCCCACGCACTGACAATGGTTCCGGAATCCTGAGCGTGGGGAGGTTTCACCAACGGTCGGCAGCGCGTGGGTTCTAACGGAATGCCTAAGCTCGTCTCCCCTGAGGGTTTTCCTAATGTCTCTGTGCCAGTGAATGCTAAGGGTGTTTGCAGGAAGTCCCAGGGACAGAGGCTGCATCCCCAAGGTCAGGGAAGGTATTCCTCGGACTTCCCCGAACAGGGAACACCTTTGACTGAAGAGAGCTGCGTGGAGTTGTCTTGGAGCTTCCCCACGCACTGACAATGGTTCCGGAATCCTGAGCGTGGGGAGGTTCCACCAACGGTCGGCAGCGCGTGGGTCCTAACGGAATGCTAAGCTCGTCTCCCCTGAGGGTTTTCCTAATGTCTCTGTGCCAGGGAATGCTAGGGGTGTTTGCCGGAAGTCCCAGGGACAGAGGCTGCCTCCCCAAGGTCAGAGAAGGTATTTCTCTGACTTCCCCGAACAGGGAACAACTGTGACTGAAGAGAGCTGCGTGGAGTTGTCTCTCGAGCTCCCCCACGCACTGACAATGGTTCCGGAATCCTGAGCGTGGGGAGGTTCCAGCAACGGTCGGCAGCGCGTGGGTTCTAACGGAATGCCTAAGCTCGTCTCCCCTGAGGGTTTTCCTAATGTCTCTGTGCCAGGGAATGCTAGGGGGGTTTGCAGGAAGTCCCAGGGACAGAGGCTGCCTCCCCAAGGTCAGGGAAGGTATTTCTCGGACTTCCCCGAACAGGGAACACCTGTGACTGAAGAGAGCTGCGTGGAGTTGTCTCTCGAGCTCCCCCACGCACTGACAATGTTTCCGGGATCCTGAGCGTGGGGAGGTTCCACCAACGGTCGGCAGCGAGTGGGTTCTAACGGAATGCCTAAGCTCGTCTCCCCTGAGGGTTTTCCTAATGTCTCTGTGCCAGGGAATGCTAGGGGTGTTTGCAGGAAGTCCCAGGGCAGAGGCTGCCTCTCCAATGTCAGGGAAGGTATTTCTCGGACTTCCCCGAACAGGGAACACCTGTGACTGAAGAGAGCTGCGTGGAGTTGTCTCTCGAGCACCCCCACGCACTGACAATGGTTCCGGAATGCTGAGCGTGGGGAGGTTCCACTAACGGTCGGCAGCGCGTGGGTTCTAACGGAATGCCTAAGCTCGTCTCCCCTGAGGGTTTTCCTAATGTCTCTGTGCCAGGGAATGCTAGGGGGGTTTGTAATAAGTCCCAGGGACAGAGGCTGCCTCCCCAAGTTCAGGGAAGGTATTTCACTGACTTCCCCGAACAGGGAACACCTGTGACTGAAGAGAGCTGCGTGGAGTTGTCTCTCGAGCTCCCCCACGCACTGACAATGGTTCCGGAATCCTGAGCGTGGGGAGGTTCCAGCAACGGTCGGCAGCGCGTGGGTTCTAACGGAATGCCTAAGCTCGTCTCCCCTGAGGGTTTTCCTAATGTCTCTGTGCCAGGGAATGCTAGGGGGGTTTTCAGGAATTCCCAGGGACAGAGGCTGCCTCCCCAAGGTCAGGGAAGGTATTTCTCGGACTTCCCCGAACAGGGAACACCTGTGACTGAAGAGAGCTGCGTGGAGTTGTCTCTCGAGCTCCCCCACGCACTGACAATGGTTCCGGAATCCTGAGCGTGGGGAGGTTCCACCAACGGTCGGCAGCGCGTGGGTTCTAACGGAATGCATAAGCTCGTCTCCCCTGAGGGTTTTCCTAATGTCTCTGGGCCAGGGAATGCTAAGGGTGTTTGCAGGAAGTCCCAGGGACAGAGGCTGCATCTCCAAGGTCAGGGAAGGTATTCCTCGGACTTCCCCGAACAGGGAACACCTTTGACTGAAGAGAGCTGCGTGGAGTTGTCTTCGAGCTTCCCCACGCACTGACAATGGTTCCGGAATCCTGAGCGTGGGGAGGTTCCACCAACGGTCGGCAGCGCGTGGGTTCTAACGGAATGCTAAGCTCGTCTCCCCTGAGGGTTTTCCTAATGTCTCTGTGCCAGGGAATGCTAGGGGAGTTTGCAAGAAGTCCCAGGGACAGAGGCTGCCTCCCCAAGGTCAGGGAAGGTATTTCTCGGACTTCCCCGAACAGGGAACACCTGTGACTGAAGAGAGCTGCGTGGAGTTGTCTCTCGAGCTCCCCCACGCACTGACAATGGTTCCGGAATCCTGAGCGTGGGGAGGTTACACCAACGGTCGGCAGCGCGTGGGTTCTAACGGAATGCATAAGCTCGTCTACCCTGAGGGTTTTCCTAATGTCTCTGTGCCAGGGAATGCTAAGGGTGTTTGCAGGAAGTCCCAGGGACAGAGGCTGCATCTCCAAAGTCAGGGAAGGTATTCCTCGGACTTCCCCGAACAGGGAACACCTTTGACTGAAGAGAGCTGCGTGGAGTTGTCTTCGAGCTTCCCCACGCACTGACAATGGTTCCGGAATCCTGAGCGTGGGGAGGTTCCACCAACGGTCGGCAGCGCGTGGGTTCTAACGGAATGCCTAAGCTCGTCTCCCCTGAGGGTTTTCCTAATCTCTCTCTGCCAGGGAATGCTAGGGGTGTTTGCAGGAATTCCCAGGGACAGAGGCTGCCTCCCCAAGGTCAGGGAAGGTATTTCTCGGACTTCCCCGAACAGGGAACACCTGTGACTGAAGAGAGCTGCGTGGAGTTGTCTCTCGAGCTCCCCCACGCACTGACAATGGTTCCGGAATGCTGAGCGTGGGGAGGTTCCACTAACGGTCGGCAGCGCGTGGGTTCTAACGGAATGCCTAAGCTCGTCTCCCCTGAGGGTTTTCCTAATGTCTCTGTGCCAGGGAATGCTAGGGGGGTTTGTAATAAGTCCCAGGGACAGAGGCTGCCTCCCCAAGTTCAGGGAAGGTATTTCTCTGACTTCCCCGAACAGGGAACACCTGTGACTGAAGAGAGCTGCGTGGAGTTGTCTCTCGAGCTCCCCCACGCACTGACAATGGTTCCGGAATCCTGAGGGTGGGGAGGTTCCAGCAACGGTCGGCAGCGCGTGGGTTCTAACGGAATGCCTAAGCTCGTCTCCCCTGAGGGTTTTCCTAATGTCTCTGTGCCAGGGAATGCTAGGGGGGTTTTCAGGAAGTCCCAGGGACAGAGGCTACCTCCCCAAGGTCAGGGAAGCTATTTCTCGGACTTCCCCGAACAGGGAACACCTGTGACTGAAGAGAGCTGCGTGGAGTTGTCTCTCGAGCTCCCCCACGCACTGACAATGGTTCCGGAATCCTGAGCGTGGGGAGGTTCCACCAACGGTCGGCAGCGCGTGGGTTCTAACGGAATGCATAAGCTCGTCTCCCCTGAGGGTTTTCCTAATGTCTCTGGGCCAGGGAATGCTAAGGGTGTTTGCAGGAAGTCCCAGGGACAGAGGCTGCATCTCCAAGGTCAGGGAAGGTATTCCTCGGACTTCCCCGAACAGGGAACACCTTTGACTGAAGAGAGCTGCGTGGAGTTGTCTTCGAGCTTCCCCACGCACTGAAAATGGTTCCGGAATCCTGAGCGTGGGGAGGTTCCACCAAAGGTCGGCAGCGCGTGGGTTCTAACGGAATGCTAAGCTCGTCTCCCCTGAGGGTTTTCCTAATGTCTCTGTGCCAGGGAATGCTAGGGGTGTTTGCAAGAAGTCCCAGGGACAGAGGCTGCCTCCCCAAGGTCAGGGAAGGTATTTCTCGGACTTCCCCGAACAGGGAACACCTGTGACTGAAGAGAGCTGCGTGGAGTTGTCTCTCGAGCTCCCCCACGCACTGACAATCGTTCCGGAATCCTGAGCGTGGGGAGGTTACACCAACGGTCGGCAGCGCGTGGGTTCTAACGGAATGCATAAGCTCGTCTACCCTGAGGGTTTTCCTAATGTCTCTGTGCCAGGGAATGCTAAGGGTGTTTGCAGGAAGTCCCAGGGACAGAGGCTGCATCTCCAAAGTCAGGGAAGGTATTCCTCGGACTTCCCCGAACAGGGAACACCTTTGACTGAAGAGAGCTGCGTGGAGTTGTCTTCGAGCTTCCCCACGCACTGACAATGGTTCCGGAATCCTGAGCGTGGGGAGGTTCCACCAACGGTCGGCAGCGCGTGGGTTCTAACGGAATGCCTAAGCTCGTCTCCCCTGAGGGTTTTCCTAATCTCTCTCTGCCAGGGAATGCTAGGGGTGTTTGCAGGAATTCCCAGGGACAGAGGCTGCCTCCCCAAGGTCAGGGAAGGTATTTCTCGGACTTCCCCGAACAGGGAACACCTGTGACTGAAGAGAGCTGCGTGGAGTTGTCTCTCGAGCTCCCCCACGCACTGACAATGGTTCCGGAATGCTGAGCGTGGGGAGGTTCCACTAACGGTCGGCAGCGCGTGGGTTCTAACGGAATGCCTAAGCTCGTCTCCCCTGAGGGTTTTCCTAATGTCTCTGTGCCAGGGAATGCTAGGGGGGTTTGTAATAAGTCCCAGGGACAGAGGCTGCCTCCCCAAGTTCAGGGAAGGTATTTCTCTGACTTCCCCGAACAGGGAACACCTTTGACTGAAGAGAGCTGCGTGGAGTTGTCTCTCGAGCTCCCCCACGCACTGACAATGGTTCCGGAATCCTGAGGGTGGGGAGGTTCCAGCAACGGTCGGCAGCGCGTGGGTTCTAACGGAATGCCTAAGCTCGTCTCCCCTGAGGGTTTTCCTAATGTCTCTGTGCCAGGGAATGCTAGGGGGGTTTTCAGGAAGTCCCAGGGACAGAGGCTGCCTCCCCAAGGTCAGGGAAGCTATTTCTCGGACTTCGCCGAACAGGGAACACCTGTGACTGAAGAGAGCTGCGTGGAGTTGTCTCTCGAGCTCCCCCACGCACTGACAATGGTTCCGGAATCCTGAGCGTGGGGAGGTTCCACCAACGGTCGGCAGCGCGTGGGTTCTAACGGAATGCATAAGCTCGTCTCCCCTGAGGGTTTTCCTAATGTCTCTGGGCCAGGGAATGCTAAGGGTGTTTGCAGGAAGTCCCAGGGACAGAGGCTGCATCTCCAAGGTCAGGGAAGGTATTCCTCGGACTTCCCCGAACAGGGAACACCTTTGACTGAAGAGAGCTGCGTGGAGTTGTCTTCGAGCTTCCCCACGCACTGACAATGGTTCCGGAATCCTGAGCGTGGGGAGGTTCCACCAACGGTCGGCAGCGCGTGGGTTCTAACGGAATGCTAAGCTCGTCTCCCCTGAGGGTTTTCCTAATGTCTCTGTGCCAGGGAATGCTAGGGGTGTTTGCAAGAAGTCCCAGGGACAGAGGCTGCCTCCCCAAGGTCAGGGAAGGTATTTCTCGGACTTCCCCGAACAGGGAACACCTGTGACTGAAGAGAGCTGCGTGGAGTTGTCTCTCGAGCTCCCCCACGCACTGACAATGGTTCCGGAATCCTGAGCGTGGGGAGGTTACACCAACGGTCGGCAGCGCGTGGGTTCTAACGGAATGCATAAGCTCGTCTACCCTGAGGGTTTTCCTAATGTCTCTGTGCCAGGGAATGCTAAGGGTGTTTGCAGGAAGTCCCAGGGACAGAGGCTGCATCTCCAAAGTCAGGGAAGGTATTCCTCGGACTTCCCCGAACAGGGAACACCTTTGACTGAAGAGAGCTGCGTGGAGTTGTCTTCGAGCTTCCCCACGCACTGACAATGGTTCCGGAATCCTGAGCGTGGGGAGGTTCCACCAACGGTCGGCAGCGCGTGGGTTGTAACGGAATGCCTAAGCTCGTCTCCCCTGAGGGTTTTCCTATTGTCTCTGTGCCAGGGAATGCTAGGGGGGTTTGTAATAAGTCCCAGGGACAGAGGCTGCCTCCCCAAGGTCAGGGAAGGTATTTCTCTGACTTCCCCGAACAGGGAACACCTGTGACTGAAGAGAGTTGCGTGGAGTTGTCTCTGGAGCTCCCCCACGCACTGACAATGGTTCCGGAATCCTGAGCGTGGGGAGGTTCCACCAACGGTCGGCAGCGCGTGGGTTCTAACGGAATGCCTAAGCTCGTCTCCCCTGAGGGTTTTCCTAATGTCTCTGTGCCAGGGAATGCTAGGGGTGTTTGCAGGAAGTCCCAGGGACAGAGGCTGCCTCCCCAAGGTCAGGGAAGGTATTTCTCGGACTTCCCCGAACAGGGAATACCTGTGACTGAAGAGAGCTGCGTGGAGTTGTCTCTCGAGCTCCCCCACGCACTGACAATGGTTCCGGAATCCTGAGCGTGGGGAGGTTCCACCAACGGTCGGCAGCGCGTGTGTTCTAACGGAATGCCTAAGCTCATCTCCCCTGAGGGTTTTCCTAATGTCTCTGTGCCAGGGAATGCTAGGGGTGTTTGCAGGAATTCCCAGAGGCAGAGGCTGCCTCACCAAGGTCAGGGAAGGTATTTCTCAGACTTCCCCGAACAGGGAACACCTTTGACTGAAGAGAGCTGCGTGGAGTTGTCTCTCGAGCTCCCCCACGCACTGACAATGGTTCCGGAATCCTGCGCGTGGGGAGGTTCCACCAACGGTCGGCAGCGCGTGGGTTCTAACGGAATGCATAAGCTCGTCTCCCCTGAGGGTTTTCCTAATGTCTCTGTGCCAGGGAATGCTAAGGGTGTTTGCAGGAAGTCCCAGGGACAGAGGCTGCATCTCCAAGGTCAGGGAAGATATTCCTCGGACTTCCCCGAACAGGGAACACCTTTGACTGAAGAGAGCTGCGTGGAGTTGTCTTCGAGCTTCCCCACGCACTGACAATGGTTCCGGAATCCTGAGCGTGGGGAGGTTCCACCAACGGTCGGCAGCGCGTGGGTTCTAACGGAATGCTAAGCTCGTCTCCCCTGAGGGTTTTCCTAATGTCTCTGTGCCAGGGAATGCTAGGGGTGTTTGCAGGAAGTCCCAGGGACAGAGGCTGCCTCCCCAAGGTCAGGGAAGGTATTTCTCGGACTTCCCCGAACAGGGAACACCTGTGACTGAAGAGAGCTGCGTGGAGTTGTCTCTCGAGCTCCCCCACGCACTGACAATGGTTCCGGAATCCTGAGCTTGGGGAGGTTCCAGCAACGGTCGGCAGCGCGTGGGTTCTAACGGAATGCCTAAGCTAGTCTCCCCTGAGGGTTTTCCTAATGTCTCTGTGCCAGGGAATGCTAGGGGTGTTTGCAGGAAGTCCCAGGGACAGAGGCTGTCTCCCCAAGATCAGGGAAGGTATTTCTCGGACTTCCCCGAACAGGGAACACCTGTGACTGAAGAGAGCTGCGTGGAGTTGTCTCTCGAGCTCCCCCACGCACTGACAATGTTTCCGGAATCCTGAGCGTGGGGAGGTTCCACCAACGGTCGGCAGCGATTGGGTTCTAACAGAATGCATAAGCTCGTCTCCTCTGAGGGTTTTCCTAATGTCTCTGTGCCAGGGAATGCTAGGGGTGTTTGCAGGAAGTCCCAGGGACAGAGGCTGCCTCCCCAAGTTCAGGGAAGGTATTTCTCGGACTTCCCCGAACAGGGAACACCTGTGACTGAAGAGAGCTGCGTGGAGTTGTCTCTCGAGCTCCCCCACGCACTGACAATGTTTCCGGAATCCTGAGCGTGGGGAGGTTCCACCAACGGTCGGCAGCGCATGGGTTCTAATGGAATGCCTAAGCTCGTCTCCCCTTAGGGTTTTCCTAATGTCTCTGTGCCAGGGAATGCTAGGGGTGTTTGCAGGAAGTCCCAGGGACAGAGGCTGCATCCCCAAGGTCAGGGAAGGTATTTCTCGGACTTCCCCGAACAGGGAACACCTTTGACTGAAGAGAGCTGCGTGGAGTTGTCTCTCGAGCTCCCCCCACGCACTGACAATGGTTCCGGAATCCTGAGCGTGGGGAGGTTCCACCAACGGTCGGCAGCGCGTGGGTTCTAACGGAATGCCTAAGCTAGTCTCCCCTGAGGGTTTTCCTAATGTCTCTGTGCCAGGGAATGCTAGGGGGGTTTGCAGGAATTCCCAGGGACAGAGGCTGCCTCCCCAAGGTCAGGGAAGGTATTTCTCGGACTTCCCCGAACAGGGAACACCTGTGACTGAAGAGAGCTGCGTGGAGTTGTCTCTCGAGCTCCCCCACGCACTGACAATGGTTCCGGAATCCTGAGCGTGGGGAGGTTCCACCAACGGTCGGCAGCGCGTGGGTTGTAACGGAATGCCTAAGCTCGTCTCCCCTGAGGGTTTTCTAAATGTCTCTGTGCCAGGGAATGCTAGGGGGGTTTGCAGGAAGTCCCAGGGACAGAGGCTGCCTCCCCAAGGTCAGGGAAGGTATTTCTCGGACTTCCCCGAACAGGGAACACCTGTGACTGAAGAGAGCTGCGTGGAGTTGTCTCTCGAGCTCCCCCACGCACTGACAATGGTTCCGGAATCCTGAGCGTGGGGAGGTTTCACCAACGGTCGGCAGCGCGTGGGTTCTAACGGAATGCCTAAGCCCGTCTCCCCTGAGGGTTTTCCTAATGTCTCTGTGCCATGGAATGCTAAGGGTGTTTGCAGGAAGTCCCAGGGACAGAGGCTGCATCCCCAAGGTCAGGGAAGGTATTCCTCGGACTTCCCCGAACAGGGAACACCTTTGACTGAAGAGAGCTGCGTGGAGTTGTCTTGGAGCTTCCCCACGCACTGACAATGGTTCCGGAATCCTGAGCGTGGGGAGGTTCCACCAACGGTCGGCAGCGCGTGGGTTCTAACGGAATGCTAAGCTCGTCTCCCCTGAGGGTTTTCCTAATGTCTCTGTGCCAGGGAATGCTAGGGGTGTTTGCCGGAAGTCCCAGGGACAGAGGCTGCCTCCCCAAGGTCAGGGAAGGTATTTCTCTGACTTCCCCGAACAGGGAACACCTGTGACTGAAGAGAGCTGCGTGGAGTTGTCTCTCGAGCTCCCCCACGCACTGACAATGGTTCCGGAATCCTGAGCGTGGGGAGGTTCCAGCAACGGTCGGCAGCGCGTGGGTTCTAACGGAATGCCTAAGCTCGTCTCCCCTGAGGGTTTTCCTAATGTCTCTGTGCCAGGGAATGCTAGGGGGGTTTGCAGGAAGTCCCAGGGACAGAGGCTGCCTCCCCAAGGTCAGGGAAGTTATTTCTCGGACTTCCCCGAACAGGGAACACCTGTGACTGAAGAGAGCTGCGTGGAGTTGTCTCTCGAGCTCCCCCACGCACTGACAATGGTTCCGGGATCCTGAGCGTGGGGAGGTTCCACCAACGGTCGGCAGCGCGTGGGTTCTAACGGAATGCCTAAGCTCGTCTCCCCTGAGGGTTTTCCTACTGTCTCTGTGCCAGGGAATGCTAGGGGTGTTTGCAGGAAGTCCCAGGGCAGAGGCTGCCTCTCCAATGTCAGGGAAGGTATTTCTCGGACTTCCCCGAACAGGGAACACCTGTGACTGAAGAGAGCTGCGTGGAGTTGTCTCTCGAGCTCCCCCACACACTGACAATGTTTCCGGAATGCTGAGCGTGGGGAGGTTCCACTAACGGTCGGCAGCGCGTGGGTTCTAACGGAATGCCTAAGCTCATCTCCCCTGAGGGTTTTCCTAATGTCTCTGTGCCAGGGAATGCTAGGGGGGTTTGTAATAAGTCCCAGGGACAGAGGCTGCCTCCCCAAGGTCAGGGAAGGTATTTCTCGGACTTCCCCGAACAGGGAACACCTGTGACTGAAGAGAGCTGCGTGGAGTTGTCTCTCGAGCTCCCCCACGCACTGACAATGGTTCCGGAATCCTGAGCGTGGGGAGGTTTCACCAACGGTCGGCAGCGCGTGGGTTCTAACGGAATGCCTAAGCTCGTCTCCCCTGAGGGTTTTCCTAATGTCTCTGTGCCAGGGAATGCTAAGGGTGTTTGCAGGAAGTCCCAGGGACAGAGGCTGCATCCCCAAGGTCAGGGAAGGTATTCCTCGGACTTCCCCGAACAGGGAACACCTTTGACTGAAGAGAGCTGCGTGGAGTTGTCTTGGAGCTTCCCCACGCACTGACAATGGTTCCGGAATCCTGAGCGTGGGGAGGTTCCACCAACGGTCGGCAGCGCGTGGGTCCTAACGGAATGCTAAGCTCGTCTCCCCTGAGGGTTTTCCTAATGTCTCTGTGCCAGGGAATGCTAGGGGTGTTTGCCGGAAGTCCCAGGGACAGAGGCTGCCTCCCCAAGGTCAGAGAAGGTATTTCTCTGACTTCCCCGAACAGGGAACAACTGTGACTGAAGAGAGCTGCGTGGAGTTGTCTCTCGAGCTCCCCCACGCACTGACAATGGTTCCGGAATCCTGAGCGTGGGGAGGTTCCAGCAACGGTCGGCAGCGCGTGGGTTCTAACGGAATGCCTAAGCTCGTCTCCCCTGAGGGTTTTCCTAATGTCTCTGTGCCAGGGAATGCTAGGGGGGTTTGCAGGAAGTCCCAGGGACAGAGGCTGCCTCCCCAAGGTCAGGGAAGGTATTTCTCGGACTTCCCCGAACAGGGAACACCTGTGACTGAAGAGAGCTGCGTGGAGTTGTCTCTCGAGCTCCCCCACGCACTGACAATGTTTCCGGGATCCTGAGCGTGGGGAGGTTCCACCAACGGTCGGCAGCGAGTGGGTTCTAACGGAATGCCTAAGCTCGTCTCCCCTGAGGGTTTTCCTAATGTCTCTGTGCCAGGGAATGCTAGGGGTGTTTGCAGGAAGTCCCAGGGCAGAGGCTGCCTCTCCAATGTCAAGGAAGGTATTTCTCGGACTTCCCCGAACAGGGAACACCTGTGACTGAAGAGAGCTGCGTGGAGTTGTCTTCGAGCTTCCCCACGCACTGACAATGGTTCCGGAATCCTGAGCGTGGGGAGGTTCCACCAACGGTCGGCAGCGCGTGGGTTCTAACGGAATGCCTAAGCTCGTCTCCCCTGAGGGTTTTCCTAATCTCTCTCTGCCAGGGAATGCTAGGGGTGTTTGCAGGAATTCCCAGGGACAGAGGCTGCCTCCCCAAGGTCAGGGAAGGTATTTCTCGGACTTCCCCGAACAGGGAACACCTGTGACTGAAGAGAGCTGCGTGGAGTTGTCTCTCGAGCTCCCCCACGCACTGACAATGGTTCCGGAATCCTGAGCGTGGGGAGGTTCCACCAACGGTCGGCAGCGCGTGGGTTGTAACGGAATGCCTAAGCTCGTCTCCCCTGAGGGTTTTCCTATTGTCTCTGTGCCAGGGAATGCTAGGGGGGTTTGTAATAAGTCCCAGGGACAGAGGCTGCCTCCCCAAGGTCAGGGAAGTTATTTCTCTGACTTCCCCGAACAGGGAACACCTGTGACTGAAGAGAGCTGCGTGGAGTTGTCTCTCGAGCTCCCCCACGCACTGACAATGGTTCCGGAATCCTGAGCGTGTGGAGGTTCCACCAACGGTCGGCAGCGCGTGGGTTCTAATGGAATGCCTAAGCTCGTCTCCCCTGAGGGTTTTCCTAATGTCTCTGTGCCAGGGAATGCTAGGGGTGTTTGCAGGAAGTCCCAGGGACAGAGGCTGCCTCCCCAAGGTCAGGGAAGGTAATTCTCGGACTTCCCCGAACAGGGAATACCTGTGACTGAAGAGAGCTGCGTGGAGTTGTCTCTCGAGCTCCCCCACGCACTGACAATGGTTCCGGAATCCTGAGCGTGGGGAGGTTCCACCAACGGTCGGCAGCGCGTGGGTTCTAACGGAATGCCTAAGCTCATCTCCCCTGAGGGTTTTCCTAATGTCTCTGTGCTAGGGAATGCTAGGGGTGTTTGCAGGAATTCCCAGAGGCAGAGGCTGCCTCCCCAAGGTCAGGGAAGGTATTTCTCAGACTTCCCCTAACAGGGAACACCTTTGACTGAAGAGAGCTGCGTGGAGTTGTCTCTCGAGCTCCCCCACGCACTGACAATGGTTCCGGAATCCTGAGCGTGGGGAGGTTCCACCAACGGTCGGCAGCGCTTGGGTTCTAACGGAATGCCTAAGCTCGTCTCCCGTGAGTGTTTTCCTAATGTCTCTGTGCCAGTGAATGCTAGGGGTGTTTGCAGGAAGTCCCAGGGCAGAGGCTGCCTCTCCAATGTCAGGGAAGGTATTTCTCGGACTTCCCCGAACAGGGAACACCTGTGACTGAAGAGAGCTGCGTGGAGTTGTCTCTCGAGCTCCTCCACGCACTGACAATTGTTCCGGAATCCTGAGCGTGGGGAGGTTCCACCAACGGTCGGCAGCGCGTGGGTTCTAACGGAATGCCTAAGCTCGTCTCCCCTGAGGGTTTTCCTAATGTCTCTGTGCCAGGGAATGCTAGGGGGGTTTGCAGGAAGTCCCAGGGAAAGAGGCTGCCTCCCCAAGGTCAGAGAAGGTATTTCTCGGACTTCCTCGAACAGGGAACACCTGTGACTGAAGAGAGCTGCGTGGAGTTGTCTCTCGAGCTCCCCCACGCACTGACAATGTTTCCGGAATCCTGAGCGTGGGGAGGTTCCACCAACGGTCGGCGGCGCGTGGGTTCTAACGGAATGCCTAAGCTCGTCTCCCCTGAGGGTTTTCGTAATCTCTCTCTGCCAGGGAATGCTAGGGGTGTTTGCAGGAAGTCCCAGGGACAGAGGCTGCCTCCCCAAGGTCAGGGAAGGTATTTCTCGGACTTCCCCGAACAGGGAACACCTGTGACTGAAGAGAGCTGCGTGGAGTTGTCTCTCGAGCTCCCCCACGCACTGACAATCGTTCCGGAATCCTGCGCGTGGGGAGGTTCCACCAACGGTCGGCAGCGCGTGGGTTCTAACGGAATGCATAAGCTCGTCTCCCCTGAGGGTTTTCCTAATGTCTCTGTGCCAGGGAATGCTAAGGGTGTTTGCAGGAAGTCCCAGGGACAGAGGCTGCATCTCCAAGGTCAGGGAAGGTATTCCTCGGACTTCCCCGAACAGGGAACACCTTTGACTGAAGAGAGCTGCGTGGAGTTGTCTTCGAGCTTCCCCACGCACTGACAATGTTTCCGGAATCCTGAGCGTGGGGAGGTTCCACCAACGGTCGGCAGCGCGTGGGTTCTAACGGAATGCTAAGCTCGTCTCCCCTGAGGGTTTTCCTAATGTCTCTGTGCCAGGGAATGCTAGGGGTGTTTGCAGGAAGTCCCAGGGACAGAGGCTGCCTCCCCAAGGTCAGGGAAGGTATTTCTCGGACTTCCCCGAACAGGGAACACCTGTGACTGAAGAGAGCTGCGTGGAGTTGTCTCTCGAGCTCCCCCACGCACTGACAATGGTTCCGGAATCCTGAGCGTGGGGAGGTTCCAGCAACGGTCGGCAGCGCGTGGGTTCTAACGGAATGCCTAAGCTAGTCTCCCCTGAGGGTTTTCCTAATGTCTCTGTGCCAGGGAATGCTAGGGGTGTTTGCAGGAAGTCCCAGGGACAGAGGCTGTCTCCCCAAGATCAGGGAAGGTATTTCTCGGACTTCCCCGAACAGGGAACACCTGTGACTGAAGAGAGCTGCGTGGAGTTGTCTCTCGAGCTCCCCCACGCACTGACAATGGTTCCGGAATCCTGAGCGTGGGGAGGTTTCACCAACGGTCGGCAGCGCGTGGGTTCTAACGGAATGCCTAAGCTCGTCTCCCCTGAGGGTTTTCCTAATGTCTCTGTGCCATGGAATGCTAAGGGTGTTTGCAGGAAGTCCCAGGGACAGAGGCTGCATCCCCAAGGTCAGGGAAGGTATTCCTCGGACTTCCCCGAACAGGGAACACCTTTGACTGAAGAGAGCTGCGTGGAGTTGTCTTGGAGCTTCCCCACGCACTGACAATGGTTCCGGAATCCTGAGCGTGGGGAGGTTCCACCAACGGTCGGCAGCGCGTGGGTTCTAACGGAATGCTAAGCTCGTCTCCCCTGAGGGTTTTCCTAATGTCTCTGTGCCAGGGAATGCTAGGGGTGTTTGCCGGAAGTCCCAGGGACAGAGGCTGCCTCCCCAAGGTCAGGGAAGGTATTTCTCTGACTTCCCCGAACAGGGAACACCTGTGACTGAAGAGAGCTGCGTGGAGTTGTCTCTCGAGCTCCCCCACGCACTGACAATGGTTCCGGAATCCTGAGCGTGGGGAGGTTCCAGCAACGGTCGGCAGCGCGTGGGTTCTAACGGAATGCCTAAGCTCGTCTCCCCTGAGGGTTTTCCTAATGTCTCTGTGCCAGGGAATGCTAGGGGGGTTTGCAGGAAGTCCCAGGGACAGAGGCTGCCTCCCCAAGGTCAGGGAAGTTATTTCTCGGACTTCCCCGAACAGGGAACACCTGTGACTGAAGAGAGCTGCGTGGAGTTGTCTCTCGAGCTCCCCCACGCACTGACAATGGTTCCGGGATCCTGAGCGTGGGGAGGTTCCACCAACGGTCGGCAGCGCGTGGGTTCTAACGGAATGCCTAAGCTCGTCTCCCCTGAGGGTTTTCCTAATGTCTCTGTGCCAGGGAATGCTAGGGTTGTTTGCAGGAAGTCCCAGGGCAGAGGCTGCCTCTCCAATGTCAGGGAAGGTATTTCTCGGACTTCCCCGAACAGGGAACACCTGTGACTGAAGAGAGCTGCGTGGAGTTGTCTCTCGAGCTCCCCCACACACTGACAATGTTTCCGGAATGCTGAGCGTGGGGAGGTTCCACTAACGGTCGGCAGCGCGTGGGTTCTAACGGAATGCCTAAGCTCATCTCCCCTGAGGGTTTTCCTAATGTCTCTGTGCCAGGGAATGCTAGGGGGGTTTGTAATAAGTCCCAGGGACAGAGGCTGCCTCCCCAAGGTCAGGGAAGGTATTTCTCGGACTTCCCCGAACAGGGAACACCTGTGACTGAAGAGAGCTGCGTGGAGTTGTCTCTCGAGCTCCCCCACGCACTGACAATGGTTCCGGAATCCTGAGCGTGGGGAGGTTTCACCAACGGTCGGCAGCGCGTGGGTTCTAACGGAATGCCTAAGCTCGTCTCCCCTGAGGGTTTTCCTAATGTCTCTGTGCCAGGGAATGCTAAGGGTGTTTGCAGGAAGTCCCAGGGACAGAGGCTGCATCCCCAAGGTCAGGGAAGGTATTCCTCGGACTTCCCCGAACAGGGAACACCTTTGACTGAAGAGAGCTGCGTGGAGTTGTCTTGGAGCTTCCCCACGCACTGACAATGGTTCCGGAATCCTGAGCGTGGGGAGGTTCCACCAACGGTCGGCAGCGCGTGGGTCCTAACGGAATGCTAAGCTCGTCTCCCCTGAGGGTTTTCCTAATGTCTCTGTGCCAGGGAATGCTAGGGGTGTTTGCCGGAAGTCCCAGGGACAGAGGCTGCCTCCCCAAGGTCAGAGAAGGTATTTCTCTGACTTCCCCGAACAGGGAACAACTGTGACTGAAGAGAGCTGCGTGGAGTTGTCTCTCGAGCTCCCCCACGCACTGACAATGGTTCCGGAATCCTGAGCGTGGGGAGGTTCCAGCAACGGTCGGCAGCGCGTGGGTTCTAACGGAATGCCTAAGCTCGTCTCCCCTGAGGGTTTTCCTAATGTCTCTGTGCCAGGGAATGCTAGGGGGGTTTGCAGGAAGTCCCAGGGACAGAGGCTGCCTCCCCAAGGTCAGGGAAGGTATTTCTCGGACTTCCCCGAACAGGGAACACCTGTGACTGAAGAGAGCTGCGTGGAGTTGTCTCTCGAGCTCCCCCACGCACTGACAATGTTTCCGGGATCCTGAGCGTGGGGAGGTTCCACCAACGGTCGGCAGCGAGTGGGTTCTAACGGAATGCCTAAGCTCGTCTCCCCTGAGGGTTTTCCTAATGTCTCTGTGCCAGGGAATGCTAGGGGTGTTTGCAGGAAGTCCCAGGGCAGAGGCTGCCTCTCCAATGTCAAGGAAGGTATTTCTCGGACTTCCCCGAACAGGGAACACCTGTGACTGAAGAGAGCTGCGTGGAGTTGTCTTCGAGCTTCCCCACGCACTGACAATGGTTCCGGAATCCTGAGCGTGGGGAGGTTCCACCAACGGTCGGCAGCGCGTGGGTTCTAACGGAATGCCTAAGCTCGTCTCCCCTGAGGGTTTTCCTAATCTCTCTCTGCCAGGGAATGCTAGGGATGTTTGCAGGAATTCCCAGGGACAGAGGCTGCCTCCCCAAGGTCAGGGAAGGTATTTCTCGGACTTCCCCGAACAGGGAACACCTGTGACTGAAGAGAGCTGCGTGGAGTTGTCTCTCGAGCTCCCCCACGCACTGACAATGGTTCCGGAATCCTGAGCGTGGGGAGGTTCCACCAACGGTCGGCAGCGCGTGGGTTGTAACGGAATGCCTAAGCTCGTCTCCCCTGAGGGTTTTCCTATTGTCTCTGTGCCAGGGAATGCTAGGGGGGTTTGTAATAAGTCCCAGGGACAGAGGCTGCCTCCCCAAGGTCAGGGAAGTTATTTCTCTGACTTCCCCGAACAGGGAACACCTGTGACTGAAGAGAGCTGCGTGGAGTTGTCTCTCGAGCTCCCCCACGCACTGACAATGGTTCCGGAATCCTGAGCGTGGGGAGGTTCCACCAACGGTCGGCAGCGCGTGGGTTCTAATGGAATGCCTAAGCTCGTCTCCCCTGAGGGTTTTCCTAATGTCTCTGTGCCAGGGAATGCTAGGGGTGTTTGCAGGAAGTCCCAGGGACAGAGGCTGCCTCCCCAAGGTCAGGGAAGGTAATTCTCGGACTTCCCCGAACAGGGAATACCTGTGACTGAAGAGAGCTGCGTGGAGTTGTCTCTCGAGCTCCCCCACGCACTGACAATGGTTCCGGAATCCTGAGCGTGGGGAGGTTCCACCAACGGTCGGCAGCGCGTGGGTTCTAACGGAATGCCTAAGCTCATCTCCCCTGAGGGTTTTCCTAATGTCTCTGTGCTAGGGAATGCTAGGGGTGTTTGCAGGAATTCCCAGAGGCAGAGGCTGCCTCCCCAAGGTCAGGGAAGGTATTTCTCAGACTTCCCCTAACAGGGAACACCTTTGACTGAAGAGAGCTGCGTGGAGTTGTCTCTCGAGCTCCCCCACGCACTGACAATGGTTCCGGAATCCTGAGCGTGGGGAGGTTCCACCAACGGTCGGCAGCGCTTGGGTTCTAACGGAATGCCTAAGCTCGTCTCCCGTGAGTGTTTTCCTAATGTCTCTGTGCCAGTGAATGCTAGGGGTGTTTGCAGGAAGTCCCAGGGCAGAGGCTGCCTCTCCAATGTCAGGGAAGGTATTTCTCGGACTTCCCCGAACAGGGAACACCTGTGACTGAAGAGAGCTGCGTGGAGTTGTCTCTCGAGCTCCTCCACGCACTGACAATTGTTCCGGAATCCTGAGCGTGGGGAGGTTCCACCAACGGTCGGCAGCGCGTGGGTTCTAACGGAATGCCTAAGCTCGTCTCCCCTGAGGGTTTTCCTAATGTCTCTGTGCCAGGGAATGCTAGGGGGGTTTGCAGGAAGTCCCAGGGAAAGAGGCTGCCTCCCCAAGGTCAGAGAAGGTATTTCTCGGACTTCCTCGAACAGGGAACACCTGTGACTGAAGAGAGCTGCGTGGAGTTGTCTCTCGAGCTCCCCCACGCACTGACAATGTTTCCGGAATCCTGAGCGTGGGGAGGTTCCACCAACGGTCGGCGGCGCGTGGGTTCTAACGGAATGCCTAAGCTCGTCTCCCCTGAGGGTTTTCGTAATCTCTCTCTGCCAGGGAATGCTAGGGGTGTTTGCAGGAAGTCCCAGGGACAGAGGCTGCCTCCCCAAGGTCAGGGAAGGTATTTCTCGGACTTCCCCGAACAGGGAACACCTGTGACTGAAGAGAGCTGCGTGGAGTTGTCTCTCGAGCTCCCCCACGCACTGACAATCGTTCCGGAATCCTGCGCGTGGGGAGGTTCCACCAACGGTCGGCAGCGCGTGGGTTCTAACGGAATGCATAAGCTCGTCTCCCCTGAGGGTTTTCCTAATGTCTCTGTGCCAGGGAATGCTAAGGGTGTTTGCAGGAAGTCCCAGGGACAGAGGCTGCATCTCCAAGGTCAGGGAAGGTATTCCTCGGACTTCCCCGAACAGGGAACACCTTTGACTGAAGAGAGCTGCGTGGAGTTGTCTTCGAGCTTCCCCACGCACTGACAATGTTTCCGGAATCCTGAGCGTGGGGAGGTTCCACCAACGGTCGGCAGCGCGTGGGTTCTAACGGAATGCTAAGCTCGTCTCCCCTGAGGGTTTTCCTAATGTCTCTGTGCCAGGGAATGCTAGGGGTGTTTGCAGGAAGTCCCAGGGACAGAGGCTGCCTCCCCAAGGTCAGGGAAGGTATTTCTCGGACTTCCCCGAACAGGGAACACCTGTGACTGAAGAGAGCTGCGTGGAGTTGTCTCTCGAGCTCCCCCACGCACTGACAATGGTTCCGGAATCCTGAGCGTGGGGAGGTTCCAGCAACGGTCGGCAGCGCGTGGGTTCTAACGGAATGCCTAAGCTAGTCTCCCCTGAGGGTTTTCCTAATGTCTCTGTGCCAGGGAATGCTAGGGGTGTTTGCAGGAAGTCCCAGGGACAGAGGCTGTCTCCCCAAGATCAGGGAAGGTATTTCTCGGACTTCCCCGAACAGGGAACACCTGTGACTGAAGAGAGCTGCGTGGAGTTGTCTCTCGAGCTCCCCCACGCACTGACAATGGTTCCGGAATACTGAGCGTGGGGAGGTTCCACCAACGGTCGGCAGCGAGTGGGTTCTAACAGAATGCATAAGCTCGTCTCCTCTGAGGGTTTTCCTAATGTCTCTGTGCCAGGGAATGCTAGGGGTGTTTTCAGGAAGTCCCAGGGACAGAGGCTGCCTCCCCAAAGTCAGGGAAGGTATTTCTCTGACTTCCCCGAACAGGGAACACCTGTGACTGAAGAGAGCTGCGTGGAGTTGTCTCTCGAGCTCCCCCACGCACTGACAATGTTTCCGGAATCCTGAGCGTGGGGAGGTTCCACCAACGGTCGGCAGCGCACGGGTTCTAATGGAATGCCTAAGCTCGTCTCCCCTTAGGGTTTTCCTAATGTCTCTGTGCCAGGGAATGCTAGGGGTGTTTGCAGGAAGTCCCAGGGACAGAGGCTGCATCCCCAAGGTCAGGGAAGGTATTTCTCGGACTTCCCCGAACAGGGAACACCTTTGACTGAAGAGAGCTGCGTGGAGTTGTCTCTCGAGCTCCCCCACGCACTGACAATGGTTCCGGAATCCTGAGCGTGGGGAGGTTCCACCAACGGTCGCCAGCGCGTGGGTTCTAACGGAATGCCTAAGCTAGTCTCCCCTGAGGGTTTTCCTAATGTCTCTGTGCCAGGGAATGCTAGGGGGGTTTGCAGGAAGTCCCAGGGACAGAGGCTGCCTCCCCAAGTTCAGGGAAGGTATTTCTCGGACTTCCCCGAACAGGGAACACCTGTGACTGAAGAGAGCTGCGTGGAGTTGTCTCTCGAGCTCCCCCACGCACTGACAATGGTTCCGGAATCCTGAGCGTGGGGAGGTTCCACCAACGGTCGGCAGCGCGTGGGTTGTAACGGAATGCCTAAGCTCGTCTCCCCTGAGGGTTTTCCAAATGTCTCTGTGCCAGGGAATGCTAGGGGGGTTTGCAGGAAGTCCCAGGGACAGAGGATGCCTCCCCAAGGTCAGGGAAGGTATTTCTCGGACTTCCCCGAACAGGGAACACCTGTGACTGAAGAGAGCTGCGTGGAGTTGTCTCTCGAGCTCCCCCACGCACTGACAATGGTTCCGGAATCCTGAGCGTGGGGAGGTTTCACCAACGGTCGGCAGCGCGTGGGTTCTAACGGAATGCCTAAGCTCGTCTCCCCTGAGGGTTTTCCTAATGTCTCTGTGCCAGGGAATGCTAAGGGTGTTTGCAGGAAGTCCCAGGGACAGAGGCTGCATCCCCAAGGTCAGGGAAGGTATTCCTCGGACTTCCCCGAACAGGGAACACCTTTGACTGAAGAGAGCTGCGTGGAGTTGTCTTGGAGCTTCCCCACGCACTGACAATGGTTCCGGAATCCTGAGCGTGGGGAGGTTCCACCAACGGTCGGCAGCGCGTGGGTTCTAACGGAATGCTAAGCTCGTCTCCCCTGAGGGTTTTCCTAATGTCTCTGTGCCAGGGAATGCTAGGGGTGTTTGCCGGAAGTCCCAGGGACAGAGGCTGCCTCCCCAAGGTCAGGGAAGGTATTTCTCTGAATTCCCCGAACAGGGAACAACTGTGACTGAAGAGAGCTGCGTGGAGTTGTCTCTCGAGCTCCCCCACGCACTGACAATGGTTCCGGAATCCTGAGCGTGGGGAGGTTCCAGCAACGGTCGGCAGCGCGTGGGTTCTAACGGAATGCCTAAGCTCGTCTCCCCTGAGGGTTTTCCTAATGTCTCTGTGCCAGGGAATGCTAGGGGGGTTTGCAGGAAGTCCCAGGGACAGAGGCTGCCTCCCCAAGGTCAGGGAAGTTATTTCTCGGACTTCCCCGAACAGGGAACACCTGTGACTGAAGAGAGCTGCGTGGAGTTGTCTCTCGAGGTCCCCCACGCACTGACAATGGTTCCGGGATCCTGAGCGTGGGGAGGTTCCACCAACGGTCGGCAGCGAGTGGGTTCTAACGGAATGCCTAAGCTCGTCTCCCCTGAGGGTTTTCCTAATGTCTGTGTGCCAGGGAATGCTAGGGGTGTTTGCAGGAAGTCCCAGGGCAGAGGCTGCCTCTCCAATGTCAGGGAAGGTATTTCTCGGACTTCCCCGAACAGGGAACACCTGTGACTGAAGAGAGCTGCGTGGAGTTGTCTCTCGAGCTCCCCCACGCACTGACAATGTTTCCGGAATGCTGAGCGTGGGGAGGTTCCACTAACGGTCGGCAGCGCGTGGGTTCTAACGGAATGCCTAAGCTCATCTCCCCTGAGGGTTTTCCTAATGTCTCTGTGCCAGGGAATGCTACGGGGGTTTGTAATAAGTCCCAGGGACAGAGGCTGCCTCCCCAAGGTCAGGGAAGGTATTTCTCTGACTTCCCCGAACAGGGAACACCTGTGACTGAAGAGAGCTGCGTGGAGTTGTCTCTCGAGCTCCCCCACGCACTGACAATGGTTCCGGAATCCTGAGCGTGGGGAGGTTCCAGCAACGGTCGGCAGTGCGTGGGTTCTAACGGAATGCCTAAGCTCGTCTCCCCTAAGGGTTTTCCTAATGTCTCTGTGCCAGGGAATGCTAGGGGGGTTTGCAGGAAGTCCCAGGGACAGAGGCTGCATCTCCAAGGTCAGGGAAGGTATTCCTCGGACTTCCCCGAACAGGGAACACCTTTGACTGAAGAGAGCTGCGTGGAGTTGTCTTCGAGCTTCCCCACGCACTGACAATGGTTCCGGAATCCTGAGCGTGGGGAGGTTCCACCAACGGTCGGCAGCGCGTGGGTTCTAACGGAATGCTAAGCTCGTCTCCCCTGAGGGTTTTCCTAATGTCTCTGTGCCAGGGAATGCTAGGGGTGTTTGCAAGAAGTCCCAGGGACAGAGGCTGCCTCCCCAAAGTCAGGGAAGGTATTTCTCGGACTTCCCCGAACAGGGAACACCTGTGACTGAAGAGAGCTGCCTGGAGTTGTCTCTCGAGCTCCCCCACGCACTGACAATGGTTCCGGAATCCTGAGCGTGGGGAGGTTCCAGCAACGGTCGGCAGCGCGTGGGTTCTAACGGAATGCCTAAGCTAGTCTCCCCTGAGGGTTTTCCTAATGTCTCTCTGCCAGGGAATGCTAGGGGTGTTTGCAGGAAGTCCCAGGGACAGAGGCTGTCTCCACAAGGTCAGGGAAGGTATTTCTCGGACTTCCCCGAACAGGGAACACCTGTGACTGAAGAGAGCTGCGAGGAGTTGTCTCTCGAGCTCCCCCACGCACTGACAATGGTTCCGGAATCCTGAGCGTGGGGAGGTTCCACCAACGGTCGGCAGCGCGTGGGTTCTAACAGAATGCATAAGCTCGTCTCCTCTGAGGGTTTTCCTAATGTCTCTTTGCCAGGGAATGCTAGGGGTGTTTGCAGGAAGTCCCAGGGAAGAGGCTGCCTCTCCAATGTCAGGGAAGGTATTTCACGGACTTCCCCGAACAGGGAACACCTGTGACTGAAGAGAGCTGCGTGGAGTTGTCTCTCGAGCACCCCCACGCACTGACAATGGTTCCGGAATGCTGAGCGTATGGAGGTTCCACTAACGGTCGGCAGCGCGTGGGTTCTAACGGAATGCCTAAGCTCGTCTCCCCTGAGGGTTTTCCTAATGTCTCTGTGCCAGGGAATGCTAGGGGGGTTTGTAATAAGTCCCAGGGACAGAGGCTGCCTCCCCAAGGTCAGGGAAGGTATTTCTCTGACTTCCCCGAACAGGGAACACCTGTGACTGAAGAGAGCTGCGTGGAGTTGTCTCTCGAGCTCCCCCACGCACTGACAATGGTTCCGGAATCCTGAGCGTGGGGAGGTTCCACCAACGGTCGGCAGCGCGTGGGTTCTAACGGAATGCCTAAGCTCGTCTCCCCTGAGGGTTTTCCTAATGTCTCTGTGCCAGGGAATGCTAGGGGTGTTTGCAGGAAGTCCCAGGGACAGAGGCTGCCTCCCCAAGGCCAGGGAAGGTATTTCTCGGACTTCCCCGAACAGGGAACACCTGTGACTGAAGAGAGCTGCGTGGAGTTCTCTCTCGAGCTCCCCCACGCACTGACAATGGTTCCGGAATCCTGAGCGTGGGGAGGTTCCACCAACGGTCGGCAGCGCGTGGGTTCTAACGGAATGCATAAGCTCGTCTACCCTGAGGGTTTTCCTAATGTCTCTGTGCCAGGGAATGCTAAGGGTGTTTGCAGGAAGTCCCAGGGACAGAGGCTGCGTCTCCAAAGTCAGGGAAGGTATTCCTCGGACTTCCCCGAACAGGGAACACCTTTGACTGAAGAGAGCTGCGTGGAGTTGTCTTCGAGCTTCCCCACGCACTGACAATGGTTCCGGAATCCTGAGCGTGGGGAGGTTCCACCAACGGTCGGCAGCGCGTGGGTTCTAACGGAATGCTAAGCTCGTCTCCCCTGAGGGTTTTCCTAAAGTCTCTGTGCCAGGGAATGCTAGGGGTGTTTGCAGGAAGTCCCAGGGACAGAGGCTGCCTCCCCAAGGTCAGGGAAGGTATTTCTCGGACTTCCCCGAACAGGGAACACCTGTGACTGAAGAGAGCTGCGTGGAGTTGTCTCTCGAGTTCCCCACGCACTGACAATGGTTCCGGAATCCTGAGCTTGGGGAGGTTCCACCAGCGGTCGGCAGCGCGTGGGTTGTAACGGAATGCCTAAGCTTGTCTCCCCTGAGGGTTTTCCTAATGTCTCTGTGCCAGGGAATGCTAGGGGGGTTTGCAGGAAGTCCCAGGGACAGAGGCTGCCTCCCCAACTTCAGGGAAGTTATTTCTCGGAATTCCCCGAACAGGGAACACCTGTGATTGAAGAGAGCTGCGTGGAGTTGTCTCTCGAGCTCCCCAACGCACTGACAATGGTTCCGGAATCCTGAGCGTGGGGAGGTTCCACTAACGCTCGGCAGCGCGTGAGTTCTAACGGAATGCCTAAGCTCGTCTCCCCTGAGGGTTTTCCTAATGTCTCTGTGCCAGGGAATGCTAGGGGGGTTTGCAATAAGTCCCAGGGACAGAGGCTGCCTCCCCAAGGTCAGGGAAGGTATTTCTCGGACTTCCCCGAACAGGGAACACCTTTGATTGAAGAGAGCTGCGTGGAGTTTTCTACGAGCTCCCCCACGCACTGACAATGTTTCCGGAATCCTGAGCGTGGGGAGGTTCCACCAACGGTCGGCAGCGCGTGGGTTGTAACGGAATGCCTAAGTTCGTCTCCCCTGAGGGTTTTCCAAATGTCTCTGTGCCAGGGAATGCTAGGGGTGTTTGCAGGAAGTCCCAGGGACAGAGGCTGCCTCCCCAAGGTCAGGGAAGGTATTTCTCTGACTTCCCCGAACAGGGAACAACTGTGAATGAAGAGAGCTGCGTGGAGTTGTCTCTCGAGCTCCCCCACGCACTGACAATGGTTCCGGAATCCAGAGCTTGGGGAGGTTCCAGCAACGGTCGGCAGCGCGTGGGTTCTAACGGAATGCCTAAGCTCGTCTCCCCTGAGGGTTTTCCTAATGTCTCTGTGCCAGGGAATGCTAGGGGGGTTTGCAGGAAGTCCCAGGGACAGAGGCTGCCTCCCCAAAGTCAGGGAAGATATTTCTCGGACTTCCCCGAACAGGGAACACCTGTGACTGAAGAGAGCTGCGTGGAGTTGTCTCTCGAGCTCCCCCACGCACTGACAATGGTTCCGGGATCCTGAGCGTGGGGAGGTTCCACCAACGGTCGGCAGCGAGTGGGTTCTAACGGAATGCCTAAGCTCGTCTCCCCTGAGGGTTTTCCTAATGTCTCTGTGCCAGGGAATGCTAGAGGTGTTTGCAGGAAGTCCCAGGGAAGAGGCTGCCTCTCCAATGTCAGGGAAGGTATTTCTCGGACTTCCCCGAACAGGGAACACCTGTGACTGAAGAGAGCTGCGTGGAGTTGTCTCTCGAGCTCCCCCACGCACTGACAATGGTTCCGGAATGCTGAGCGTGGGGAGGTTCCACTAACGGTCGGCAGCGCGTGGGTTCTAACGGAATGCCTAAGCTCGTCTCCCCTGAGGGTTTTCCTAATGTCTCTGTGCCAGGGAATGCTAGGGGTGTTTGTAATAAGTCCCAGGGACAGAGGCTGCCTCCCCAAGGTCAGGGAAGGTATTTCTCTGACTTCCCCGAACAGGGAACACCTGTGACTGAAGAGAGCTGCGTGGAGTTGTCTCTCGAGCTCCCCCACGCACTGACAATGGTTCCGGAATCCTGAGCGTGGGGAGGTTCCACCAACGGTCGGCAGCGCGTGGGTTCTAACGGAATGCCTAAGCTCGTCTCCCCTGAGGGTTTTCCTAATGTCTCTGTGCCAGGGAATGCTAGGGGTGTTTGCAGGAAGTCCCAGGGACAGAGGCTGCCTCCCCAAGGTCAGGGAAGGTAATTCTCGGACTTCCCCGAACAGGGAATACCTGTGACTGAAGAGAGCTGCGTGGAGTTGTCTCTCAAGCTCCCCCACGCACTGACAATGGTTCCGGAATCCTGAGCGTGGGGAGGTTCCACCAACGGTCGGCAGCGCGTGGGTTCTAACGGAATGCCTAAGCTCATCTCCCCTGAGGGTTTTCCTAATGTCTCTGTGCCAGGGAATGCTAGGGGTGTTTGCAGGAATTCCCAGAGGCAGAGGCTGCCTCCCCAAGGTCAGGGAAGGTATTTCTCGGACTTCCCCGAACAGGGAACACCTTTGACTGAAGAGAGCTGCGTGGAGTTGTCTCTCGAGCTCCCCCACGCACTGACAATGGTTCCGGAATCCTGAGCGTGGGGAGGTTCCACCAACGGTCGGCAGCACGTGGGTTCTAACGGAATGCCTAAGCTCGTCTCCCGTGAGGGTTTTCCTAATGTCTCTGTGCCAGGGAATGCTAGGGGTGTTTGCAGGAAGTCCCAGGGCAGAGGCTGCCTCTCCAATGTCAGGGAAGTTATTTCTCGGACTTCCCCGAACAGGGAACACCTGTGACTGAAGAGAGCTGCGTGGAGTTGTCTCTCGAGCTCCCCCACGCACTGACAATGGTTCCGGAATCCTGAGCGTGGGGAGGTTCCACCAACGGTCGGCAGCGCGTGGGTTCTAACAGAATGCCTAAGCTCGTCCCCGTGAGGATTTTCTTAATGTCTCTGTGCCAGGGAATGCTAGGGGTGTTTGCAGGAAGTCCCAGGGCAGAGGCTGCCTCTCCAATGTCAGGGAAGGTATTTCTCGGACTTCCCCGAACAGGGAACACCTGTGACTGAAGAGAGCTGCGTGGAGTTGTCTCTCGAGCTCCCCCACGCACTGACAATGTTTCCGGAATCCTGAGCGTGGGGAGGTTCCACCAACGGTCGGCGGCGCGTGGGTTCTAACGGAATGCCTAAGCTCGTCTCCCCTGAGGGTTTTCCTAATCTCTCTCTGCCAGGGAATGCTAGGGGTGTTTGCAGGAATTCCCAGGGACAGAGGCTGCCTCCCCAAGGTCAGGGAAGGTATTTCTCGGACTTCCCCGAACAGGGAACACCTGTGACTGAAGAGAGCTGCGTGGAGTTGTCTCTCGAGCTCCCCCACGCACTGACAATGGTTCCGGAATCCTGAGCGTGGGGAGGTTCCACCAACGGTCGGCAGCGCGTGGGTTCTAACGGAATGCCTAAGCTCGTCTCCCCTGAGGGTTTTCCTAATGTCTCTGTGCCAGGGAATGCTAGGGGTGTTTGCAGGAAGTCCCAGGGACAGAGGCTGCCTCCCCAAGGTCAGGGAAGGTAATTCTCGGACTTCCCCGAACAGGGAATACCTGTGACTGAAGAGAGCTGCGTGGAGTTGTCTCTCGAGCTCCCCCACGCACTGACAATGGTTCCAGAATCCTGAGCGTGGGGAGGTTCCACCAACGGTCGGCAGCGCGTGGGTTCTAACGGAATGCCTAAGCTCATCTCCCCTGAGGGTTTTCCTAATGTCTCTGTGCCAGGGAATGCTAGGGGTGTTTGCAGGAATTCCCAGAGGCAGAGGCTGCCTCCCCAAGGTCAGGGAAAGTATTTCTCGGACTTCCCCGAACAGGGAACACCTTTGACTGAAGAGAGCTGCGTGGAGTTGTCTCTCGAGCTCCCCCACGCACTGACAATGGTTCCGGAATCCTGAGCGGGGGAGGTTCCACCAACGGTCGGCAGCGCGTGGGTTCTAACGGAATGCCTAAGCTCGTCTCCCGTGAGGGTTTTCCTAATGTCTCTGTGCCAGGGAATGCTAGGGGTGTTTGCAGGAAGTCCCAGGGCATAGGCTGCCCCTCCAATGTCAGGGAAGGTATTTCTCGGACTTCCCCGAACAGGGAACACCTGTGACTGAAGAGAGCTGCGTGGAGTTGTCTCTCGAGCTCCCCCACGCACTGACAATGGTTCCGGAATCCTGAGCGTGGGGAGGTTCCACCAACGGTCGGCAGCGCGTGGGTTCTAACGGAATGCCTAAGCTCGTCTCCCCTGAGGGTTTTCCTAATGTCTCTGTGCCAGGGAATGCTAGGGGGGTTTGCAGGAAGTCCCAGGGAAAGAGGCTGCCTCCCCAAGGTCAGAGAAGGTATTTCTCGGACTTCCTCGAACAGGGAACACCTGTGACTGAAGAGAGCTGCGTGGAGTTGTCTCTCGAGCTCCCCCACGCACTGACAATGTTTCCGGAATCCTGAGCGTGGGGAGGTTCCACCAACGGTCGGCGGCGCGTGGGTTCTAACGGAATGCCTAAGCTCGTCTCCCCTGAGGGTTTTCCTAATGTCTCTGTGCCAGGGAATGCTAGGGGTGTTTGCAGGAATTCCCAGAGGCAGAGGCTGCCTCCCCAAGGTCAGGGAAGGTATTTCTCGGACTTCCCCGAACAGGGAACACCTTTGACTGAAGAGAGCTGCGTGGAGTTGTCTCTCGAGCTCCCCCACGCACTGACAATGGTTCCGGAATCCTGAGCGTGGGGAGGTTCCACCAACGGTCGGCAGCGCGTGGGTTCTAACGGAATGCCTAAGCTCGTCTCCCGTGAGGGTTTTCCTAATGTCTCTGTGCCAGGGAATGCTAGGGGTGTTTGCAGGAAGTCCCAGGGCAGAGGCTGCCCCTCCAATGTCAGGGAAGGTATTTCTCGGACTTCCCCGAACAGGGAACACCTGTGACTGAAGAGAGCTGCGTGGAGTTGTCTCTCGAGCTCCCCCACGCACTGACAATGGTTCCGGAATCCTGAGCTAGGGGAGGTTCCACCAACGGTCGGCAGCGCGTGGGTTCTAACGGAATGCCTAAGCTCGTCTCCCCTGAGGGTTTTCCTAATGTCTCTGTGCCAGGGAATGCTTGGGGCGTTTGCAGGAAGTCCCAGGGACAGAGTCTGCCTCCCCAAGGTCAGGGAAGGTATTTCTCGGACTTCCCCGAACAGGGAACACCTGTGACTGAAGAGAGATGCGTGGAGTTGTCTCTCGAGCTCCCCCACGCACTGACAATGGTTCCGGAATCCTGAGCGTGGGGAGGTTCCACCAACGGTCGGCAGCGCATGGGTTCTAACGGAATGCCTAAGCTCGTCTCCCCTGAGGGTTTTCCTAATGTCTCTGTGCCAGGGAATGCTAGGGGGGTTTGCAGGAAGTCCCAGGGACAGAGGCTGCCTCCCCAAGGTCAGTGAAGGTATTTCTTGGACTTCCACGAACAGGGAACGCCTGTGACTGAAGAGAGCTGCGTGGAGTTGTCTCTCGAGCTCCCCCACGCACTGACAATGGTTCCGGAATCCTGAGCGTGGGGAGGTTCCACCAACGGTCGGCAGCGCGTGGGTTCTAACGGAATGCCTAAGCTCGTCTCCCCTGAGCGTTTTCCTAATGTCTCTGTGCCAGGGAATGCTAGAGGGGTTTGCAGGAAGTCCCAGGGACAGACGCTGCCACCCCAAGGTCAAGGAAGGTATTTCTCGGACTTCCCCGAACAGGGAACACCTGTGACTGAAGAGAGCTGCGTGGAGTTGTCTCTCGAGGTCCCCCACGCACTGACAATGGTTCCGAAATCCTGAGCGTGGGGAGGTTCCACCAACGGTCAGCAGCGCGTGGGTTCTACCGGAATACCTAAGCTCGTCTCCCCTGAGGGTTTTCCTAATGTCTCTGTGCCAGGGAATGTTAGGGGGGCTTGCAGCAACTCCCAGGGACACAGGCTGACTCCCCAAGGTCAGGGAAGGTATTTCTCGGACTTCCCCAAACAGGGAACACCTGTGACTGAAGAGAGCTGCGTGGAGTTGTCTCTCGAGCTCCCCCACGCACTGAAAATGGTTCCGGAATTCTGAGCGTGGGGAGGTTCCAGCAACATTCGGCAGCGCGTGGGTTCAAACGAAATGCCTAAGCTCGTCTCCCCTGAGGGTTTTCCTAATGTCTCTGTGCCAGGGAATGCTAGGGGGATTTGCAGGAAGTCCCAGGGACAGAGGCTGCCTCCCCAAGTTCAGGGAAGGTATTTCTCGGACTTCCCCGAACAGGGAACACCTGTGACTGAAGAGAGCTGCGTGGAGTTGTCTCTCGAGCTCCCCCACGCACTGACAATGGTTCCGGAATCCTGAGCGTCGGGAGGTTCCACCAACGGTCGGCAGCGTGTGGGTTCTAACGGAATACCTAAGCTCGTCTCCCCAGAGGGTTTTCCTAATGTCTCTGTGCCAGGGAATGCTAGGGGTGTTTGCAGGAAGTCCCAGGGCAGAGGCTGCCTGTCCAATGTAAGGGAAGTTATTTCACGGACTTCCCCGAACAGGGAAAACCTGTGACTGAAGAGAGCTGCGTGGAGTTGTCTCTCGAGCTCCCCCACGCACTGACAATGGTTCCGGAATCCTGAGCGTGGAGAAGTTCCAATAACGGTCGGCAGCGCGTGGGTTCTAACGGAATGCCTTAGCTCGTCTCCCCTGAGGGTTTTCCTAATGTCTCTGTGCCAGGGAATGCTAGGGGGGTTTGCAATAATTCCCAGGGACAGAGGCTGCCTCCCCAAGGTCAGGGAACGTATTTCTCGGACTTCCCCGAACAGGGAACACCTGTGACTGAAGAGAGCTGCGTGGAGTTGTCTCTCGAGCTCCCCCACGCACTGACAATGTTTCCGGAATCCTGAGCGTGGGGAGGTTCCACCAACGGTCGGCAGCGCGTGGGTTCTAATGGAATGCCTAAGCTCGTCTCCCCTGAGGGTTTTCCTAATGTCTCTGTGCCAGGGAATGCTAGGGGTGTTTGCAGGAAGTCCCAGGGACAGAGGCTGCATCCCCAAGTTCAGGGAAGGTATTTCTCGGACTTCCCCGAACAGGGAACACCTGTGACTGAAGAGAGCTGCGTGGAGTTGTCTTCGAGCTCCCCCACGCACTGACAATGGTTCCGGAATCCTGAGCGTGGGGAGGTTCCACCAACGGTCGGCAGCGCGTGGGTTCAAACGGAATGCTAAGCTCGTCTCCCCTGAGGGTTTTCCTAATGTCTCTGTGCCAGGGAATGCTAGGGGTGTTTGCTGGAATTCCCAGGGACAGAGGCTGCCTCCCCCATGTCAGGGAAGGTATTTCTCGGACTTCCCCGAACAGGGAACACCTTTGACTGAAGAGAGCTGCGTGGAGTTGTCTCTCGAGATCCCCCACGCACTGACAATGGTTCCGGAATCCTGAGCGTGGGGAGGTTCCAGCAAAGGTCGGCAGCGCGTGGGTTCTAACGGAATGCCTAAGCTCGTCTCCCCTGAGGGTTTTCCTAATGTCTCTGTGCCAGGGAATGCTAGGGGGGTTTGCAGGAAGTCCCAGGGACAGAGGCTGCCTCCCCAAGGTCAGGGAAGTTATTTCTCGGACTTCCCCGAACAGGGAACACCTGTGACTGAAGAGAGCTGCGTGGAGTTGTCTCTCGAGCTCCCCCACGCACTGACAATGGTTCCGGAATCCTGAGCGTGGGGAGGTTCCACCAACGGTCGGCGGCGCGTGGGTTCTAACGGAATGCATAAGCTCGTCTCCCCTGAGGATTTTCCTAATGTCTCTGTGCCAGGGAATGCTAGGGGTGTTTGCAGGAGTTCCCAGGGACAGAGGCTGCCTCCCCAAGGTCAGGGAAGGTATTTCTCGGACTTCCCCGAACAGGGAACACCTGTGACTGAAGAGAGATGCGTGGAGTTGTCTCTCGAGCTCCCCCACGCACTGACAATGATTCCGGAATCCTGAGCGTGGGGAGGTTCCACCAACGGTCGGCAGCGCGTGGGTTCGAACGGAATGCCTAAGCTCGTCTCCCCTGAGGGTTTTCCTAATGTCTCTGTGCCAGGGAATGCTAGGGGGGTTTGCAGGAAGTCCCAGGGACAGAGGCTGCCTCCCCAAGGTCAGGGAAGGTATTTCTCGGACTTCCCCGAACAGGGAACACCTGTGACTGAAGAGAGCTGCGTGGAGTTGTCTCTCGAGCTCCCCACGCACTGACAATGGTTCCGGAATCCTGAGCGTGGGGAGGTTCCACCAACGGTCGGCAGCGTGTGGGTTCTAACGGAATGCCTAAGCTCGTCTCCCCTGAGGGTTTTCCTAATGTCTCTGTGCCAGGGAATGCTAGGGGGGTTTGCAGGAAATCCCAGGGACAGAGGCTGACTCCCCAAGGTCAGGGAAGGTATTTCTCGGACTTCCCCGAACAGGGAATTCCTGTGACTGAAGAGAGCTGCGTGGAGTTGTCTCTCGAGCTCCCCCACGCACTGACAATGGTTCCGGAATCCTGAGCGTGGGGAGGTTCCACCAACGGTCGGCAGCGCGTGGGTTCTAACAGAATGCCTAAGCTCGTCTCCCCTGAGGATTTTCCTAATGTCTCTTTGCCAGGTAATGCTAGGGGTGTTTGCAGAAAGTCCCAGGGACAGAGGCTGCCTCCCCAAGGTCAGGGAAGTTATTTCTCGGACTTCCTCGAACAGGGAACACCTGTGACTGAAGAGAGCTGCGTGGAGTTGTCTCTCGAGCTCCCCCACGCACTGACAATGTTTCCGGAATCCTGAGCGTGGGGAGGTTCCAGCAACGGTCGGCAGCGCGTGGGTTCTAACGGAATGCCTAAGCTCGTCTCCCCTGAGGGTTTTCCTAATGTCTCTGTGCCAGGGAATGCTAGGGGGGTTTGCAGGAAGTCCCAGGGACAGAGGCTGCCTCCCCAAGTTCAGGGAAGGTATTTCTCGGACTTCCCCGAACAGGGAACACCTGTGACTGAAGAGAGCTGCGTGGATTTGTCTCTCGAGCTCCCCCACGCACTGACAATGGTTCCGGAATCCTGAGCGTGGGGAGGTTCCACCAACGGTCGGCGGCGCGTGGGTTCTAACGGAATGCCTAAGCTCGTCTCCCCTGAGGGTTTTCCTAATCTCTCTCTGCCAGGGAATGCTAGGGGTGTTTGCAGGAGTTCCCAGGGACAGAGGCTGCCTCCCCAAGGTCAGGGAAGGTATTTCTCGGACTTCCCCGAACAGGGAACACCTGTGACTGAAGAGAGATGCGTGGAGTTGTCTCTCGAGCTCCCCCACGCACTGACAATGGTTCCGGAATCCTGAGCGTGGGGAGGTTCCACCAACGGTCGGCAGCGCGTGGGTTCGAACGGAATGCCTAAGCTCGTCTCCCCTGAGGGTTTTCCTAATGTCTCTGTGCCAGGGAATGCTAGGGGGGTTTGCAGGAAGTCCCAGGGACAGAGGCTGCCTCCCCAAGGTCAGGGAAGGTATTTCTCGGACTTCCCCGAACAGGGAACACCTGTGACTGAAGAGAGCTGCGTGGAGTTGTCTCTCGAGCTCCCCCACGCACTGACAATGGTTCCGGAATCCTGAGCGTGGGGAGGTTCCACCAACGGTCGGCAGCGTGTGGGTTCTAACGGAATGCCTAAGCTCGTCTCCCCTGAGGGTTTTCCTAATGTCTCTGTGCCAGGGAATGCTAGGGGGGTTTGCAGGAAATCCCAGGGACAGAGGCTGCCTCCCCAAGGTCAGGGAAGGTATTTCTCGGACTTCCCCGAACAGGGAACTCCTGTGACTGAAGAGAGCTGCGTGGAGTTGTCTCTCGAGCTCCCCCACGCACTGACAATGGTTCCGGAATCCTGAGCGTGGGGAGGTTCCACCAACGGTCGGCAGCGCGTGGGTTCTAACGGAATGCCTAAGCTCGTCTCCCCTGAGGATTTTCCTAATGTCTCTTTGCCAGGTAATGCTAGGGGTGTTTGCAGGAAGTCCCAGGGACAGAGGCTGCCTCCCCAAGTTCAGGGAAGGTATTTCTCGGACTTCCCCGAACAGGGAACACCTGTGACTGAAGAGAGCTGCGTGGAGTTGTCTCTCGAGCTCCCCCACGCACTGACAATGGTTCCGGAATCCTGAGCGTGGGGAGGTTCCACCAACGGTCGGCGGCGCGTGGGTTCTAACGGAATGCCTAAGCTCGTCTCCCCTGAGGGTTTTCCTAATCTCTCTCTGCCAGGGAATGCTAGGGGTGTTTGCAGGAGTTCCCAGGGACAGAGGCTGCCTCCCCAAGGTCAGGGAAGGTATTTCTCGGACTTCCCCGAACAGGGAACACCTGTGACTGAAGAGAGATGCGTGGAGTTGTCTCTCGAGCTCCCCCACGCACTGACAATGGTTCCGGAATCCTGAGCGTGGGGAGGTTCCACCAACGGTCGGCAGCGCGTGGGTTCGAACGGAATGCCTAAGCTCGTCTCCCCTGAGGGTTTTCCTAATGTCTCTGTGCCAGGGAATGCTAGGGGGGTTTGCAGGAAGTCCCAGGGACAGAGGCTGCCTCCCCAAGGTCAGGGAAGGTATTTCTCGGACTTCCCCGAACAGGGAACACCTGTGACTGAAGAGAGCTGCGTGGAGTTGTCTCTCGAGCTCCCCCACGCACTGACAATGGTTCCGGAATCCTGAGCGTTGGGAGGTTCCACCAACGGTCGGCAGCGTGTGGGTTCTAACGGAATGCCTAAGCTCGTCTCCCCTGAGGGTTTTCCTAATGTCTCTGTGCCAGGGAATGCTAGGGGGGTTTGCAGGAAATCCCAGGGACAGAGGCTGCCTCCCCAAGGTCAGGGAAGGTATTTCTCGGACTTCCCCGAACAGGGAACACCTGTGACTGAAGAGAGCTGCGTGGAGTTGTCTCTCGAGCTCCCCCACGCACTGACAATGGTTCCGGAATCCTGAGCGTGGGGAGGTTCCACCAACGGTCGGCAGCGCGTGGGTTCTAACGGAATGCCTAAGCTCGTCTCCCCTGAGGATTTTCCTAATGTCTCTTTGCCAGGTAATGCTAGGGGTGTTTGCAGGAAGTTCCAGGGACAGAGGCTGCCTCCCCAAGTTCAGGGAAGTTATTTCTCGGACTTCCTCCAACAGGGAACACCTGTGACTGAAGAGAGCTGCGTGGAGTTGTCTCTCGAGCTCCCCCACGCACTGACAATGGTTCCGGAATCCTGAGCGTGGGGAGGTTCCACCAACGGTCGGCAGCGCGTGGGTTCTAACGGAATGCCTAAGCTCGTCTCCCCTGAGGGTTTTCCTAATGTCTCTGTGCCAGGGAATGTTAGGGGGGCTTGCAGCTAGTCCCAGGGACACAGGCTGCCTCCCCAAGGTCAGGGAAGGTATTTCTCGGACTTCGCCGAAGAGGGAACACTTGTGACTGAAGAGAGCTGCGTGGAGTTGTCTCTCGAGCTCCCCCACGCACTGACAATGGTTCCGGAATCCTGAGCGTGGGGAGGTTCCAGCAACGGTCGCCAGCGCGTGGGTTCTAACGGAATGCCTAAGCTCGTCTCCCCTGAGGGTTTTCCTAATGTCTCTGTGCCAGGGAATGCTAGGGGGGTTTGCAGGAAGTCCCAGGGACAGAGGCTGCCTCCCCAAGGTCTGGGAAGGTATTTCTCGGACTTCCCCGAACAGGGAACACCTGTGACTGAAGAGAGCTGCGTGGAGTTGTCTCTCGAGCTCCCCCACGCACTGACAATGGTTCCGGAATCCTGAGCGTGGGGAGGTTCCACAAACGGTCGGCAGCGCGTGGGTTCTAACGGAATGCCTAAGCTCGTCTCCCCTGAGGGTTTTCCTAATGTCTCTGTGCCAGGGAATGCTAGGGGGGTTTGCAGGAAGTCCCAGGGACAGAGGCTGCCTCCCCAAGGTCAGGGAAGATATTTCTCGGACTTCCCCGAACAGGGAACACCTGTGACTGAAGAGAGCTGCGTGGAGTTGTCTCTCGAGCTCCCCCACGCACTGACAATGGTTCCGGAATCCTGAGCGTGGGGAGGTTCCACCAACGGTCGGCAGCGTGTGGGTTCTAACGGAATGCCTAAGCTCGTCTCCCCTGAGGGTTTTCCTAATGTCTCTGTGCCAGGGAATGCTAGGGGGGTTTGCAGGAAATCCCAGGGACAGAGGCTGACTCCCCAAGGTCAGGGAAGGTATTTCTCGGACTTCCCCGAACAGGGAATTCCTGTGACTGAAGAGAGCTGCGTGGAGTTGTCTCTCGAGCTCCCCCACGCACTGACAATGGTTCCGGAATCCTGAGCGTGGGGAGGTTCCACCAACGGTCGGCAGCGCGTGGGTTCTAACAGAATGCCTAAGCTCGTCTCCCCTGAGGATTTTCCTAATGTCTCTTTGCCAGGTAATGCTAGGGGTGTTTGCAGAAAGTCCCAGGGTCAGAGGCTGCCTCCCCAAGGTCAGGGAAGTTATTTCTCGGACTTCCTCGAACAGGGAACACCTGTGACTGAAGAGAGCTGCGTGGAGTTGTCTCTCGAGCTCCCCCACGCACTGACAATGTTTCCGGAATCCTGAGCGTGGGGAGGTTCCAGCAACGGTCGGCAGCGCGTGGGTTCTAACGGAATGCCTAAGCTCGTCTCCCCTGAGGGTTTTCCTAATGTCTCTGTGCCAGGGAATGCTAGGGGGGTTTGCAGGAAGTCCCAGGGACAGAGGCTGCCTCCCCAAGTTCAGGGAAGGTATTTCTCGGACTTCCCCGAACAGGGAACACCTGTGACTGAAGAGAGCTGCGTGGATTTGTCTCTCGAGCTCCCCCACGCACTGACAATGGTTCCGGAATCCTGAGCGTGGGGAGGTTCCACCAACGGTCGGCGGCGCGTGGGTTCTAACGGAATGCCTAAGCTCGTCTCCCCTGAGGGTTTTCCTAATCTCTCTCTGCCAGGGAATGCTAGGGGTGTTTGCAGGAGTTCCCAGGGACAGAGGCTGCCTCCCCAAGGTCAGGGAAGGTATTTCTCGGACTTCCCCGAACAGGGAACACCTGTGACTGAAGAGAGATGCGTGGAGTTGTCTCTCGAGCTCCCCCACGCACTGACAATGGTTCCGGAATCCTGAGCGTGGGGAGGTTCCACCAACGGTCGGCAGCGCGTGGGTTCGAACGGAATGCCTAAGCTCGTCTCCCCTGAGGGTTTTCCTAATGTCTCTGTGCCAGGGAATGCTAGGGGGGTTTGCAGGAAGTCCCAGGGACAGAGGCTGCCTCCCCAAGGTCAGGGAAGGTATTTCTCGGACTTCCCCGAACAGGGAACACCTGTGACTGAAGAGAGCTGCGTGGAGTTGTCTCTCGAGCTCCCCCACGCACTGACAATGGTTCCGGAATCCTGAGCGTGGGGAGGTTCCACCAACGGTCGGCAGCGTGTGGGTTCTAACGGAATGCCTAAGCTCGTCTCCCCTGAGGGTTTTCCTAATGTCTCTGTGCCAGGGAATGCTAGGGGGGTTTGCAGGAAATCCCAGGGACAGAGGCTGCCTCCCCAAGGTCAGGGAAGGTATTTCTCGGACTTCCCCGAACAGGGAACTCCTGTGACTGAAGAGAGCTGCGTGGAGTTGTCTCTCGAGCTCCCCCACGCACTGACAATGGTTCCGGAATCCTGAGCGTGGGGAGGTTCCACCAACGGTCGGCAGCGCGTGGGTTCTAACGGAATGCCTAAGCTCGTCTCCCCTGAGGATTTTCCTAATGTCTCTTTGCCAGGTAATGCTAGGGGTGTTTGCAGGAAGTCCCAGGGACAGAGGCTGCCTCCCCAAGTTCAGGGAAGGTATTTCTCGGACTTCCCCGAACAGGGAACACCTGTGACTGAAGAGAGCTGCGTGGAGTTGTCTCTCGAGCTCCCCCACGCACTGACAATGGTTCCGGAATCCTGAGCGTGGGGAGGTTCCACCAACGGTCGGCGGCGCGTGGGTTCTAACGGAATGCCTAAGCTCGTCTCCCCTGAGGGTTTTCCTAATCTCTCTCTGCCAGGGAATGCTAGGGGTGTTTGCAGGAGTTCCCAGGGACAGAGGCTGCCTCCCCAAGGTCAGGGAAGGTATTTCTCGGACTTCCCCGAACAGGGAACACCTGTGACTGAAGAGAGATGCGTGGAGTTGTCTCTCGAGCTCCCCCACGCACTGACAATGGTTCCGGAATCCTGAGCGTGGGGAGGTTCCACCAACGGTCGGCAGCGCGTGGGTTCGAACGGAATGCCTAAGCTCGTCTCCCCTGAGGGTTTTCCTAATGTCTCTGTGCCAGGGAATGCTAGGGGGGTTTGCAGGAAGTCCCAGGGACAGAGGCTGCCTCCCCAAGGTCAGGGAAGGTATTTCTCGGACTTCCCCGAACAGGGAACACCTGTGACTGAAGAGAGCTGCGTGGAGTTGTCTCTCGAGCTCCCCCACGCACTGACAATGGTTCCGGAATCCTGAGCGTTGGGAGGTTCCACCAACGGTCGGCAGCGTGTGGGTTCTAACGGAATGCCTAAGCTCGTCTCCCCTGAGGGTTTTCCTAATGTCTCTGTGCCAGGGAATGCTAGGGGGGTTTGCAGGAAATCCCAGGGACAGAGGCTGCCTCCCCAAGGTCAGGGAAGGTATTTCTCGGACTTCCCCGAACAGGGAACACCTGTGACTGAAGAGAGCTGCGTGGAGTTGTCTCTCGAGCTCCCCCACGCACTGACAATGGTTCCGGAATCCTGAGCGTGGGGAGGTTCCACCAACGGTCGGCAGCGCGTGGGTTCTAACGGAATGCCTAAGCTCGTCTCCCCTGAGGATTTTCCTAATGTCTCTTTGCCAGGTAATGCTAGGGGTGTTTGCAGGAAGTTCCAGGGACAGAGGCTGCCTCCCCAAGTTCAGGGAAGTTATTTCTCGGACTTCCTCCAACAGGGAACACCTGTGACTGAAGAGAGCTGCGTGGAGTTGTCTCTCGAGCTCCCCCACGCACTGACAATGGTTCCGGAATCCTGAGCGTGGGGAGGTTCCACCAACGGTCGGCAGCGCGTGGGTTCTAACGGAATGCCTAAGCTCGTCTCCCCTGAGGGTTTTCCTAATGTCTCTGTGCCAGGGAATGTTAGGGGGGCTTGCAGCTAGTCCCAGGGACACAGGCTGCCTCCCCAAGGTCAGGGAAGGTATTTCTCGGACTTCGCCGAAGAGGGAACACTTGTGACTGAAGAGAGCTGCGTGGAGTTGTCTCTCGAGCTCCCCCACGCACTGACAATGGTTCCGGAATCCTGAGCGTGGGGAGGTTCCAGCAACGGTCGCCAGCGCGTGGGTTCTAACGGAATGCCTAAGCTCGTCTCCCCTGAGGGTTTTCCTAATGTCTCTGTGCCAGGGAATGCTAGGGGGGTTTGCAGGAAGTCCCAGGGACAGAGGCTGCCTCCCCAAGGTCTGGGAAGGTATTTCTCGGACTTCCCCGAACAGGGAACACCTGTGACTGAAGAGAGCTGCGTGGAGTTGTCTCTCGAGCTCCCCCACGCACTGACAATGGTTCCGGAATCCTGAGCGTGGGGAGGTTCCACAAACGGTCGGCAGCGCGTGGGTTCTAACGGAATGCCTAAGCTCGTCTCCCCTGAGGGTTTTCCTAATGTCTCTGTGCCAGGGAATGCTAGGGGGGTTTGCAGGAAGTCCCAGGGACAGAGGCTGCCTCCCCAAGGTCAGGGAAGATATTTCTCGGACTTCCCCGAACAGGGAACACCTGTGACTGAAGAGAGCTGCGTGGAGTTGTCTCTCGAGCTCCCCCACGCACTGACAATGGTTCCGGAATCCTGAGCGTGGGGAGGTTCCACCAACGGTCGGCAGCGCGTGGGTTCTAACGGAATGCCTAAGCTCATCTCCCCTGAGGATTTTCCTAATGTCTCTTTGCCAGGGAATGCTAGGGGGGTTTGCAGGAAGTCCCAGGGACAGAGGCTGCCTCCCCAAGTTCAGGGAAGTTATTTCTCGGACTTCCCCGAACAGGGAACACCTGTGACTGAAGAGAGCTGCGTGGAGTTGTCTCTCGAGCTCCCCCACGCACTGACAATGGTTCCGGAATCCTGAGTGTGGGGAGGTTCCACCAACGGTCGGCAGCGCGTGGGTTCTAACGGAATGCCTAAGCTCGTCTCCCCAGAGGGTTTTCCTAATGTCTCTGTGCCAGGGAATGCTAGGGGTGTTTGCAGGAAGTCCCAGGGCAGAGGCTGCCTCTCCAATGTAAGGGAAGTTATTTCACGGACTTCCCCAAACAGGGAAAACCTGTGACTGAAGAGAGCTGCGTGGAGTTGTCTCTCGAGTTCCCCCACGCACTGACAATGGTTCCGGAATCCTGAGCTTGGGGAGGTTCCACCACCGGTCGGCAGCGCGTGGGTTGTAACGGAATGCCTAAGCTCGTCTCCTCTGAGGGTTTTCCTAATGTCTCTGTGCCAGGGAATGCTAGGGGGGTTTGCAGAAAGTCCAAGGGGCAGAGGCTGCCTCCCCATCTTCAGGGAAGTTATTTCTCGTACTTCCCCGAACAGGGAACACCTCTGACTGAAGAGAGCTGCGTGGAGTTGTCTCTCGAGTTCCCCCACGCACTGACAATGTTTCCGGAATCCTGAGCGTGGGGAGGTTCCACCAACGGTCGGCAGCGCGTGGGTTCTAACGGAATGCCTAAGCTCGTCTCCCCTGAGGGTTTTCCTAATGTCTCTGTGCCAGGGAATGCTAGGGGTGTTTGCAGAAAGTCCCAGGGACAGAGGCTGCCTCCCTAAGGTCAGGGAAGGTATTTCTCGGACTTCCCCGAACAGGGAACACCTGTGACTGTAGAGAGCTGCGTGGAGTTTTCTCTCGAGCTCCCCCACGCACTGACAATGGTTCCGGAATCCTGAGCGTGGGGAAGTTCCACCAACGGTCGGCAGCGCGTGGGTTCTAACGGAATGCCTAAGCTCGTCTCCCCTGAGGGTTTTCCTAATGTCTCTGTGCCAGGGAATGCTAGGGGGGTTTGCAATAAGTCCCAGGGACAGAGGTTGCCTCCCCAAGGTCAGGGAAGTTATCTCTCGGACTTCCCCGAACAGGGAACACCTTTGACTGAAGAGAGCTGCGTGGAGTTGTCTTCGAGCTCCCCCACGCACTGACAATGGTTCCGGAATCCTGAGCGTGGGGAGGTTCCACCAACGGTCGGCAGCGCGTGGGTTGTAACGGAATGCCTAAGCTCGTCTCCCCTGAGGGTTTTCCTAATATCTCTGTGCCAGGGAATGCTAGGGGGTTTTGCAGGAAGTCCCAGGGACAGAGGCTGCCTCCCCAACTTCAGGGAAGTTATTTCTCGGACTTCCCCGAACAGGGAACACCTGTGACCGAAGAGAGCTGCGTGGAGTTGTCTCTCGAGCTCCCCCACGCACTGACAATGGTTCCGGAATACTGAGCGTGGGGAGGTTCCACCAACGGTCGGCAGCGCGTGGGTTCTAACGGAATGCCTATGCTCGTCTCCCCTGAGGGTTTTCCAAATGTCTCTGTGCCAGGGAATGCTAGGGGGGTTTGCAATAAGTCCCAGGGACAGAGGCTGCCTCCCCAAGGTCAGGGAAGGTATTTCTCGGACTTCCCCGAACAGGGAACACCTGTGACTGAAGAGAGCTGCGTGGAGTTGTCTCTCGAGCTCCCCCACGCACTGACAATATTTCCGGAATCCTGAGCGTGGGGAGGTTCCACCAACGGTCGGCAGCGCATGGGTTCTAATGGAATGCCTAAGCTCGTCTCCCCTGAGGGTTTTCCTAATGTCTCTGTGCCAGGGAATGCTAGGGGTGTTTGCAGGAATTCCCAGGGACAGAGGCTGCATCCCCAAGGTCAGGGAAGGTATTTCTCGGACTTCCCCGAACAGGGAACACCTTTGACTGAAGAGAGCTGCGTGGAGTTGTCTTCGAGCTCCCCCACGCACTGACAATGGTTCCGGAATCCTGAGCGTGGGGAGGTTCCACCAACGGTCGGCAGCGCGTGGGTTCTAACGGAATGCCTAAGCTAGTCTCCCCTGAGGGTTTTCCTAATGTCTCTGTGCCAGGGAATGCTAGGGTGGTTTGCAGGAAGTCCCAGGGACAGAGGCTGCCTCCCCAAGGTCAGGGAAGGTATTTCTCGGACTTCCCCGAACAGGGAACACCTGTGACTGAAGAGAGCTGCGTGGAGTTGTCTCTCGAGCTCCCCCACGCACTGACAATGTTTCCGGAATCCTGAGCGTGGGGAGGTTTCACCAACGGTCGGCAGCGCGTGGGTTCTAACGGAATGCCTAAGCTCGTCTCCCCTGAGGGTTTTCCTAATGTCTCTGTGCCAGGGAATGCTAGGGGTGTTTGCAGGAAGTCCCAGGGCAGAGGCTGCCTGTCCAATGTAAGGGAAGTTATTTCACGGACTTCCCCGAACAGGGAAAACCTGTGACTGAAGAGAGCTGCGTGGAGTTGTCTCTCGAGCTCCCCCACGCACTGACAATGGTTCCGGAATCCTGAGCGTGGAGAAGTTCCAATAACGGTCGGCAGCGCGTGGGTTCTAACGGAATGCCTTAGCTCGTCTCCCCTGAGGGTTTTCCTAATGTCTCTGTGCCAGGGAATGCTAGGGGGGTTTGCAATAATTCCCAGGGACAGAGGCTGCCTCCCCAAGGTCAGGGAACGTATTTCTCGGACTTCCCCGAACAGGGAACACCTGTGACTGAAGAGAGCTGCGTGGAGTTGTCTCTCGAGCTCCCCCACGCACTGACAATGTTTCCGGAATCCTGAGCGTGGGGAGGTTCCACCAACGGTCGGCAGCGCGTGGGTTCTAATGGAATGCCTAAGCTCGTCTCCCCTGAGGGTTTTCCTAATGTCTCTGTGCCAGGGAATGCTAGGGGTGTTTGCAGGAAGTCCCAGGGACAGAGGCTGCATCCCCAAGTTCAGGGAAGGTATTTCTCGGACTTCCCCGAACAGGGAACACCTGTGACTGAAGAGAGCTGCGTGGAGTTGTCTTCGAGCTCCCCCACGCACTGACAATGGTTCCGGAATCCTGAGCGTGGGGAGGTTCCACCAACGGTCGGCAGCGCGTGGGTTCAAACGGAATGCTAAGCTCGTCTCCCCTGAGGGTTTTCCTAATGTCTCTGTGCCAGGGAATGCTAGGGGTGTTTGCTGGAATTCCCAGGGACAGAGGCTGCCTCCCCCATGTCAGGGAAGGTATTTCTCGGACTTCCCCGAACAGGGAACACCTTTGACTGAAGAGAGCTGCGTGGAGTTGTCTCTCGAGATCCCCCACGCACTGACAATGGTTCCGGAATCCTGAGCGTGGGGAGGTTCCAGCAAAGGTCGGCAGCGCGTGGGTTCTAACGGAATGCCTAAGCTCGTCTCCCCTGAGGGTTTTCCTAATGTCTCTGTGCCAGGGAATGCTAGGGGGGTTTGCAGGAAGTCCCAGGGACAGAGGCTGCCTCCCCAAGGTCAGGGAAGTTATTTCTCGGACTTCCCCGAACAGGGAACACCTGTGACTGAAGAGAGCTGCGTGGAGTTGTCTCTCGAGCTCCCCCACGCACTGACAATGGTTCCGGAATCCTGAGCGTGGGGAGGTTCCACCAACGGTCGGCGGCGCGTGGGTTCTAACGGAATGCATAAGCTCGTCTCCCCTGAGGGTTTTCCTAATGTCTCTGTGCCAGGGAATGCTAGGGGTGTTTGCAGGAGTTCCCAGGGACAGAGGCTGCCTCCCCAAGGTCAGGGAAGGTATTTCTCGGACTTCCCCGAACAGGGAACACCTGTGACTGAAGAGAGATGCGTGGAGTTGTCTCTCGAGCTCCCCCACGCACTGACAATGATTCCGGAATCCTGAGCGTGGGGAGGTTCCACCAACGGTCGGCAGCGCGTGGGTTCGAACGGAATGCCTAAGCTCGTCTCCCCTGAGGGTTTTCCTAATGTCTCTGTGCCAGGGAATGCTAGGGGGGTTTGCAGGAAGTCCCAGGGACAGAGGCTGCCTCCCCAAGGTCAGGGAAGGTATTTCTCGGACTTCCCCGAACAGGGAACACCTGTGACTGAAGAGAGCTGCGTGGAGTTGTCTCTCGAGCTCCCCACGCACTGACAATGGTTCCGGAATCCTGAGCGTGGGGAGGTTCCACCAACGGTCGGCAGCGTGTGGGTTCTAACGGAATGCCTAAGCTCGTCTCCCCTGAGGGTTTTCCTAATGTCTCTGTGCCAGGGAATGCTAGGGGGGTTTGCAGGAAATCCCAGGGACAGAGGCTGACTCCCCAAGGTCAGGGAAGGTATTTCTCGGACTTCCCCGAACAGGGAATTCCTGTGACTGAAGAGAGCTGCGTGGAGTTGTCTCTCGAGCTCCCCCACGCACTGACAATGGTTCCGGAATCCTGAGCGTGGGGAGGTTCCACCAACGGTCGGCAGCGCGTGGGTTCTAACGGAATGCCTAAGCTCGTCTCCCCTGAGGATTTTCCTAATGTCTCTTTGCCAGGTAATGCTAGGGGTGTTTGCAGGAAGTCCCAGGGACAGAGGCTGCCTCCCCAAGGTCAGGGAAGTTATTTCTCGGACTTCCTCGAACAGGGAACACCTGTGACTGAAGAGAGCTGCGTGGAGTTGTCTCTCGAGCTCCCCCACGCACTGACAATGTTTCCGGAATCCTGAGCGTGGGGAGGTTCCAGCAACGGTCGGCAGCGCGTGGGTTCTAACGGAATGCCTAAGCTCGTCTCCCCTGAGGGTTTTCCTAATGTCTCTGTGCCAGGGAATGCTAGGGGGGTTTGCAGGAAGTCCCAGGGACAGAGGCTGCCTCCCCAAGTTCAGGGAAGGTATTTCTCGGACTTCCCCGAACAGGGAACACCTGTGACTGAAGAGAGCTGCGTGGATTTGTCTCTCGAGCTCCCCCACGCACTGACAATGGTTCCGGAATCCTGAGCGTGGGGAGGTTCCACCAACGGTCGGCGGCGCGTGGGTTCTAACGGAATGCCTAAGCTCGTCTCCCCTGAGGGTTTTCCTAATCTCTCTCTGCCAGGGAATGCTAGGGGTGTTTGCAGGAGTTCCCAGGGACAGAGGCTGCCTCCCCAAGGTCAGGGAAGGTATTTCTCGGACTTCCCCGAACAGGGAACACCTGTGACTGAAGAGAGCTGCGTGGAGTTGTCTCTCGAGCTCCCCCACGCACTGACAATGGTTCCGGAATCCTGAGCGTGGGGAGGTTCCACCAACGGTCGGCAGCGCGTGGGTTCGAACGGAATGCCTAAGCTCGTCTCCCCTGAGGGTTTTCCTAATGTCTCTGTGCCAGGGAATGCTAGGGGGGTTTGCAGGAAGTCCCAGGGAAAGAGGCTGCCTCCCCAAGGTCAGAGAAGGTATTTCTCGGACTTCCTCGAACAGGGAACACCTGTGACTGAAGAGAGCTGCGTGGAGTTGTCTCTCGAGCTCCCCCACGCACTGACAATGTTTCCGGAATCCTGAGCGTGGGGAGGTTCCACCAACGGTCGGCGGCGCGTGGGTTCTAACGGAATGCCTAAGCTCGTCTCCCCTGAGGGTTTTCCTAATGTCTCTGTGCCAGGGAATGCTAGGGGTGTTTGCAGGAATTCCCAGAGGCAGAGGCTGCCTCCCCAAGGTCAGGGAAGGTATTTCTCGGACTTCCCCGAACAGGGAACACCTTTGACTGAAGAGAGCTGCGTGGAGTTGTCTCTCGAGCTCCCCCACGCACTGACAATTGTTCCGGAATCCTGAGCGTGGGGAGGTTCCACCAACGGTCGGCAGCGCGTGGGTTCTAACGGAATGCCTAAGCTCGTCTCCCGTGAGGGTTTTCCTAATGTCTCTGTGCCAGGGAATGCTAGGGGTGTTTGCAGGAAGTCCCAGGGCAGAGGCTGCCCCTCCAATGTCAGGGAAGGTATTTCTCGGACTTCCCCGAACAGGGAACACCTGTGACTGAAGAGAGCTGCGTGGAGTTGTCTCTCGAGCTCCCCCACGCACTGACAATGGTTCCGGAATCCTGAGCTAGGGGAGGTTCCACCAACGGTCGGCAGCGCGTGGGTTCTAACGGAATGCCTAAGCTCGTCTCCCCTGAGGGTTTTCCTAATGTCTCTGTGCCAGGGAATGCTTGGGGCGTTTGCAGGAAGTCCCAGGGACAGAGTCTGCCTCCCCAAGGTCAGGGAAGGTATTTCTCGGACTTCCCCGAACAGGGAACACCTGTGACTGAAGAGAGATGCGTGGAGTTGTCTCTCGAGCTCCCCCACGCACTGACAATGGTTCCGGAATCCTGAGCGTGGGGAGGTTCCACCAACGGTCGGCAGCGCATGGGTTCTAACGGAATGCCTAAGCTCGTCTCCCCTGAGGGTTTTCCTAATGTCTCTGTGCCAGGGAATGCTAGGGGGGTTTGCAGGAAGTCCCAGGGACAGAGGCTGCCTCCCCAAGGTCAGTGAAGGTATTTCTTGGACTTCCACGAACAGGGAACGCCTGTGACTGAAGAGAGCTGCGTGGAGTTGTCTCTCGAGCTCCCCCACGCACTGACAATGGTTCCGGAATCCTGAGCGTGGGGAGGTTCCACCAACGGTCGGCAGCGCGTGGGTTCTAACGGAATGCCTAAGCTCGTCTCCCCTGAGCGTTTTCCTAATGTCTCTGTGCCAGGGAATGCTAGAGGGGTTTGCAGGAAGTCCCAGGGACAGACGCTGCCACCCCAAGGTCAAGGAAGGTATTTCTCGGACTTCCCCGAACAGGGAACACCTGTGACTGAAGAGAGCTGCGTGGAGTTGTCTCTCGAGGTCCCCCACGCACTGACAATGGTTCCGAAATCCTGAGCGTGGGGAGGTTCCACCAACGGTCAGCAGCGCGTGGGTTCTACCGGAATACCTAAGCTCGTCTCCCCTGAGGGTTTTCCTAATGTCTCTGTGCCAGGGAATGTTAGGGGGGCTTGCAGCAACTCCCAGGGACACAGGCTGACTCCCCAAGGTCAGGGAAGGTATTTCTCGGACTTCCCCAAACAGGGAACACCTGTGACTGAAGAGAGCTGCGTGGAGTTGTCTCTCGAGCTCCCCCACGCACTGAAAATGGTTCCGGAATTCTGAGCGTGGGGAGGTTCCAGCAACATTCGGCAGCGCGTGGGTTCAAACGAAATGCCTAAGCTCGTCTCCCCTGAGGGTTTTCCTAATGTCTCTGTGCCAGGGAATGCTAGGGGGATTTGCAGGAAGTCCCAGGGACAGAGGCTGCCTCCCCAAGTTCAGGGAAGGTATTTCTCGGACTTCCCCGAACAGGGAACACCTGTGACTGAAGAGAGCTGCGTGGAGTTGTCTCTCGAGCTCCCCCACGCACTGACAATGGTTCCGGAATCCTGAGCGTCGGGAGGTTCCACCAACGGTCGGCAGCGTGTGGGTTCTAACGGAATACCTAAGCTCGTCTCCCCAGAGGGTTTTCCTAATGTCTCTGTGCCAGGGAATGCTAGGGGTGTTTGCAGGAAGTCCCAGGGCAGAGGCTGCCTGTCCAATGTAAGGGAAGTTATTTCACGGACTTCCCCGAACAGGGAAAACCTGTGACTGAAGAGAGCTGCGTGGAGTTGTCTCTCGAGCTCCCCCACGCACTGACAATGGTTCCGGAATCCTGAGCGTGGAGAAGTTCCAATAACGGTCGGCAGCGCGTGGGTTCTAACGGAATGCCTTAGCTCGTCTCCCCTGAGGGTTTTCCTAATGTCTCTGTGCCAGGGAATGCTAGGGGGGTTTGCAATAATTCCCAGGGACAGAGGCTGCCTCCCCAAGGTCAGGGAACGTATTTCTCGGACTTCCCCGAACAGGGAACACCTGTGACTGAAGAGAGCTGCGTGGAGTTGTCTCTCGAGCTCCCCCACGCACTGACAATGTTTCCGGAATCCTGAGCGTGGGGAGGTTCCACCAACGGTCGGCAGCGCGTGGGTTCTAATGGAATGCCTAAGCTCGTCTCCCCTGAGGGTTTTCCTAATGTCTCTGTGCCAGGGAATGCTAGGGGTGTTTGCAGGAAGTCCCAGGGACAGAGGCTGCATCCCCAAGTTCAGGGAAGGTATTTCTCGGACTTCCCCGAACAGGGAACACCTGTGACTGAAGAGAGCTGCGTGGAGTTGTCTTCGAGCTCCCCCACGCACTGACAATGGTTCCGGAATCCTGAGCGTGGGGAGGTTCCACCAACGGTCGGCAGCGCGTGGGTTCAAACGGAATGCTAAGCTCGTCTCCCCTGAGGGTTTTCCTAATGTCTCTGTGCCAGGGAATGCTAGGGGTGTTTGCTGGAATTCCCAGGGACAGAGGCTGCCTCCCCCATGTCAGGGAAGGTATTTCTCGGACTTCCCCGAACAGGGAACACCTTTGACTGAAGAGAGCTGCGTGGAGTTGTCTCTCGAGATCCCCCACGCACTGACAATGGTTCCGGAATCCTGAGCGTGGGGAGGTTCCAGCAAAGGTCGGCAGCGCGTGGGTTCTAACGGAATGCCTAAGCTCGTCTCCCCTGAGGGTTTTCCTAATGTCTCTGTGCCAGGGAATGCTAGGGGGGTTTGCAGGAAGTCCCAGGGACAGAGGCTGCCTCCCCAAGGTCAGGGAAGTTATTTCTCGGACTTCCCCGAACAGGGAACACCTGTGACTGAAGAGAGCTGCGTGGAGTTGTCTCTCGAGCTCCCCCACGCACTGACAATGGTTCCGGAATCCTGAGCGTGGGGAGGTTCCACCAACGGTCGGCGGCGCGTGGGTTCTAACGGAATGCATAAGCTCGTCTCCCCTGAGGGTTTTCCTAATGTCTCTGTGCCAGGGAATGCTAGGGGTGTTTGCAGGAGTTCCCAGGGACAGAGGCTGCCTCCCCAAGGTCAGGGAAGGTATTTCTCGGACTTCCCCGAACAGGGAACACCTGTGACTGAAGAGAGATGCGTGGAGTTGTCTCTCGAGCTCCCCCACGCACTGACAATGATTCCGGAATCCTGAGCGTGGGGAGGTTCCACCAACGGTCGGCAGCGCGTGGGTTCGAACGGAATGCCTAAGCTCGTCTCCCCTGAGGGTTTTCCTAATGTCTCTGTGCCAGGGAATGCTAGGGGGGTTTGCAGGAAGTCCCAGGGACAGAGGCTGCCTCCCCAAGGTCAGGGAAGGTATTTCTCGGACTTCCCCGAACAGGGAACACCTGTGACTGAAGAGAGCTGCGTGGAGTTGTCTCTCGAGCTCCCCACGCACTGACAATGGTTCCGGAATCCTGAGCGTGGGGAGGTTCCACCAACGGTCGGCAGCGTGTGGGTTCTAACGGAATGCCTAAGCTCGTCTCCCCTGAGGGTTTTCCTAATGTCTCTGTGCCAGGGAATGCTAGGGGGGTTTGCAGGAAATCCCAGGGACAGAGGCTGACTCCCCAAGGTCAGGGAAGGTATTTCTCGGACTTCCCCGAACAGGGAATTCCTGTGACTGAAGAGAGCTGCGTGGAGTTGTCTCTCGAGCTCCCCCACGCACTGACAATGGTTCCGGAATCCTGAGCGTGGGGAGGTTCCACCAACGGTCGGCAGCGCGTGGGTTCTAACAGAATGCCTAAGCTCGTCTCCCCTGAGGATTTTCCTAATGTCTCTTTGCCAGGTAATGCTAGGGGTGTTTGCAGAAAGTCCCAGGGACAGAGGCTGCCTCCCCAAGGTCAGGGAAGTTATTTCTCGGACTTCCTCGAACAGGGAACACCTGTGACTGAAGAGAGCTGCGTGGAGTTGTCTCTCGAGCTCCCCCACGCACTGACAATGTTTCCGGAATCCTGAGCGTGGGGAGGTTCCAGCAACGGTCGGCAGCGCGTGGGTTCTAACGGAATGCCTAAGCTCGTCTCCCCTGAGGGTTTTCCTAATGTCTCTGTGCCAGGGAATGCTAGGGGGGTTTGCAGGAAGTCCCAGGGACAGAGGCTGCCTCCCCAAGTTCAGGGAAGGTATTTCTCGGACTTCCCCGAACAGGGAACACCTGTGACTGAAGAGAGCTGCGTGGATTTGTCTCTCGAGCTCCCCCACGCACTGACAATGGTTCCGGAATCCTGAGCGTGGGGAGGTTCCACCAACGGTCGGCGGCGCGTGGGTTCTAACGGAATGCCTAAGCTCGTCTCCCCTGAGGGTTTTCCTAATCTCTCTCTGCCAGGGAATGCTAGGGGTGTTTGCAGGAGTTCCCAGGGACAGAGGCTGCCTCCCCAAGGTCAGGGAAGGTATTTCTCGGACTTCCCCGAACAGGGAACACCTGTGACTGAAGAGAGATGCGTGGAGTTGTCTCTCGAGCTCCCCCACGCACTGACAATGGTTCCGGAATCCTGAGCGTGGGGAGGTTCCACCAACGGTCGGCAGCGCGTGGGTTCGAACGGAATGCCTAAGCTCGTCTCCCCTGAGGGTTTTCCTAATGTCTCTGTGCCAGGGAATGCTAGGGGGGTTTGCAGGAAGTCCCAGGGACAGAGGCTGCCTCCCCAAGGTCAGGGAAGGTATTTCTCGGACTTCCCCGAACAGGGAACACCTGTGACTGAAGAGAGCTGCGTGGAGTTGTCTCTCGAGCTCCCCCACGCACTGACAATGGTTCCGGAATCCTGAGCGTGGGGAGGTTCCACCAACGGTCGGCAGCGTGTGGGTTCTAACGGAATGCCTAAGCTCGTCTCCCCTGAGGGTTTTCCTAATGTCTCTGTGCCAGGGAATGCTAGGGGGGTTTGCAGGAAATCCCAGGGACAGAGGCTGCCTCCCCAAGGTCAGGGAAGGTATTTCTCGGACTTCCCCGAACAGGGAACTCCTGTGACTGAAGAGAGCTGCGTGGAGTTGTCTCTCGAGCTCCCCCACGCACTGACAATGGTTCCGGAATCCTGAGCGTGGGGAGGTTCCACCAACGGTCGGCAGCGCGTGGGTTCTAACGGAATGCCTAAGCTCGTCTCCCCTGAGGATTTTCCTAATGTCTCTTTGCCAGGTAATGCTAGGGGTGTTTGCAGGAAGTCCCAGGGACAGAGGCTGCCTCCCCAAGTTCAGGGAAGGTATTTCTCGGACTTCCCCGAACAGGGAACACCTGTGACTGAAGAGAGCTGCGTGGAGTTGTCTCTCGAGCTCCCCCACGCACTGACAATGGTTCCGGAATCCTGAGCGTGGGGAGGTTCCACCAACGGTCGGCGGCGCGTGGGTTCTAACGGAATGCCTAAGCTCGTCTCCCCTGAGGGTTTTCCTAATCTCTCTCTGCCAGGGAATGCTAGGGGTGTTTGCAGGAGTTCCCAGGGACAGAGGCTGCCTCCCCAAGGTCAGGGAAGGTATTTCTCGGACTTCCCCGAACAGGGAACACCTGTGACTGAAGAGAGATGCGTGGAGTTGTCTCTCGAGCTCCCCCACGCACTGACAATGGTTCCGGAATCCTGAGCGTGGGGAGGTTCCACCAACGGTCGGCAGCGCGTGGGTTCGAACGGAATGCCTAAGCTCGTCTCCCCTGAGGGTTTTCCTAATGTCTCTGTGCCAGGGAATGCTAGGGGGGTTTGCAGGAAGTCCCAGGGACAGAGGCTGCCTCCCCAAGGTCAGGGAAGGTATTTCTCGGACTTCCCCGAACAGGGAACACCTGTGACTGAAGAGAGCTGCGTGGAGTTGTCTCTCGAGCTCCCCCACGCACTGACAATGGTTCCGGAATCCTGAGCGTTGGGAGGTTCCACCAACGGTCGGCAGCGTGTGGGTTCTAACGGAATGCCTAAGCTCGTCTCCCCTGAGGGTTTTCCTAATGTCTCTGTGCCAGGGAATGCTAGGGGGGTTTGCAGGAAATCCCAGGGACAGAGGCTGCCTCCCCAAGGTCAGGGAAGGTATTTCTCGGACTTCCCCGAACAGGGAACACCTGTGACTGAAGAGAGCTGCGTGGAGTTGTCTCTCGAGCTCCCCCACGCACTGACAATGGTTCCGGAATCCTGAGCGTGGGGAGGTTCCACCAACGGTCGGCAGCGCGTGGGTTCTAACGGAATGCCTAAGCTCGTCTCCCCTGAGGATTTTCCTAATGTCTCTTTGCCAGGTAATGCTAGGGGTGTTTGCAGGAAGTTCCAGGGACAGAGGCTGCCTCCCCAAGTTCAGGGAAGTTATTTCTCGGACTTCCTCCAACAGGGAACACCTGTGACTGAAGAGAGCTGCGTGGAGTTGTCTCTCGAGCTCCCCCACGCACTGACAATGGTTCCGGAATCCTGAGCGTGGGGAGGTTCCACCAACGGTCGGCAGCGCGTGGGTTCTAACGGAATGCCTAAGCTCGTCTCCCCTGAGGGTTTTCCTAATGTCTCTGTGCCAGGGAATGTTAGGGGGGCTTGCAGCTAGTCCCAGGGACACAGGCTGCCTCCCCAAGGTCAGGGAAGGTATTTCTCGGACTTCGCCGAAGAGGGAACACTTGTGACTGAAGAGAGCTGCGTGGAGTTGTCTCTCGAGCTCCCCCACGCACTGACAATGGTTCCGGAATCCTGAGCGTGGGGAGGTTCCAGCAACGGTCGCCAGCGCGTGGGTTCTAACGGAATGCCTAAGCTCGTCTCCCCTGAGGGTTTTCCTAATGTCTCTGTGCCAGGGAATGCTAGGGGGGTTTGCAGGAAGTCCCAGGGACAGAGGCTGCCTCCCCAAGGTCTGGGAAGGTATTTCTCGGACTTCCCCGAACAGGGAACACCTGTGACTGAAGAGAGCTGCGTGGAGTTGTCTCTCGAGCTCCCCCACGCACTGACAATGGTTCCGGAATCCTGAGCGTGGGGAGGTTCCACAAACGGTCGGCAGCGCGTGGGTTCTAACGGAATGCCTAAGCTCGTCTCCCCTGAGGGTTTTCCTAATGTCTCTGTGCCAGGGAATGCTAGGGGGGTTTGCAGGAAGTCCCAGGGACAGAGGCTGCCTCCCCAAGGTCAGGGAAGATATTTCTCGGACTTCCCCGAACAGGGAACACCTGTGACTGAAGAGAGCTGCGTGGAGTTGTCTCTCGAGCTCCCCCACGCACTGACAATGGTTCCGGAATCCTGAGCGTGGGGAGGTTCCACCAACGGTCGGCAGCGTGTGGGTTCTAACGGAATGCCTAAGCTCGTCTCCCCTGAGGGTTTTCCTAATGTCTCTGTGCCAGGGAATGCTAGGGGGGTTTGCAGGAAATCCCAGGGACAGAGGCTGACTCCCCAAGGTCAGGGAAGGTATTTCTCGGACTTCCCCGAACAGGGAATTCCTGTGACTGAAGAGAGCTGCGTGGAGTTGTCTCTCGAGCTCCCCCACGCACTGACAATGGTTCCGGAATCCTGAGCGTGGGGAGGTTCCACCAACGGTCGGCAGCGCGTGGGTTCTAACAGAATGCCTAAGCTCGTCTCCCCTGAGGATTTTCCTAATGTCTCTTTGCCAGGTAATGCTAGGGGTGTTTGCAGAAAGTCCCAGGGTCAGAGGCTGCCTCCCCAAGGTCAGGGAAGTTATTTCTCGGACTTCCTCGAACAGGGAACACCTGTGACTGAAGAGAGCTGCGTGGAGTTGTCTCTCGAGCTCCCCCACGCACTGACAATGTTTCCGGAATCCTGAGCGTGGGGAGGTTCCAGCAACGGTCGGCAGCGCGTGGGTTCTAACGGAATGCCTAAGCTCGTCTCCCCTGAGGGTTTTCCTAATGTCTCTGTGCCAGGGAATGCTAGGGGGGTTTGCAGGAAGTCCCAGGGACAGAGGCTGCCTCCCCAAGTTCAGGGAAGGTATTTCTCGGACTTCCCCGAACAGGGAACACCTGTGACTGAAGAGAGCTGCGTGGATTTGTCTCTCGAGCTCCCCCACGCACTGACAATGGTTCCGGAATCCTGAGCGTGGGGAGGTTCCACCAACGGTCGGCGGCGCGTGGGTTCTAACGGAATGCCTAAGCTCGTCTCCCCTGAGGGTTTTCCTAATCTCTCTCTGCCAGGGAATGCTAGGGGTGTTTGCAGGAGTTCCCAGGGACAGAGGCTGCCTCCCCAAGGTCAGGGAAGGTATTTCTCGGACTTCCCCGAACAGGGAACACCTGTGACTGAAGAGAGATGCGTGGAGTTGTCTCTCGAGCTCCCCCACGCACTGACAATGGTTCCGGAATCCTGAGCGTGGGGAGGTTCCACCAACGGTCGGCAGCGCGTGGGTTCGAACGGAATGCCTAAGCTCGTCTCCCCTGAGGGTTTTCCTAATGTCTCTGTGCCAGGGAATGCTAGGGGGGTTTGCAGGAAGTCCCAGGGACAGAGGCTGCCTCCCCAAGGTCAGGGAAGGTATTTCTCGGACTTCCCCGAACAGGGAACACCTGTGACTGAAGAGAGCTGCGTGGAGTTGTCTCTCGAGCTCCCCCACGCACTGACAATGGTTCCGGAATCCTGAGCGTGGGGAGGTTCCACCAACGGTCGGCAGCGTGTGGGTTCTAACGGAATGCCTAAGCTCGTCTCCCCTGAGGGTTTTCCTAATGTCTCTGTGCCAGGGAATGCTAGGGGGGTTTGCAGGAAATCCCAGGGACAGAGGCTGCCTCCCCAAGGTCAGGGAAGGTATTTCTCGGACTTCCCCGAACAGGGAACTCCTGTGACTGAAGAGAGCTGCGTGGAGTTGTCTCTCGAGCTCCCCCACGCACTGACAATGGTTCCGGAATCCTGAGCGTGGGGAGGTTCCACCAACGGTCGGCAGCGCGTGGGTTCTAACGGAATGCCTAAGCTCGTCTCCCCTGAGGATTTTCCTAATGTCTCTTTGCCAGGTAATGCTAGGGGTGTTTGCAGGAAGTCCCAGGGACAGAGGCTGCCTCCCCAAGTTCAGGGAAGGTATTTCTCGGACTTCCCCGAACAGGGAACACCTGTGACTGAAGAGAGCTGCGTGGAGTTGTCTCTCGAGCTCCCCCACGCACTGACAATGGTTCCGGAATCCTGAGCGTGGGGAGGTTCCACCAACGGTCGGCGGCGCGTGGGTTCTAACGGAATGCCTAAGCTCGTCTCCCCTGAGGGTTTTCCTAATCTCTCTCTGCCAGGGAATGCTAGGGGTGTTTGCAGGAGTTCCCAGGGACAGAGGCTGCCTCCCCAAGGTCAGGGAAGGTATTTCTCGGACTTCCCCGAACAGGGAACACCTGTGACTGAAGAGAGATGCGTGGAGTTGTCTCTCGAGCTCCCCCACGCACTGACAATGGTTCCGGAATCCTGAGCGTGGGGAGGTTCCACCAACGGTCGGCAGCGCGTGGGTTCGAACGGAATGCCTAAGCTCGTCTCCCCTGAGGGTTTTCCTAATGTCTCTGTGCCAGGGAATGCTAGGGGGGTTTGCAGGAAGTCCCAGGGACAGAGGCTGCCTCCCCAAGGTCAGGGAAGGTATTTCTCGGACTTCCCCGAACAGGGAACACCTGTGACTGAAGAGAGCTGCGTGGAGTTGTCTCTCGAGCTCCCCCACGCACTGACAATGGTTCCGGAATCCTGAGCGTTGGGAGGTTCCACCAACGGTCGGCAGCGTGTGGGTTCTAACGGAATGCCTAAGCTCGTCTCCCCTGAGGGTTTTCCTAATGTCTCTGTGCCAGGGAATGCTAGGGGGGTTTGCAGGAAATCCCAGGGACAGAGGCTGCCTCCCCAAGGTCAGGGAAGGTATTTCTCGGACTTCCCCGAACAGGGAACACCTGTGACTGAAGAGAGCTGCGTGGAGTTGTCTCTCGAGCTCCCCCACGCACTGACAATGGTTCCGGAATCCTGAGCGTGGGGAGGTTCCACCAACGGTCGGCAGCGCGTGGGTTCTAACGGAATGCCTAAGCTCGTCTCCCCTGAGGATTTTCCTAATCTCTCTTTGCCAGGTAATGCTAGGGGTGTTTGCAGGAAGTTCCAGGGACAGAGGCTGCCTCCCCAAGTTCAGGGAAGTTATTTCTCGGACTTCCTCCAACAGGGAACACCTGTGACTGAAGAGAGCTGCGTGGAGTTGTCTCTCGAGCTCCCCCACGCACTGACAATGGTTCCGGAATCCTGAGCGTGGGGAGGTTCCACCAACGGTCGGCAGCGCGTGGGTTCTAACGGAATGCCTAAGCTCGTCTCCCCTGAGGGTTTTCCTAATGTCTCTGTGCCAGGGAATGTTAGGGGGGCTTGCAGCTAGTCCCAGGGACACAGGCTGCCTCCCCAAGGTCAGGGAAGGTATTTCTCGGACTTCGCCGAAGAGGGAACACTTGTGACTGAAGAGAGCTGCGTGGAGTTGTCTCTCGAGCTCCCCCACGCACTGACAATGGTTCCGGAATCCTGAGCGTGGGGAGGTTCCAGCAACGGTCGCCAGCGCGTGGGTTCTAACGGAATGCCTAAGCTCGTCTCCCCTGAGGGTTTTCCTAATGTCTCTGTGCCAGGGAATGCTAGGGGGGTTTGCAGGAAGTCCCAGGGACAGAGGCTGCCTCCCCAAGGTCTGGGAAGGTATTTCTCGGACTTCCCCGAACAGGGAACACCTGTGACTGAAGAGAGCTGCGTGGAGTTGTCTCTCGAGCTCCCCCACGCACTGACAATGGTTCCGGAATCCTGAGCGTGGGGAGGTTCCACAAACGGTCGGCAGCGCGTGGGTTCTAACGGAATGCCTAAGCTCGTCTCCCCTGAGGGTTTTCCTAATGTCTCTGTGCCAGGGAATGCTAGGGGGGTTTGCAGGAAGTCCCAGGGACAGAGGCTGCCTCCCCAAGGTCAGGGAAGATATTTCTCGGACTTCCCCGAACAGGGAACACCTGTGACTGAAGAGAGCTGCGTGGAGTTGTCTCTCGAGCTCCCCCACGCACTGACAATGGTTCCGGAATCCTGAGCGTGGGGAGGTTCCACCAACGGTCGGCAGCGCGTGGGTTCTAACGGAATGCCTAAGCTCATCTCCCCTGAGGATTTTCCTAATGTCTCTTTGCCAGGGAATGCTAGGGGGGTTTGCAGGAAGTCCCAGGGACAGAGGCTGCCTCCCCAAGTTCAGGGAAGTTATTTCTCGGACTTCCCCGAACAGGGAACACCTGTGACTGAAGAGAGCTGCGTGGAGTTGTCTCTCGAGCTCCCCCACGCACTGACAATGGTTCCGGAATCCTGAGTGTGGGGAGGTTCCACCAACGGTCGGCAGCGCGTGGGTTCTAACGGAATGCCTAAGCTCGTCTCCCCAGAGGGTTTTCCTAATGTCTCTGTGCCAGGGAATGCTAGGGGTGTTTGCAGGAAGTCCCAGGGCAGAGGCTGCCTCTCCAATGTAAGGGAAGTTATTTCACGGACTTCCCCAAACAGGGAAAACCTGTGACTGAAGAGAGCTGCGTGGAGTTGTCTCTCGAGTTCCCCCACGCACTGACAATGGTTCCGGAATCCTGAGCTTGGGGAGGTTCCACCACCGGTCGGCAGCGCGTGGGTTGTAACGGAATGCCTAAGCTCGTCTCCTCTGAGGGTTTTCCTAATGTCTCTGTGCCAGGGAATGCTAGGGGGGTTTGCAGAAAGTCCAAGGGGCAGAGGCTGCCTCCCCATCTTCAGGGAAGTTATTTCTCGTACTTCCCCGAACAGGGAACACCTCTGACTGAAGAGAGCTGCGTGGAGTTGTCTCTCGAGTTCCCCCACGCACTGACAATGTTTCCGGAATCCTGAGCGTGGGGAGGTTCCACCAACGGTCGGCAGCGCGTGGGTTCTAACGGAATGCCTAAGCTCGTCTCCCCTGAGGGTTTTCCTAATGTCTCTGTGCCAGGGAATGCTAGGGGTGTTTGCAGAAAGTCCCAGGGACAGAGGCTGCCTCCCTAAGGTCAGGGAAGGTATTTCTCGGACTTCCCCGAACAGGGAACACCTGTGACTGTAGAGAGCTGCGTGGAGTTTTCTCTCGAGCTCCCCCACGCACTGACAATGGTTCCGGAATCCTGAGCGTGGGGAAGTTCCACCAACGGTCGGCAGCGCGTGGGTTCTAACGGAATGCCTAAGCTCGTCTCCCCTGAGGGTTTTCCTAATGTCTCTGTGCCAGGGAATGCTAGGGGGGTTTGCAATAAGTCCCAGGGACAGAGGTTGCCTCCCCAAGGTCAGGGAAGGTATTTCTCGGACTTCCCCGAACAGGGAACACCTGTGACTGAAGAGAGCTGCGTGGAGTTGTCTCTCGAGCTCCCCCATGCACTGACAATGTTTCCGGAATCCTGAGCGTGGGGAGGTTCCACCAACGGTCGGCAGCGCGTGGGTTCTAATGGAATGCCTAAGCTCGTCTCCCCTGAGTGTTTTCCTAATGTCTCTGTGCCAGGGAATGCTAGGGGTGTTTGCAGGAAGTCCCAGGGACAGAGGCTGCATCCCCAAGGTCAGGGAAGTTATCTCTCGGACTTCCCCGAACAGGGAACACCTTTGACTGAAGAGAGCTGCGTGGAGTTGTCTTCGAGCTCCCCCACGCACTGACAATGGTTCCGGAATCCTGAGCGTGGGGAGGTTCCACCAACGGTCGGCAGCGCGTGGGTTGTAACGGAATGCCTAAGCTCGTCTCCCCTGAGGGTTTTCCTAATATCTCTGTGCCAGGGAATGCTAGGGGGTTTTGCAGGAAGTCCCAGGGACAGAGGCTGCCTCCCCAACTTCAGGGAAGTTATTTCTCGGACTTCCCCGAACAGGGAACACCTGTGACCGAAGAGAGCTGCGTGGAGTTGTCTCTCGAGCTCCCCCACGCACTGACAATGGTTCCGGAATACTGAGCGTGGGGAGGTTCCACCAACGGTCGGCAGCGCGTGGGTTCTAACGGAATGCCTATGCTCGTCTCCCCTGAGGGTTTTCCAAATGTCTCTGTGCCAGGGAATGCTAGGGGGGTTTGCAATAAGTCCCAGGGACAGAGGCTGCCTCCCCAAGGTCAGGGAAGGTATTTCTCGGACTTCCCCGAACAGGGAACACCTGTGACTGAAGAGAGCTGCGTGGAGTTGTCTCTCGAGCTCCCCCACGCACTGACAATATTTCCGGAATCCTGAGCGTGGGGAGGTTCCACCAACGGTCGGCAGCGCATGGGTTCTAATGGAATGCCTAAGCTCGTCTCCCCTGAGGGTTTTCCTAATGTCTCTGTGCCAGGGAATGCTAGGGGTGTTTGCAGGAATTCCCAGGGACAGAGGCTGCATCCCCAAGGTCAGGGAAGGTATTTCTCGGACTTCCCCGAACAGGGAACACCTTTGACTGAAGAGAGCTGCGTGGAGTTGTCTTCGAGCTCCCCCACGCACTGACAATGGTTCCGGAATCCTGAGCGTGGGGAGGTTCCACCAACGGTCGGCAGCGCGTGGGTTCTAACGGAATGCCTAAGCTAGTCTCCCCTGAGGGTTTTCCTAATGTCTCTGTGCCAGGGAATGCTAGGGTGGTTTGCAGGAAGTCCCAGGGACAGAGGCTGCCTCCCCAAGGTCAGGGAAGGTATTTCTCGGACTTCCCCGAACAGGGAACACCTGTGACTGAAGAGAGCTGCGTGGAGTTGTCTCTCGAGCTCCCCCACGCACTGACAATGTTTCCGGAATCCTGAGCGTGGGGAGGTTTCACCAACGGTCGGCAGCGCGTGGGTTCTAACGGAATGCCTAAGCTCGTCTCCCCTGAGGGTTTTCCTAATGTCTCTGTGCCAGGGAATGCTAGGGGTGTTTGCAGGAAGTCCCAGGGCAGAGGCTGCCTGTCCAATGTAAGGGAAGTTATTTCACGGACTTCCCCGAACAGGGAAAACCTGTGACTGAAGAGAGCTGCGTGGAGTTGTCTCTCGAGCTCCCCCACGCACTGACAATGGTTCCGGAATCCTGAGCGTGGAGAAGTTCCAATAACGGTCGGCAGCGCGTGGGTTCTAACGGAATGCCTTAGCTCGTCTCCCCTGAGGGTTTTCCTAATGTCTCTGTGCCAGGGAATGCTAGGGGGGTTTGCAATAATTCCCAGGGACAGAGGCTGCCTCCCCAAGGTCAGGGAACGTATTTCTCGGACTTCCCCGAACAGGGAACACCTGTGACTGAAGAGAGCTGCGTGGAGTTGTCTCTCGAGCTCCCCCACGCACTGACAATGTTTCCGGAATCCTGAGCGTGGGGAGGTTCCACCAACGGTCGGCAGCGCGTGGGTTCTAATGGAATGCCTAAGCTCGTCTCCCCTGAGGGTTTTCCTAATGTCTCTGTGCCAGGGAATGCTAGGGGTGTTTGCAGGAAGTCCCAGGGACAGAGGCTGCATCCCCAAGTTCAGGGAAGGTATTTCTCGGACTTCCCCGAACAGGGAACACCTGTGACTGAAGAGAGCTGCGTGGAGTTGTCTTCGAGCTCCCCCACGCACTGACAATGGTTCCGGAATCCTGAGCGTGGGGAGGTTCCACCAACGGTCGGCAGCGCGTGGGTTCAAACGGAATGCTAAGCTCGTCTCCCCTGAGGGTTTTCCTAATGTCTCTGTGCCAGGGAATGCTAGGGGTGTTTGCTGGAATTCCCAGGGACAGAGGCTGCCTCCCCCATGTCAGGGAAGGTATTTCTCGGACTTCCCCGAACAGGGAACACCTTTGACTGAAGAGAGCTGCGTGGAGTTGTCTCTCGAGATCCCCCACGCACTGACAATGGTTCCGGAATACTGAGCGTGGGGAGGTTCCACCAACGGTCGGCAGCGCGTGGGTTCTAACGGAATGCCTATGCTCGTCTCCCCTGAGGGTTTTCCAAATGTCTCTGTGCCAGGGAATGCTAGGGGGGTTTGCAATAAGTCCCAGGGACAGAGGCTGCCTCCCCAAGGTCAGGGAAGGTATTTCTCGGACTTCCCCGAACAGGGAACACCTGTGACTGAAGAGAGCTGCGTGGAGTTGTCTCTCGAGCTCCCCCACGCACTGACAATATTTCCGGAATCCTGAGCGTGGGGAGGTTCCACCAACGGTCGGCAGCGCATGGGTTCTAATGGAATGCCTAAGCTCGTCTCCCCTGAGGGTTTTCCTAATGTCTCTGTGCCAGGGAATGCTAGGGGTGTTTGCAGGAATTCCCAGGGACAGAGGCTGCATCCCCAAGGTCAGGGAAGGTATTTCTCGGACTTCCCCGAACAGGGAACACCTTTGACTGAAGAGAGCTGCGTGGAGTTGTCTTCGAGCTCCCCCACGCACTGACAATGGTTCCGGAATCCTGAGCGTGGGGAGGTTCCACCAACGGTCGGCAGCGCGTGGGTTCTAACGGAATGCCTAAGCTAGTCTCCCCTGAGGGTTTTCCTAATGTCTCTGTGCCAGGGAATGCTAGGGTGGTTTGCAGGAAGTCCCAGGGACAGAGGCTGCCTCCCCAAGGTCAGGGAAGGTATTTCTCGGACTTCCCCGAACAGGGAACACCTGTGACTGAAGAGAGCTGCGTGGAGTTGTCTCTCGAGCTCCCCCACGCACTGACAATGTTTCCGGAATCCTGAGCGTGGGGAGGTTTCACCAACGGTCGGCAGCGCGTGGGTTCTAACGGAATGCCTAAGCTCGTCTCCCCTGAGGGTTTTCCTAATGTCTCTGTGCCAGGGAATGCTAGGGGTGTTTGCAGGAAGTCCCAGGGCAGAGGCTGCCTGTCCAATGTAAGGGAAGTTATTTCACGGACTTCCCCGAACAGGGAAAACCTGTGACTGAAGAGAGCTGCGTGGAGTTGTCTCTCGAGCTCCCCCACGCACTGACAATGGTTCCGGAATCCTGAGCGTGGAGAAGTTCCAATAACGGTCGGCAGCGCGTGGGTTCTAACGGAATGCCTTAGCTCGTCTCCCCTGAGGGTTTTCCTAATGTCTCTGTGCCAGGGAATGCTAGGGGGGTTTGCAATAATTCCCAGGGACAGAGGCTGCCTCCCCAAGGTCAGGGAACGTATTTCTCGGACTTCCCCGAACAGGGAACACCTGTGACTGAAGAGAGCTGCGTGGAGTTGTCTCTCGAGCTCCCCCACGCACTGACAATGTTTCCGGAATCCTGAGCGTGGGGAGGTTCCACCAACGGTCGGCAGCGCGTGGGTTCTAATGGAATGCCTAAGCTCGTCTCCCCTGAGGGTTTTCCTAATGTCTCTGTGCCAGGGAATGCTAGGGGTGTTTGCAGGAAGTCCCAGGGACAGAGGCTGCATCCCCAAGTTCAGGGAAGGTATTTCTCGGACTTCCCCGAACAGGGAACACCTGTGACTGAAGAGAGCTGCGTGGAGTTGTCTTCGAGCTCCCCCACGCACTGACAATGGTTCCGGAATCCTGAGCGTGGGGAGGTTCCACCAACGGTCGGCAGCGCGTGGGTTCAAACGGAATGCTAAGCTCGTCTCCCCTGAGGGTTTTCCTAATGTCTCTGTGCCAGGGAATGCTAGGGGTGTTTGCTGGAATTCCCAGGGACAGAGGCTGCCTCCCCCATGTCAGGGAAGGTATTTCTCGGACTTCCCCGAACAGGGAACACCTTTGACTGAAGAGAGCTGCGTGGAGTTGTCTCTCGAGATCCCCCACGCACTGACAATGGTTCCGGAATCCTGAGCGTGGGGAGGTTCCAGCAAAGGTCGGCAGCGCGTGGGTTCTAACGGAATGCCTAAGCTCGTCTCCCCTGAGGGTTTTCCTAATGTCTCTGTGCCAGGGAATGCTAGGGGGGTTTGCAGGAAGTCCCAGGGACAGAGGCTGCCTCCCCAAGGTCAGGGAAGTTATTTCTCGGACTTCCCCGAACAGGGAACACCTGTGACTGAAGAGAGCTGCGTGGAGTTGTCTCTCGAGCTCCCCCACGCACTGACAATGGTTCCGGAATCCTGAGCGTGGGGAGGTTCCACCAACGGTCGGCGGCGCGTGGGTTCTAACGGAATGCATAAGCTCGTCTCCCCTGAGGGTTTTCCTAATGTCTCTGTGCCAGGGAATGCTAGGGGTGTTTGCAGGAGTTCCCAGGGACAGAGGCTGCCTCCCCAAGGTCAGGGAAGGTATTTCTCGGACTTCCCCGAACAGGGAACACCTGTGACTGAAGAGAGATGCGTGGAGTTGTCTCTCGAGCTCCCCCACGCACTGACAATGATTCCGGAATCCTGAGCGTGGGGAGGTTCCACCAACGGTCGGCAGCGCGTGGGTTCGAACGGAATGCCTAAGCTCGTCTCCCCTGAGGGTTTTCCTAATGTCTCTGTGCCAGGGAATGCTAGGGGGGTTTGCAGGAAGTCCCAGGGACAGAGGCTGCCTCCCCAAGGTCAGGGAAGGTATTTCTCGGACTTCCCCGAACAGGGAACACCTGTGACTGAAGAGAGCTGCGTGGAGTTGTCTCTCGAGCTCCCCACGCACTGACAATGGTTCCGGAATCCTGAGCGTGGGGAGGTTCCACCAACGGTCGGCAGCGTGTGGGTTCTAACGGAATGCCTAAGCTCGTCTCCCCTGAGGGTTTTCCTAATGTCTCTGTGCCAGGGAATGCTAGGGGGGTTTGCAGGAAATCCCAGGGACAGAGGCTGACTCCCCAAGGTCAGGGAAGGTATTTCTCGGACTTCCCCGAACAGGGAATTCCTGTGACTGAAGAGAGCTGCGTGGAGTTGTCTCTCGAGCTCCCCCACGCACTGACAATGGTTCCGGAATCCTGAGCGTGGGGAGGTTCCACCAACGGTCGGCAGCGCGTGGGTTCTAACGGAATGCCTAAGCTCGTCTCCCCTGAGGATTTTCCTAATGTCTCTTTGCCAGGTAATGCTAGGGGTGTTTGCAGGAAGTCCCAGGGACAGAGGCTGCCTCCCCAAGGTCAGGGAAGTTATTTCTCGGACTTCCTCGAACAGGGAACACCTGTGACTGAAGAGAGCTGCGTGGAGTTGTCTCTCGAGCTCCCCCACGCACTGACAATGTTTCCGGAATCCTGAGCGTGGGGAGGTTCCAGCAACGGTCGGCAGCGCGTGGGTTCTAACGGAATGCCTAAGCTCGTCTCCCCTGAGGGTTTTCCTAATGTCTCTGTGCCAGGGAATGCTAGGGGGGTTTGCAGGAAGTCCCAGGGACAGAGGCTGCCTCCCCAAGTTCAGGGAAGGTATTTCTCGGACTTCCCCGAACAGGGAACACCTGTGACTGAAGAGAGCTGCGTGGATTTGTCTCTCGAGCTCCCCCACGCACTGACAATGGTTCCGGAATCCTGAGCGTGGGGAGGTTCCACCAACGGTCGGCGGCGCGTGGGTTCTAACGGAATGCCTAAGCTCGTCTCCCCTGAGGGTTTTCCTAATCTCTCTCTGCCAGGGAATGCTAGGGGTGTTTGCAGGAGTTCCCAGGGACAGAGGCTGCCTCCCCAAGGTCAGGGAAGGTATTTCTCGGACTTCCCCGAACAGGGAACACCTGTGACTGAAGAGAGATGCGTGGAGTTGTCTCTCGAGCTCCCCCACGCACTGACAATGGTTCCGGAATCCTGAGCGTGGGGAGGTTCCACCAACGGTCGGCAGCGCGTGGGTTCGAACGGAATGCCTAAGCTCGTCTCCCCTGAGGGTTTTCCTAATGTCTCTGTGCCAGGGAATGCTAGGGGGGTTTGCAGGAAGTCCCAGGGACAGAGGCTGCCTCCCCAAGGTCAGGGAAGGTATTTCTCGGACTTCCCCGAACAGGGAACACCTGTGACTGAAGAGAGCTGCGTGGAGTTGTCTCTCGAGCTCCCCCACGCACTGACAATGGTTCCGGAATCCTGAGCGTGGGGAGGTTCCACCAACGGTCGGCAGCGTGTGGGTTCTAACGGAATGCCTAAGCTCGTCTCCCCTGAGGGTTTTCCTAATGTCTCTGTGCCAGGGAATGCTAGGGGGGTTTGCAGGAAATCCCAGGGACAGAGGCTGCCTCCCCAAGGTCAGGGAAGGTATTTCTCGGACTTCCCCGAACAGGGAACTCCTGTGACTGAAGAGAGCTGCGTGGAGTTGTCTCTCGAGCTCCCCCACGCACTGACAATGGTTCCGGAATCCTGAGCGTGGGGAGGTTCCACCAACGGTCGGCAGCGCGTGGGTTCTAACGGAATGCCTAAGCTCGTCTCCCCTGAGGATTTTCCTAATGTCTCTTTGCCAGGTAATGCTAGGGGTGTTTGCAGGAAGTCCCAGGGACAGAGGCTGCCTCCCCAAGGTCAGGGAAGTTATTTCTCGGACTTCCTCGAACAGGGAACACCTGTGACTGAAGAGAGCTGCGTGGAGTTGTCTCTCGAGCTCCCCCACGCACTGACAATGTTTCCGGAAATCTGAGCGTGGGGAGGTTCCAGCAACGGTCGGCAGCGCGTGGGTTCTAACGGAATGCCTAAGCTCGTCTCCCCTGAGGGGTTTCCTAATATCTCTGTGCCAGGGAATGCTAGGGGGGTTTGCAGGAAGTCCCAGGGACAGAGGCTGCCTCCCCAAGTTCAGGGAAGGTATTTCTCGGACTTCCCCGAACAGGGAACACCTGTGACCGAAGAGAGCTGCGTGGAGTTGTCTCTCGAGCTCCCCCACGCACTGACAATGGTTCCGGAATCCTGAGCGTGGGGAGGTTCCACCAACGGTCGGCGGCGCGTGGGTTCTAACGGAATGCCTAAGCTCGTCTCCCCTGAGGGTTTTCCTAATCTCTCTCTGCCAGGGAATGCTAGGGGTGTTTGCAGGAGTTCCCAGGGACAGAGGCTGCCTCCCCAAGGTCAGGGAAGGTATTTCTCGGACTTCCCCGAACAGGGAACACCTGTGACTGAAGAGAGATGCGTGGAGTTGTCTCTCGAGCTCCCCCACGCACTGACAATGGTTCCGGAATCCTGAGCGTGGGGAGGTTCCACCAACGGTCGGCAGCGCGTGGGTTCGAACGGAATGCCTAAGCTCGTCTCCCCTGAGGGTTTTCCTAATGTCTCTGTGCCAGGGAATGCTAGGGGGGTTTGCAGGAAGTCCCAGGGACAGAGGCTGCCTCCCCAAGGTCAGGGAAGGTATTTCTCGGACTTCCCCGAACAGGGAACACCTGTGACTGAAGAGAGCTGCGTGGAGTTGTCTCTCGAGCTCCCCCACGCACTGACAATGGTTCCGGAATCCTGAGCGTTGGGAGGTTCCACCAACGGTCGGCAGCGTGTGGGTTCTAACGGAATGCCTAAGCTCGTCTCCCCTGAGGGTTTTCCTAATGTCTCTGTGCCAGGGAATGCTAGGGGGGTTTGCAGGAAATCCCAGGGACAGAGGCTGCCTCCCCAAGGTCAGGGAAGGTATTTCTCGGACTTCCCCGAACAGGGAACACCTGTGACTGAAGAGAGCTGCGTGGAGTTGTCTCTCGAGCTCCCCCACGCACTGACAATGGTTCCGGAATCCTGAGCGTGGGGAGGTTCCACCAACGGTCGGCAGCGCGTGGGTTCTAACGGAATGCCTAAGCTCGTCTCCCCTGAGGATTTTCCTAATGTCTCTTTGCCAGGTAATGCTAGGGGTGTTTGCAGGAAGTTCCAGGGACAGAGGCTGCCTCCCCAAGTTCAGGGAAGTTATTTCTCGGACTTCCTCCAACAGGGAACACCTGTGACTGAAGAGAGCTGCGTGGAGTTGTCTCTCGAGCTCCCCCACGCACTGACAATGGTTCCGGAATCCTGAGCGTGGGGAGGTTCCACCAACGGTCGGCAGCGCGTGGGTTCTAACGGAATGCCTAAGCTCGTCTCCCCTGAGGGTTTTCCTAATGTCTCTGTGCCAGGGAATGTTAGGGGGGCTTGCAGCTAGTCCCAGGGACACAGGCTGCCTCCCCAAGGTCAGGGAAGGTATTTCTCGGACTTCGCCGAAGAGGGAACACTTGTGACTGAAGAGAGCTGCGTGGAGTTGTCTCTCGAGCTCCCCCACGCACTGACAATGGTTCCGGAATCCTGAGCGTGGGGAGGTTCCAGCAACGGTCGCCAGCGCGTGGGTTCTAACGGAATGCCTAAGCTCGTCTCCCCTGAGGGTTTTCCTAATGTCTCTGTGCCAGGGAATGCTAGGGGGGTTTGCAGGAAGTCCCAGGGACAGAGGCTGCCTCCCCAAGGTCTGGGAAGGTATTTCTCGGACTTCCCCGAACAGGGAACACCTGTGACTGAAGAGAGCTGCGTGGAGTTGTCTCTCGAGCTCCCCCACGCACTGACAATGGTTCCGGAATCCTGAGCGTGGGGAGGTTCCACAAACGGTCGGCAGCGCGTGGGTTCTAACGGAATGCCTAAGCTCGTCTCCCCTGAGGGTTTTCCTAATGTCTCTGTGCCAGGGAATGCTAGGGGGGTTTGCAGGAAGTCCCAGGGACAGAGGCTGCCTCCCCAAGGTCAGGGAAGATATTTCTCGGACTTCCCCGAACAGGGAACACCTGTGACTGAAGAGAGCTGCGTGGAGTTGTCTCTCGAGCTCCCCCACGCACTGACAATGGTTCCGGAATCCTGAGCGTGGGGAGGTTCCACCAACGGTCGGCAGCGCGTGGGTTCTAACGGAATGCCTAAGCTCATCTCCCCTGAGGATTTTCCTAATGTCTCTTTGCCAGGGAATGCTAGGGGGGTTTGCAGGAAGTCCCAGGGACAGAGGCTGCCTCCCCAAGTTCAGGGAAGTTATTTCTCGGACTTCCCCGAACAGGGAACACCTGTGACTGAAGAGAGCTGCGTGGAGTTGTCTCTCGAGCTCCCCCACGCACTGACAATGGTTCCGGAATCCTGAGTGTGGGGAGGTTCCACCAACGGTCGGCAGCGCGTGGGTTCTAACGGAATGCCTAAGCTCGTCTCCCCAGAGGGTTTTCCTAATGTCTCTGTGCCAGGGAATGCTAGGGGTGTTTGCAGGAAGTCCCAGGGCAGAGGCTGCCTCTCCAATGTAAGGGAAGTTATTTCACGGACTTCCCCAAACAGGGAAAACCTGTGACTGAAGAGAGCTGCGTGGAGTTGTCTCTCGAGTTCCCCCACGCACTGACAATGGTTCCGGAATCCTGAGCTTGGGGAGGTTCCACCACCGGTCGGCAGCGCGTGGGTTGTAACGGAATGCCTAAGCTCGTCTCCTCTGAGGGTTTTCCTAATGTCTCTGTGCCAGGGAATGCTAGGGGGGTTTGCAGAAAGTCCAAGGGGCAGAGGCTGCCTCCCCATCTTCAGGGAAGTTATTTCTCGTACTTCCCCGAACAGGGAACACCTCTGACTGAAGAGAGCTGCGTGGAGTTGTCTCTCGAGTTCCCCCACGCACTGACAATGTTTCCGGAATCCTGAGCGTGGGGAGGTTCCACCAACGGTCGGCAGCGCGTGGGTTCTAACGGAATGCCTAAGCTCGTCTCCCCTGAGGGTTTTCCTAATGTCTCTGTGCCAGGGAATGCTAGGGGTGTTTGCAGAAAGTCCCAGGGACAGAGGCTGCCTCCCTAAGGTCAGGGAAGGTATTTCTCGGACTTCCCCGAACAGGGAACACCTGTGACTGTAGAGAGCTGCGTGGAGTTTTCTCTCGAGCTCCCCCACGCACTGACAATGGTTCCGGAATCCTGAGCGTGGGGAAGTTCCACCAACGGTCGGCAGCGCGTGGGTTCTAACGGAATGCCTAAGCTCGTCTCCCCTGAGGGTTTTCCTAATGTCTCTGTGCCAGGGAATGCTAGGGGGGTTTGCAATAAGTCCCAGGGACAGAGGTTGCCTCCCCAAGGTCAGGGAAGGTATTTCTCGGACTTCCCCGAACAGGGAACACCTGTGACTGAAGAGAGCTGCGTGGAGTTGTCTCTCGAGCTCCCCCATGCACTGACAATGTTTCCGGAATCCTGAGCGTGGGGAGGTTCCACCAACGGTCGGCAGCGCGTGGGTTCTAATGGAATGCCTAAGCTCGTCTCCCCTGAGTGTTTTCCTAATGTCTCTGTGCCAGGGAATGCTAGGGGTGTTTGCAGGAAGTCCCAGGGACAGAGGCTGCATCCCCAAGGTCAGGGAAGTTATCTCTCGGACTTCCCCGAACAGGGAACACCTTTGACTGAAGAGAGCTGCGTGGAGTTGTCTTCGAGCTCCCCCACGCACTGACAATGGTTCCGGAATCCTGAGCGTGGGGAGGTTCCACCAACGGTCGGCAGCGCGTGGGTTGTAACGGAATGCCTAAGCTCGTCTCCCCTGAGGGTTTTCCTAATATCTCTGTGCCAGGGAATGCTAGGGGGTTTTGCAGGAAGTCCCAGGGACAGAGGCTGCCTCCCCAACTTCAGGGAAGTTATTTCTCGGACTTCCCCGAACAGGGAACACCTGTGACCGAAGAGAGCTGCGTGGAGTTGTCTCTCGAGCTCCCCCACGCACTGACAATGGTTCCGGAATACTGAGCGTGGGGAGGTTCCACCAACGGTCGGCAGCGCGTGGGTTCTAACGGAATGCCTATGCTCGTCTCCCCTGAGGGTTTTCCAAATGTCTCTGTGCCAGGGAATGCTAGGGGGGTTTGCAATAAGTCCCAGGGACAGAGGCTGCCTCCCCAAGGTCAGGGAAGGTATTTCTCGGACTTCCCCGAACAGGGAACACCTGTGACTGAAGAGAGCTGCGTGGAGTTGTCTCTCGAGCTCCCCCACGCACTGACAATATTTCCGGAATCCTGAGCGTGGGGAGGTTCCACCAACGGTCGGCAGCGCATGGGTTCTAATGGAATGCCTAAGCTCGTCTCCCCTGAGGGTTTTCCTAATGTCTCTGTGCCAGGGAATGCTAGGGGTGTTTGCAGGAATTCCCAGGGACAGAGGCTGCATCCCCAAGGTCAGGGAAGGTATTTCTCGGACTTCCCCGAACAGGGAACACCTTTGACTGAAGAGAGCTGCGTGGAGTTGTCTTCGAGCTCCCCCACGCACTGACAATGGTTCCGGAATCCTGAGCGTGGGGAGGTTCCACCAACGGTCGGCAGCGCGTGGGTTCTAACGGAATGCCTAAGCTAGTCTCCCCTGAGGGTTTTCCTAATGTCTCTGTGCCAGGGAATGCTAGGGTGGTTTGCAGGAAGTCCCAGGGACAGAGGCTGCCTCCCCAAGGTCAGGGAAGGTATTTCTCGGACTTCCCCGAACAGGGAACACCTGTGACTGAAGAGAGCTGCGTGGAGTTGTCTCTCGAGCTCCCCCACGCACTGACAATGTTTCCGGAATCCTGAGCGTGGGGAGGTTTCACCAACGGTCGGCAGCGCGTGGGTTCTAACGGAATGCCTAAGCTCGTCTCCCCTGAGGGTTTTCCTAATGTCTCTGTGCCAGGGAATGCTAGGGGGTTTGCAGGAAGTCCCAGGGACAGAGGCTGCCTCCCCAAGGTCAGGGAAGGTATTTCTCGGACTTCCCCGAACAGGGAACACCTGTGACTGAAGAGAGCTGCGTGGAGTTGTCTCTCGAGCTCCCCCACGCACTGACAATGGTTCCGGGATCCTGAGCGTGGGGAGGTTCCACCAACGGTCGGCAGCGAGTGGGTTCTAACGGAATGCCTAAGCTCGTCTCCCCTGCGGGTTTTCCTAATGTCTCTGTGCCAGGGAATGCTAGGGGTGTTTGCAGGAAGTCCCAGGGCAGAGGCTGCCTCTCCAAGGTCAGGGAAGGTATTTCACGGACTTCCCCGAACAGGGAACACCTGTGACTGAAGAGAGCTGCGTGGAGTTCTCTCTCGAGTTCCCCACGCACTGACAATGGTTCCGGAATCCTGAGCTTGGGGAGGTTCCACCAACGGTCGGCAGCGCGTGGGTTCTAACGGAATGCCTAAGCTCGTCTCCCCTGAGGGTTTTCCTAATGTCTCTGTGCCAGGGAATGCTAGGGGGGTTTGCAGGAAGTTCCAGGGACAGAGGCTGCCTCCCCAACTTCAGGGAAGGTATTTCTCGGACTTCCCCGAACAGGGAACACCTGTGACTGAAGAGAGCTGCGTGGAGTTGTCTCTCAAGCTCCCCCACGCACTGACAATGGTTCCGGAATCCTGAGCGTGGGGAGGTTCCAGCAACGGTCGGCAGCGCGTGGGTTCTAACGGAATGCCTAAGCTCGTCTCCCCTGAGGGTTTTCCTAATGTCTCTGTGCCAGGGAATGCTAGGGGTGTTTGCAGGAAGTCCCAGGGCAGAGGCTGCCTCTCCAATGTCAGGGAAGGTATTTCTCGGACTTCCCCGAACAGGGAACACCTGTGACCGAAGAGAGCTGCGTGGAGTTGTCTCTCGAGCTCCCCCACGCACTGACAATGGTTCCGGAATACTGAGCGTGGGGAGGTTCCACCAACGGTCGGCAGCGCGTGGGTTCTAACGGAATGCCTAAGCTCGTCTCCCCTGAGGGTTTTCCAAATGTCTCTGTGCCAGGGAATGCTAGGGGTGTTTGCAGGAAGTCCCAGGGACAGAGGCTGCCTCCCCAACTTCAGGGAAGGTATTTCTCGGACTTCCCCGAACAGGGAACACCTGTGAATGAAGAGAGCTGCGTGGAGTTGTCTCTCGAGCTCCCCAACGCACTGACAATGGTTCCGGAATCCTGAGCGTGGGGAGGTTCCACTAACGCTCGGCAGCGCGTGAGTTCTAACGGAATGCCTAAGCTCGTCTCCCCTGAGGGTTTTCCTAATGTCTCTGTGCCAGGGAATGCTAGGGGGGTTTGCAATAAGTCCCAGGGACAGAGGCTGCCTCCCCAAGGTCAGGAAAGTTATTTCTCGGACTTCCCCGAACAGGGAACACCTGTGACTGAAGAGAGCTGCGTGGAGTTGTCTCTCGAGCTCCCCCACGCACTGACAATATTTCCGGAATCCTGAGCGTGGGGAGGTTCCACCAACGGTCGGCAGCGCATGGGTTCTAATGGAATGCCTTAGCTCGTCTCCCCTGAGTGTTTTCCTAATGTCTCTGTGCCAGGGAATGCTAGGGGTGTTTGCAGGAAGTCCCAGGGACAGAGGCTGCATCCCCAAGGTAAGGGAAGGTATTTCTCGGACTTCCCCGAACAGGGAACACCTGTGACTGAAGAGAGATGCGTGGAGTTGTCTCTCGAGCTCCCGCACGCACTGACAATGGTTCCGGAATCCTGAGCGTGGGGAGGTTCCACCAACGGTCGGCAGCGCGTGGGTTCTAACGGAATGCCTAAGCTCGTCTCCCCTGAGGGTTTTCCTAATGTCTCTGTGCCAGGGAATGCTAGGGGGGTTTGCAGGAAGTCCCAGGGACACAGGCTGCCTCCCCAAGGTCAGGGAAGGTATTTCTCGGACTTCCCCGAACAGGGAACACCTGTGACTGAAGAGAGCTGCGTGGAGTTGTCTCTCGAGCTCCCCCACGCACTGACAATGGTTCCGGAATCCTGAGCGTGGGGAGGTTCCACCAACGGTCGGCAGCGTGTGGGTTGTAACGGAATGCCTAAGCTCGTCTCCCCTGAGGGTTTTCCTAATGTCTCTGTGCCAGGGAATGCTAGGGGGGTTTGCAGGAAGTCTCAGGGACAGAGGCTGCCTCCCCAAGGTCAGGGAATGTATTTCTCGGACTTCCACGAACAGGGAAATCCTGTGACTGAAGAGAGCTGCGTTGAGTTGTCTCTCGAGCTCCCCCACGCACTGACAATGGTTCCGGAATCCTGAGCGTGGGGAGGTTCCACCAACTGTCTGCAGCGCGTGGGTTCTAACGGAATGCCTAAGCTCGTCTCCCCTGAGGATTTTCCTAATGTCTCTGTGCCAGGGAATGCTAGGGGGGTTTGCAGGAAGTCCCAGGGACAGAGGCTGCCTCCCCAAGTTCAGGGAAGTTATTTCTCGGACTTCCTCGAACAGGGAACACCTGTGACTGAAGAGAGCTGCGTGGAGTTGTCTCTCGAGCTCCCCCACGCACTGACAATGGTTCCGGAATCCTGAGCCTGGGGAGGTTCCACCAACGGTCGGCAGCGCGTGGGTTCTAACGGAATGCCTAAGCTCGTCTCCCCTGAGGGTTTTCCTAATGTCTCTCTGCCAGGGAATGCTAGGGGTGTTTGCAGGAAGTCCCACTGACAGAGGCTGCCTCCCCAAGGTCAGGGAAGGTATTTCTCGGACTTCCCCGAACAGGGAACACCTGTGACTGAAGAGAGCTGCGTGGAGTTGTCTCTCGAGCTCCCCCACGCACTGACAATGGTTCCGGAATCCTGAGCGTGGAGAAGTTCCAATAACGGTCGGCAGCGCGTGGGTTCTAACGGAATGCCTTAGCTCGTCTCCCCTGAGGGTTTTCCTAATGTCTCTGTGCCAGGGAATGCTAGGGGGGTTTGCAATAATTCCCAGGGACAGAGGCTGCCTCCCCAAGGTCAGGGAACGTATTTCTCGGACTTCCCCGAACAGGGAACACCTGTGACTGAAGAGAGCTGCGTGGAGTTGTCTCTCGAGCTCCCCCACGCACTGACAATGTTTCCGGAATCCTGAGCGTGGGGAGGTTCCACCAACGGTCGGCAGCGCGTGGGTTCTAATGGAATGCCTAAGCTCGTCTCCCCTGAGGGTTTTCCTAATGTCTCTGTGCCAGGGAATGCTAGGGGTGTTTGCAGGAAGTCCCAGGGACAGAGGCTGCATCCCCAAGTTCAGGGAAGGTATTTCTCGGACTTCCCCGAACAGGGAACACCTGTGACTGAAGAGAGCTGCGTGGAGTTGTCTTCGAGCTCCCCCACGCACTGACAATGGTTCCGGAATCCTGAGCGTGGGGAGGTTCCACCAACGGTCGGCAGCGCGTGGGTTCAAACGGAATGCTAAGCTCGTCTCCCCTGAGGGTTTTCCTAATGTCTCTGTGCCAGGGAATGCTAGGGGTGTTTGCTGGAATTCCCAGGGACAGAGGCTGCCTCCCCCATGTCAGGGAAGGTATTTCTCGGACTTCCCCGAACAGGGAACACCTTTGACTGAAGAGAGCTGCGTGGAGTTGTCTCTCGAGATCCCCCACGCACTGACAATGGTTCCGGAATCCTGAGCGTGGGGAGGTTCCAGCAAAGGTCGGCAGCGCGTGGGTTCTAACGGAATGCCTAAGCTCGTCTCCCCTGAGGGTTTTCCTAATGTCTCTGTGCCAGGGAATGCTAGGGGGGTTTGCAGGAATTCCCAGGGACAGAGGCTGCCTCCCCAAGGTCAGGGAAGTTATTTCTCGGACTTCCCCGAACAGGGAACACCTGTGACTGAAGAGAACTGCGTGGAGTTGTCTCTCGAGCTCCCCCACGCACTGACAATGGTTCCGGAATCCTGAGCGTGGGGAGGTTCCACCAACGGTCGGCGGCGCGTGGGTTCTAACGGAATGCATAAGCTCGTCTCCCCTGAGGGTTTTCCTAATGTCTCTGTGCCAGGGAATGCTAGGGGTGTTTGCAGGAGTTCCCAGGGACAGAGGCTGCCTCCCCAAGGTCAGGGAAGGTATTTCTCGGACTTCCCCGAACAGGGAACACCTGTGACTGAAGAGAGATGCGTGGAGTTGTCTCTCGAGCTCCCCCACGCACTGACAATGATTCCGGAATCCTGAGCGTGGGGAGGTTCCACCAACGGTCGGCAGCGCGTGGGTTCGAACGGAATGCCTAAGCTCGTCTCCCCTGAGGGTTTTCCTAATGTCTCTGTGCCAGGGAATGCTAGGGGGGTTTGCAGGAAGTCCCAGGGACAGAGGCTGCCTCCCCAAGGTCAGGGAAGGTATTTCTCGGACTTCCCCGAACAGGGAACACCTGTGACTGAAGAGAGCTGCGTGGAGTTGTCTCTCGAGCTCCCCACGCACTGACAATGGTTCCGGAATCCTGAGCGTGGGGAGGTTCCACCAACGGTCGGCAGCGTGTGGGTTCTAACGGAATGCCTAAGCTCGTCTCCCCTGAGGGTTTTCCTAATGTCTCTGTGCCAGGGAATGCTAGGGGGGTTTGCAGGAAATCCCAGGGACAGAGGCTGACTCCCCAAGGTCAGGGAAGGTATTTCTCGGACTTCCCCGAACAGGGAACTCCTGTGACTGAAGAGAGCTGCGTGGAGTTGTCTCTCGAGCTCCCCCACGCACTGACAATGGTTCCGGAATCCTGAGCGTGGGGATGTTCCACCAACGGTCGGCAGCGCGTGGGTTCTAACGGAATGCCTAAGCTCGTCTCCCCTGAGGATTTTCCTAATGTCTCTTTGCCAGGTAATGCTAGGGGTGTTTGCAGGAAGTCCCAGGGACAGAGGCTGCCTCCCCAAGGTCAGGGAAGTTATTTCTCGGACTTCCTCGAACAGGGAACACCTGTGACTGAAGAGAGCTGCGTGGAGTTGTCTCTCGAGCTCCCCCACGCACTGACAATGTTTCCGGAATCCTGAGCGTGGGGAGGTTCCAGCAACGGTCGGCAGCGCGTGGGTTCTAACGGAATGCCTAAGCTCGTCTCCCCTGAGGGTTTTCCTAATGTCTCTGTGCCAGGGAATGCTAGGGGGGTTTGCAGGAAGTCCCAGGGACAGAGGCTGCCTCCCCAAGGTCAGGGAAGGTATTTCTCGGACTTCCCCGAACAGGGAACACCTGTGACTGAAGAGAGCTGCGTGGATTTGTCTCTCGAGCTCCCCCACGCACTGACAATGGTTCCGGAATCCTGAGCGTGGGGAGGTTCCACCAACGGTCGGCGGCGCGTGGGTTCTAACGGAATGCCTAAGCTCGTCTCCCCTGAGGGTTTTCCTAATCTCTCTCTGCCAGGGAATGCTAGGGGTGTTTGCAGGAGTTCCCAGGGACAGAGGCTGCCTCCCCAAGGTCAGGGAAGGTATTTCTCGGACTTCCCCGAACAGGGAACACCTGTGACTGAAGAGAGATGCGTGGAGTTGTCTCTCGAGCTCCCCCACGCACTGACAATGGTTCCGGAATCCTGAGCGTGGGGAGGTTCCACCAACGGTCGGCAGCGCGTGGGTTCGAACGGAATGCCTAAGCTCGTCTCCCCTGAGGGTATTCCTAATGTCTCTGTGCCAGGGAATGCTAGGGGGGTTTGCAGGAAGTCCCAGGGACAGAGGCTGCCTCCCCAAGGTCAGGGAAGGTATTTCTCGGACTTCCCCGAACAGGGAACACCTGTGACTGAAGAGAGCTGCGTGGAGTTGTCTCTCGAGCTCCCCCACGCACTGACAATGGTTCCGGAATCCTGAGCGTGGGGAGGTTCCACCAACGGTCGGCAGCGTGTGGGTTCTAACGGAATGCCTAAGCTCGTCTCCCCTGAGGGTTTTCCTAATGTCTCTGTGCCAGGGAATGCTAGGGGGGTTTGCAGGAAATCCCAGGGACAGAGGCTGCCTCCCCAAGGTCAGGGAAGGTATTTCTCGGACTTCCCCGAACAGGGAACTCCTGTGACTGAAGAGAGCTGCGTGGAGTTGTCTCTCGAGCTCCCCCACGCACTGACAATGGTTCCGGAATCCTGAGCGTGGGGAGGTTCCACCAACGGTCGGCAGCGCGTGGGTTCTAACGGAATGCCTAAGCTCGTCTCCCCTGAGGATTTTCCTAATGTCTCTTTGCCAGGTAATGCTAGGGGTGTTTGCAGGAAGTCCCAGGGACAGAGGCTGCCTCCCCAAGGTCAGGGAAGTTATTTCTCGGACTTCCTCGAACAGGGAACACCTGTGACTGAAGAGAGCTGCGTGGAGTTGTCTCTCGAGCTCCCCCACGCACTGACAATGTTTCCGGAATCCTGAGCGTGGGGAGGTTCCAGCAACGGTCGGCAGCGCGTGGGTTCTAACGGAATGCCTAAGCTCGTCTCCCCTGAGGGGTTTCCTAATGTCTCTGTGCCAGGGAATGCTAGGGGGGTTTGCTGGAAGTCCCAGGGACAGAGGCTGCCTCCCCAAGTTCAGGGAAGGTATTTCTCGGACTTCCCCGAACAGGGAACACCTGTGACTGAAGAGAGCTGCGTGGAGTTGTCTCTCGAGCTCCCCCACGCACTGACAATGGTTCCGGAATCCTGAGCGTGGGGAGGTTCCACCAACGGTCGGCGGCGCGTGGGTTCTAACGGAATGCCTAAGCTCGTCTCCCCTGAGGGTTTTCCTAATCTCTCTCTGCCAGGGAATGCTAGGGGTGTTTGCAGGAGTTCCCAGGGACAGAGGCTGCCTCCCCAAGGTCAGGGAAGGTATTTCTCGGACTTCCCCGAACAGGGAACACCTGTGACTGAAGAGAGATGCGTGGAGTTGTCTCTCGAGCTCCCCCACGCACTGACAATGGTTCCGGAATCCTGAGCGTGGGGAGGTTCCACCAACGGTCGGCAGCGCGTGGGTTCGAACGGAATGCCTAAGCTCGTCTCCCCTGAGGGTTTTCCTAATGTCTCTGTGCCAGGGAATGCTAGGGGGGTTTGCAGGAAGTCCCAGGGACAGAGGCTGCCTCCCCAAGGTCAGGGAAGGTATTTCTCGGACTTCCCCGAACAGGGAACACCTGTGACTGAAGAGAGCTGCGTGGAGTTGTCTCTCGAGCTCCCCCACGCACTGACAATGGTTCCGGAATCCTGAGCGTTGGGAGGTTCCACCAACGGTCGGCAGCGTGTGGGTTCTAACGGAATGCCTAAGCTCGTCTCCCCTGAGGGTTTTCCTAATGTCTCTGTGCCAGGGAATGCTAGGGGGGTTTGCAGGAAATCCCAGGGACAGAGGCTGCCTCCCCAAGGTCAGGGAAGGTATTTCTCGGACTTCCCCGAACAGGGAACACCTGTGACTGAAGAGAGCTGCGTGGAGTTGTCTCTCGAGCTCCCCCACGCACTGACAATGGTTCCGGAATCCTGAGCGTGGGGAGGTTCCACCAACGGTCGGCAGCGCGTGGGTTCTAACGGAATGCCTAAGCTCGTCTCCCCTGAGGATTTTCCTAATGTCTCTTTGCCAGGTAATGCTAGGGGTGTTTGCAGGAAGTTCCAGGAACAGAGGCTGCCTCCCCAAGTTCAGGGAAGTTATTTCTCGGACTTCCTCCAACAGGGAACACCTGTGACTGAAGAGAGCTGCGTGGAGTTGTCTCTCGAGCTCCCCCACGCACTGACAATGGTTCCGGAATCCTGAGCGTGGGGAGGTTCCACCAACGGTCGGCAGCGCGTGGGTTCTAACGGAATGCCTAAGCTCGTCTCCCCTGAGGGTTTTCCTAATGTCTCTGTGCCAGGGAATGTTAGGGGGGCTTGCAGCTAATCCCAGGGACACAGGCTGCCTCCCCAAGGTCAGGGAAGGTATTTCTCGGACTTCGCCGAAGAGGGAACACTTGTGACTGAAGAGAGCTGCGTGGAGTTGTCTCTCGAGCTCCCCCACGCACTGACAATGGTTCCGGAATCCTGAGCGTGGGGAGGTTCCAGCAACGGTCGCCAGCGCGTGGGTTCTAACGGAATGCCTAAGCTCGTCTCCCCTGAGGGTTTTCCTAATGTCTCTGTGCCAGGGAATGCTAGGGGGGTTTGCAGGAAGTCCCAGGGACAGAGGCTGCCTCCCCAAGGTCTGGGAAGGTATTTCTCGGACTTCCCCGAACAGGGAACACCTGTGACTGAAGAGAGCTGCGTGGAGTTGTCTCTCGAGCTCCCCCACGCACTGACAATGGTTCCGGAATCCTGAGCGTGGGGAGGTTCCACCAACGGTCGGCAGCGCGTGGGTTCTAACGGAATGCCTAAGCTCATCTCCCCTGAGGATTTTCCTAATGTCTCTTTGCCAGGGAATGCTAGGGGGGTTTGCAGGAAGTCCCAGGGACAGAGGCTGCCTCCCCAAGTTCAGGGAAGTTATTTCTCGGACTTCCCCGAACAGGGAACACCTGTGACTGAAGAGAGCTGCGTGGAGTTGTCTCTCGAGCTCCCCCACGCACTGACAATGGTTCCGGAATCCTGAGCGTGGGGAGGTTCCACCAACGGTCGGCAGCGCGTGGGTTCTAACGGAATGCCTAAGCTCGTCTCCCCAGAGGGTTTTCCTAATGTCTCTGTGCCAGGGAATGCTAGGGGTGTTTGCAGGAAGTCCCAGGGCAGAGGCTGCCTCTCCAATGTAAGGGAAGTTACTTCACGGACTTCCCCAAACAGGGAAAACCTGTGACTGAAGAGAGCTGCGTGGAGTTGTCTCTCGAGTTCCCCCACGCACTGACAATGGTTCCGGAATCCTGAGCTTGGGGAGGTTCCACCAACGGTCGGCAGCGCGTGGGTTGTAACGGAATGCCTAAGCTCGTCTCCTCTGAGGGTTTTCCTAATGTCTCTGTGCCAGGGAATGCTAGGGGGGTTTGCAGAAAGTCCAAGGGGCAGAGGCTGCCTCCCCATCTTCAGGGAAGTTATTTCTCGGACTTCCCCGAACAGGGAACACCTGTGACTGAAGAGAGCTGCGTGGAGTTGTCTCTCGAGTTCCCCCACGCACTGACAATGTTTCCGGAATCCTGAGCGTGGGGAGGTTCCACCAACGGTCGGCAGCGCGTGGGTTCTAACGGAATGCCTAAGCTCGTCTCCCCTGAGGGTTTTCCTAATGTCTCTGTGCCAGGGAATGCTAGGGGTGTTTGCAGAAAGTCCCAGGGACAGAGGCTGCCTCCCTAAGGTCAGGGAAGGTATTTCTCGGACTTCCCCGAACAGGGAACACCTGTGACTGTAGAGAGCTGCGTGGAGTTTTCTCTCGAGCTCCCCCACGCACTGACAATGGTTCCGGAATCCTGAGCGTGGGGAAGTTCCACCAACGGTCGGCAGCGCGTGGGTTCTAACGGAATGCCTAAGCTCGTCTCCCCTGAGGGTTTTCCTAATGTCTCTGTGCCAGGGAATGCTAGGGGGGTTTGCAATAAGTCCCAGGGACAGAGGTTGCCTCCCCAAGGTCAGGGAAGGTATTTCTCGGACTTCCCCGAACAGGGAACACCTGTGACTGAAGAGAGCTGCGTGGAGTTGTCTCTCGAGCTCCCCCATGCACTGACAATGTTTCCGGAATCCTGAGCGTGGGGAGGTTCCACCAACGGTCGGCAGCGCGTGGGTTCTAATGGAATGCCTAAGCTCGTCTCCCCTGAGTGTTTTCCTAATGTCTCTGTGCCAGGGAATGCTAGGGGTGTTTGCAGGAAGTCCCAGGGACAGAGGCTGCATCCCCAAGGTCAGGGAAGTTATCTCTCGGACTTCCCCGAACAGGGAACACCTTTGACTGAAGAGAGCTGCGTGGAGTTGTCTTCGAGCTCCCCCACGCACTGACAATGGTTCCGGAATCCTGAGCGTGGGGAGGTTCCACCAACGGTCGGCAGCGCGTGGGTTGTAACGGAATGCCTAAGCTCGTCTCCCCTGAGGGTTTTCCTAATATCTCTGTGCCAGGGAATGCTAGGGGGTTTTGCAGGAAGTCCCAGGGACAGAGGCTGCCTCCCCAACTTCAGGGAAGTTATTTCTCGGACTTCCCCGAACAGGGAACACCTGTGACCGAAGAGAGCTGCGTGGAGTTGTCTCTCGAGCTCCCCCACGCACTGACAATGGTTCCGGAATACTGAGCGTGGGGAGGTTCCACCAACGGTCGGCAGCGCGTGGGTTCTAACGGAATGCCTATGATCGTCTCCCCTGAGGGTTTTCCAAATGTCTCTGTGCCAGGGAATGCTAGGGGGGTTTGCAATAAGTCCCAGGGACAGAGGCTGCCTCCCCAAGGTCAGGGAAGGTATTTCTCGGACTTCCCCGAACAGGGAACACCTGTGACTGAAGAGAGCTGCGTGGAGTTGTCTCTCGAGCTCCCCCACGCACTGACAATATTTCCGGAATCCTGAGCGTGGGGAGGTTCCACCAACGGTCGGCAGCGCATGGGTTCTAATGGAATGCCTAAGCTCGTCTCCCCTGAGGGTTTTCCTAATGTCTCTGTGCCAGGGAATGCTAGGGGTGTTTGCAGGAATTCCCAGGGACAGAGGCTGCATCCTGAAGGTCAGGGAAGGTATTTCTCGGACTTCCCCGAACAGGGAACACCTTTGACTGAAGAGAGCTGCGTGGAGTTGTCTTCGAGCTCCCCCACGCACTGACAATGGTTCCGGAATCCTGAGCGTGGGGAGGTTCCACCAACGGTCGGCAGCGCGTGGGTTCTAACGGAATGCCTAAGCTAGTCTCCCCTGAGGGTTTTCCTAATGTCTCTGTGCCAGGGAATGCTAGGGTGGTTTGCAGGAAGTCCCAGGGACAGAGGCTGCCTCCCCAAGGTCAGGGAAGGTTTTTCTCGGACTTCCCCGAACAGGGAACACCTGTGACTGAAGAGAGCTGCGTGGAGTTGTCTCTCGAGCTCCCCCACGCACTGACAATGTTTCCGGAATCCTGAGCGTGGGGAGGTTTCACCAACGGTCGGCAGCGCGTGGGTTCTAACGGAATGCCTAAGCTCGTCTCCCCTGAGGGTTTTCCTAATGTCTCTGTGCCAGGGAATGCTAGGGGGTTTGCAGGAAGTCCCAGGGACAGAGGCTGCCTCCCCAAGGTCAGGGAACGTATTTCTCGGACTTCCCCGAACAGGGAACACCTGTGACTGAAGAGAGCTGCGTGGAGTTGTCTCTCGAGCTCCCCCACGCACTGACAATGGTTCCGGGATCCTGAGCGTGGGGAGGTTCCACCAACGGTCGGCAGCGAGTGGGTTCTAACGGAATGCCTAAGCTCGTCTCCCCTGCGGGTTTTCCTAATGTCTCTGTGCCAGGGAATGCTAGGGGTGTTTGCAGGAAGTCCCAGGGCAGAGGCTGCCTCTCCAAGGTCAGGGAAGGTATTTCACGGACTTCCCCGAACAGGGAACACCTGTGACTGAAGAGAGCTGCGTGGAGTTCTCTCTCGAGTTCCCCACGCACTGACAATGGTTCCGGAATCCTGAGCTTGGGGAGGTTCCACCAACGGTCGGCAGCGCGTGGGTTCTAACGGAATGCCTAAGCTCGTCTCCCCTGAGGGTTTTCCTAATGTCTCTGTGCCAGGGAATGCTAGGGGGGTTTGCAGGAAGTTCCAGGGACAGAGGCTGCCTCCCCAACTTCAGGGAAGGTATTTCTCGGACTTCCCCGAACAGGGAACACCTGTGACTGAAGAGAGCTGCGTGGAGTTGTCTCTCAAGCTCCCCCACGCACTGACAATGGTTCCGGAATCCTGAGCGTGGGGAAGTTCCAGCAACGGTCGGCAGCGCGTGGGTTCTAACGGAATGCCTAAGCTCGTCTCCCCTGAGGGTTTTCCTAATGTCTCTGTGCCAGGGAATGCTAGGGGTGTTTGCAGGAAGTCCCAGGGCAGAGGCTGCCTCTCCAATGTCAGGGAAGGTATTTCTCGGACTTCCCCGAACAGGGAACACCTGTGACCGAAGAGAGCTGCGTGGAGTTGTCTCTCGAGCTCCCCCACGCACTGACAATGGTTCCGGAATACTGAGCGTGGGGAGGTTCCACCAACGGTCGGCAGCGCGTGGGTTCTAACGGAATGCCTAAGCTCGTCTCCCCTGAGGGTTTTCCAAATGTCTCTGTGCCAGGGAATGCTAGGGGTGTTTGCAGGAAGTCCCAGGGACAGAGGCTGCCTCCCCAACTTCAGGGAAGGTATTTCTCGGACTTCCCCGAACAGGGAACACCTGTGAATGAAGAGAGCTGCGTGGAGTTGTCTCTCGAGCTCCCCAACGCACTGACAATGGTTCCGGAATCCTGAGCGTGGGGAGGTTCCACTAACGCTCGGCAGCGCGTGAGTTCTAACGGAATGCCTAAGCTCGTCTCCCCTGAGGGTTTTCCTAATGTCTCTGTGCCAGGGAATGCTAGGGGGGTTTGCAATAAGTCCCAGGGACAGAGGCTGCCTCCCCAAGGTCAGGAAAGTTATTTCTCGGACTTCCCCGAACAGGGAACACCTGTGACTGAAGAGAGCTGCGTGGAGTTGTCTCTCGAGCTCCCCCACGCACTGACAATATTTCCGGAATCCTGAGCGTGGGGAGGTTCCACCAACGGTCGGCAGCGCATGGGTTCTAATGGAATGCCTTAGCTCGTCTCCCCTGAGTGTTTTCCTAATGTCTCTGTGCCAGGGAATGCTAGGGGTGTTTGCAGGAAGTCCCAGGGACAGAGGCTGCATCCCCAAGGTAAGGGAAGGTATTTCTCGGACTTCCCCGAACAGGGAACACCTGTGACTGAAGAGAGATGCGTGGAGTTGTCTCTCGAGCTCCCCCACGCACTGACAATGGTTCCGGAATCCTGAGCGTGGGGAGGTTCCACCAACGGTCGGCAGCGCGTGGGTTCTAACGGAATGCCTAAGCTCGTCTCCCCTGAGGGTTTTCCTAATGTCTCTGTGCCAGGGAATGCTAGGGGGGTTTGCAGGAAGTCCCAGGGACACAGGCTGCCTCCCCAAGGTCAGGGAAGGTATTTCTCGGACTTCCCCGAACAGGGAACACCTGTGACTGAAGAGAGCTGCGTGGAGTTGTCTCTCGAGCTCCCCCACGCACTGACAATGGTTCCGGAATCCTGAGCGTGGGGAGGTTCCACCAACGGTCGGCAGCGTGTGGGTTGTAACGGAATGCCTAAGCTCGTCTCCCCTGAGTGTTTTCCTAATGTCTCTGTGCCAGGGAATGCTAGGGGGGTTTGCAGGAAGTCTCAGGGACAGAGGCTGCCTCCCCAAGGTCAGGGAATGTATTTCTCGGACTTCCACGAACAGGGAAATCCTGTGACTGAAGAGAGCTGCGTTGAGTTGTCTCTCGAGCTCCCCCACGCACTGACAATGGTTCCGGAATCCTGAGCGTGGGGAGGTTCCACCAACGGTCTGCAGCGCGTGGGTTCTAACGGAATGCCTAAGCTCGTCTCCCCTGAGGATTTTCCTAATGTCTCTGTGCCAGGGAATGCTAGGGGGGTTTGCAGGAAGTCCCAGGGACAGAGGCTGCCTCCCCAAGTTCAGGGAAGTTATTTCTCGGACTTCCTCGAACAGGGAACACCTGTGACTGAAGAGAGCTGCGTGGAGTTGTCTCTCGAGCTCCCCCACGCACTGACAATGGTTCCGGAATCCTGAGCGTGGGGAGGTTCCACCAACGGTCGGCAGCGCGTGGGTTCTAACGGAATGCCTAAGCTCGTCTCCCCTGAGGGTTTTCCTAATGTCTCTCTGCCAGGGAATGCTAGGGGTGTTTGCAGGAAGTCCCACTGACAGAGGCTGCCTCCCCAAGGTCAGGGAAGGTATTTCTCGGACTTCCCCGAACAGGGAACACCTGTGACTGAAGAGAGCTGCGTGGAGTTTTCTCTCGAGCTCCCCCACGCACTGACAATGGTTCCGGAATCCTGAGCGTGGGGAAGTTCCACCAACGGTCGGCAGCGCGTGGGTTCTAATGGAATGCCTAAGCTCGTCTCCCCTGAGGGTTTTCCTAATGTCTCTGTGCCAGGGAATGCTAGGGGGGTTTGCAGGAAGTCCCAGGGACAGAGGCTGCCTCCCCAAGGTCAGTGAATATATTTTTTGGACTTCCACGAACAGGGAACTCCTGTGACTGAAGAAAGCTGCGTGGAGTTGTCTTCGAGCTCCCCCACGCACTGACAATGGTTCCGGAATCCTGAGCGTGGGGAGGATCCACCAACGGTCGGCAGCGCGTGGGTTCTAACGGAATGCTAAGCTCGTCTCCCCTGAGGGTTTTCCTAATGTCTCTGTGCCAGGGAATGCTAGGGGTGTTTGCAGGAATTCCCAGGGACAGAGGCTGCCTCCCCCATGTCAGGGAAGGTATTTCTCGGACTTCCCCGAACAGGGAACACCTTTGACTGAAGAGAGCTGCGTGGAGTTGTCTCTCGAGATCCCCCACGCACTGACAATGGTTCCGGAATCCTGAGCGTGGGGAGGTTCCAGCAACGGTCGGCAGCGCGTGGGTTCTAACGGAATGCCTAAGCTCGTCTCCCCTGAGGGTTTTCCTAATGTCTCTGTGCCAGGGAATGCTAGGGGGGTTTGCAGGAAGTCCCAGGGACAGAGGCTGCCTCCCCAAGGTCAGGGAAGGTATTTCTCGGACTTCCCCGAACAGGGAACACCTGTGACTGAAGAGAGATGCGTGGAGTTGTCTCTCGAGCTCCCCCACGCACTGACAATGGTTCCGGAATCCTGAGCGTGGGGAGGTTCCACCAACGGTCGGCAGCGCGTGGGTTCTAACGGAATGCCTAAGCTCGTCTCCCCTGAGGGTTTTCCTAATGTCTCTGTGCCAGGGAATGCTAGGGGGGTTTGCAGGAAGTCCCAGGGACAGAGGCTGCCTCCCCAAGGTCAGGGAAGGTATTTCTCGGACTTCCCCGAACAGGGAACTCCTGTGACTGAAGAGAGCTTCGTGGAGTTGTCTCTCGAGCTCCCCCACGCACTGACAATGGTTCCGGAATCCTGAGCGTGGGGAGGTTCCACCAACGGTCGGCAGCGCGTGGGTTCTAACGGAATGCCTAAGCTCGTCTCCCCTGAGGATTTTCCTAATGTCTCTTTGCCAGGTAATGCTAGGGGTGTTTGCAGGAAGTCCCAGGGACAGAGGCTCCCTCCCCAAGGTCAGGGAAGGTATTTCTCGGACTTCCCCAAACAGGGAACACCTGTGACTGAAGAGAGCTGCGTGGAGTTGTCCCTCGAGCTCCCCCACGCACTGACAATGGTTCCAGAATCCTGAGCGTGGGGAGGTTCCTCCAACGGTCGGCAGCGCGTGGGTTCTTACGAAATGCCTAAGCTCGTCTCCCCTGAGGGTTTTCCTAATGTCTCTGTGCCAGGGAATGCTAGGGGGGTTTGCAGGAAGTCCCAGGGACAGAGGCTGACTCCCCAAGGTCTGGGAAGGTATTTCTCGGACTTCCCCGAACAGGGAACACCTGTGACTGAAGAGAGCTGCGTGGAGTTGTCTCTCGAGCTCCCCCACGCACTGACAATGGTTCCGGAATCCTGAGCGTGGGGAGGTTCCACCAACGGTCGGCAGCGCGTGGGTTGTAACGGAATGCCTAAGCTCATCTCCCCTGAGGATTTTCCTAATGTCTCTTTGCCAGGGAATGCTAGGGGGGTTTGCAGGAAGTCCCAGGGACAGAGTCTGCCTCCCCAAGTTCAGGGAAGTTATTTCTCGGACTTCCTCGAACAGGGAACACCTGTGGCTGAAGAGAGGTGCGTGGAGTTGTCTCTCGAGCTCCCCAACGCACTGACAATGGTTCCGGAATCCTGAGCGTGGGGAGGTTCCACCAACGGTCGGCAGCGCGTGGGTTCTAACGGAATGCCTAAGCTCGTCTCCCCTGAGGGTTTTCCTAATGTCTCTGTGCCAGGGAATGCTAGGGGGGTTTGCAGGAAGTCGCAGGGACAGAGGTTGCCTCCCCAAGGTCAGGGAAGGTATTTCTCGGACTTCCCCGAACAGGGAACACCTGTGACTGAAGAGAGCTGCGTGGAGTTGTCTCTCGAGGTCCCCCACGCACTGACAATGGTTCCGAAATCCTGAGCGTGGGGAGGTTCCACCAACGGTCGGCAGCGCGTGGGTTCTACCGGAATACCTAAGCTCGTCTCCCCTGAGGGTATTCCTAATATCTCTGTGCCAGGGAATGTTAGGGGGGCTTGCAGCAAGTCCCAGGGACACAGGCTACCTCCCCAAGGTCACGGAAGGTATTTCTCGGACTTCCCCAAACAGGGAACACCTGTGACTGAAGAGAGCTGCGTGGAGTTGTCCCTCGAGCTCCCCCACGCACTGAGAATGGTTCCGGAATTCTGAGCGTGGGGAGGTTCCAGCAACATTCGGCAGCGCGTGGGTTCTAACGGAATGCCTAAGCTCGTCTCCCCTGAGGGTTTTCCTAATGTCTCTGTGCCAGGGAATGCTAGGGGGGTTTGCAGGAAGTCCCAGGGACAGAGGCTGCATCCCCAAGGTTAGGGAAGTTATTTCTCGGACTTCCCCGAACAGGGAACACCTGTGACTGAAGAGAGCTGCGTGGAGTTGTCTCTCGAGCTCCCCCACGCACTGACAATGGTTCCGGAATCCTGAGCGTCGGGAGGTTCCACCAACGGTCGGCAGCGCGTGGGTTCTAACGGAATGCCTAAGCTCGTCTCCCCAGAGGGTTTTCCTAATGTCTCTGTGCCAGGGAATGCAAGGGGTGTTTGCAGGAAGTCCCAGGGCAGAGGCTGCCTCTCCAATGTAAGGGAAGTTATTTCACGGACTTCCCCGAACAGGGAAAACCTGTGACTGAAGAGAGCTGCGTGGAGTTGTCTCTCGAGTTCCCCCACGCACTGACAATGGTTCCGGAATCCTGAGCTTGGGGAGGTTCCACCAACGGTCGGCAGCGCGTGGGTTGTAACGGAATGCCTAAGCTCGTCTCCGCTGAGGGTTTTCCTAATGTCTCGGTGCCAGGGAATGCTAGGGGGGTTTGCAGAAAGTCACTGGGACAGAGGCTGACTCCCCATCTTCAGGGAAGTTATTTCTCGGACTTCCCCGAACAGGGAACACCTGTGACTGAAGAGAGCTGCGTGGAGATGTCTCTCGAGCTCCCCCACGCACTGACAATGGTTCCGGAATCCTGAGCGTGGGGAGGTTCCACCAACGGTCGGCAGCGCGTGGGTTCTAACGGAATGCCTAAGCTCTTCTCCCCTGAGGGTTTTCCTAATGTCTCTGTGCCAGGGAATGCTACGGGGGTTTGCAGGAAGTCCCAGGGTCAGAGGCTGCCTCCCCAACTTCAGGGAAGGTATTTCTCGGACTTCCCCGAACAAGGAACACCTGTGACTGAAGAGAGCTGCGTGGAGTTGTCTCTCGAGCTCCCCCACGCACTGACAATGGTTCCGGATACCTGAGCGTGGGGAGGTTCCACCAACGGTCGGCAGCGCGTGGGTTCTAACGGAATGCCTAAGCTCGTCTCCCCTGAGGGTTTTCCTAATGTCTCTGTGCCAGGAAATGCTAGGGGGTTTGCAGGATGTCCCAGGGACAGAGGGTGCCTCCCCAAGGTCAGGGAAGATATTTCTCGGACTTCCCCGAAGAGGGAACACCTTTGACTGAAGAGAGCTGCGTGGAGTTGTCTCTCGAGCTCCCCCACGCACTGACAATGGTTCCGGAATCCTGAGCGTGGGGAGGTTCCACCAACGGTCGGCAGCGCGTGGGTTCTAACGGAATGCCTAAGCTCGTCTCCCCTGAGGGTTTTCCTAATGTCTCTGTGCCAGGGAATGCTAGGGGTGTTTGCAGGAATTCCCAGGGACAGAGGCTGCCACCCCAAGGTCAGGGAAGGTATTTCTCGGACTTCCCCGAACAGGGAACACCTGTGACTGAAGAGAGCTGCGTGGAGTTGTCTCTCGAGCTCCCCCACGCACTGACAATGGTTCCGGAATCATGAGCGTGGGGAGGTTCCACCAACGGTCGGCAGCGCGTGGGTTCTAATGGAATGCCTACGCTCGTCTCCCCTGAGGGTTTTCCTAATGTCTCTGTGCCAGGGAATGCTAGGGGGGTCTGCAGGAAGTCCCAGGGACAGAGGCTGCCTCCCCAAGGTCAGGGAAGGTATTTCTCGGACTTCCCCGAACAGGGAACCCCTGTGACTGAAGAGAGCTGCGTGGAGTTGTCTCTCGAGCTACCCCACGCACTGACAATGGTTCCGGAATCCTGAGCTTGGGGAGGTTCCACCAACGTTCGGTAGCGTGTGGGTTCTAACGGAATGCCTAAGCTCGTCTCCCCTGAGGGTTTTCCTAATGTCTCTGTGCCAGGGAATGCTAGGGGGGTTTGCAGGAAGTCCCAGGGCAGAGGCTGCCCCTCCAATGTCAGGGAAGGTATTTCTCGGACTTCACCGAACAGGGAACACCTGTGACTGAAGAGAGCTGCGTGGAGTTGTCTCTCGAGCTCCCCCACGCACTGACAATGGTTCCGGAATCCTGAGCGTGGGGAGGTTCCACCAACGGTCGGCAGAGCATGGGTTCTAACGGAATGCCTAAGCTCGTCTCCCCTGAGGGTTTTCCTAATGTCTCTCTGCCAGGGAATGCTAGGGGTGTTTGCAGGAAGTCCCAGGGACAGAGGCTGCCTCCCCAAGGTCAGGGAAGGTATTTCTCGGACTTCCCCGAACAGGGAACACCTGTGACTGAAGAGAGATGCGTGGAGTTGTCTCTCGAGCTCCCCCACGCACTGACAATGGTTCCGGAATCCTGAGCGTGGGGAGGTTCCACCAACGGTCGGCAGCGCGTGGGTTCTAACGGAATGCCTAAGCTCGTCTCCCCTGAGGGTTTTCCTAATGTCTCTGTGCCAGGGAATGCTAGGGGGGTTTGCAGGAAGTCGCAGGGACAGAGGTTGCCTCCCCAAGGTCAGGGAAGGTATTTCTCGGACTTCCCCGAACAGGGAACACCTGTGACTGAAGAGAGCTGCGTGGAGTTGTCTCTCGAGGTCCCCCACGCACTGACAATGTTTCCGAAATCCTGAGCGTGGGGAGGTTCCACCAACGGTCGGCAGCGCGTGGGTTCTACCGGAATACCTAAGCTCGTCTCCCCTGAGGGTATTCCTAATATCTCTGTGCCAGGGAATGTTAGGGGGGCTTGCAGCAAGTCCCAGGGACACAGGCTGCCTCCCCAAGGTCACGGAAGGTATTTCTCGGACTTCCCCAAACAGGGAACACCTGTGACTGAAGAGAGCTGCGTGGAGTTGTCCCTCGAGCTCCCCCACGCACTGAGAATGGTTCCGGAATTCTGAGCGTGGGGAGGTTCCAGCAACATTCGGCAGCGCGTGGGTTCAAACGAAATGCCTAAGCTCGTCTCCCCTGAGGGTTTTCCTAATGTCTCTGTGCCAGGGAATGCTAGGGGGGTTTGCAGGAAGTCCCAGGGACAGAGGCTGCATCCCCAAGGTTAGGGAAGGTATTTCTCGGACTTCCCCGAACAGGGAACACCTGTGACTGAAGAGAGCTGCGTGGAGTTGTCTCTCGAGCTCCCCCACGCACTGACAATGTTTCCGGAATCCTGAGCGTCGGGAGGTTCCACCAACGGTCGGCAGCGCGTGGGTTCTAACGGAATGCCTAAGCTCGTCTCCCCAGAGGGTTTTCCTAATGTCTCTGTGCCAGGGAATGCTAGGGGTGTTTGCAGGAAGTCCCAGGGCAGAGGCTGCCTCTCCAATGTAAGGGAAGTTATTTCACGGACTTCCCCGAACAGGGAAAACCTGTGACTGAAGAGAGCTGCGTGGAGTTGTCTCTCGAGTTCCCCCACGCACTGACAATGGTTCCGGAATCCTGAGCTTGGGGAGGTTCCACCAACGGTCGGCAGCGCGTGGGTTGTAACGGAATGCCTAAGCTCGTCTCCGCTGAGGGTTTTCCTAATGTCTCGGTGCCAGGGAATGCTAGGGGGGTTTGCAGAAAGTCACAGGGACAGAGGCTGACTCCCCATCTTCAGGGAAGTTATTTCTCGGACTTCCCCGAACAGGGAACACCTGTGACTGAAGAGAGCTGCGTGGAGTTGTCTCTCGAGCTCCCCCACGCACTGACAATGGTTCCGGAATCCTGAGCGTGGGGAGGTTCCACCAACGGTCGGCAGCGCGTGGGTTCTAACGGAATGCCTAAGCTCTTCTCCCCTGAGGGTTTTCCTAATGTCTCTGTGCCAGGGAATGCTACGGGGGTTTGCAGGAAGTCCCAGGGTCAGAGGCTGCCTCCCCAAGGTCAGGGAAGGTATTTCTCGGACTTCCCCGAACAGGGAACACCTGTGACTGAAGAGAGCTGCGTGGAGTTGTCTCTCGAGCTCCCCCACGCACTGACAATGGTTCCGGATACCCGAGCGTGGGGAGGTTCCACCAACGGTCGGCAGCGCGTGGGTTCTAACGGAATGCCTAAGCTCGTCTCCCCTGAGGGTTTTCCTAATGTCTCTGTGCCAGGAAATGCTAGGGGGTTTGCAGGATGTCCCAGGGACAGAGGGTGCCTCCCCAAGGTCAGGGAAGATATTTCTCGGACTTCCCCGAAGAGGGAACACCTTTGATTGAAGAGAGCTGCGTGGAGTTGTCTCTCGAGCTCCCCCACGCACTGACAATGGTTCCGGAATCCTGAGCGTGGGGAGGTTCCACCAACGGTCGGCAGCGCGTGGGTTCTAACGAAATGCCTAAGCTCGTCTCCCCTGAGGGTTTTCCTAATGTCTCTGTGCCAGGGAATGCTAGGGGTGTTTGCAGGAAGTCCCAGGGACAGAGGCTGCCACCCCAAGGTCAGGGAAGGTATTTCTCGGACTTCCCCGAACAGGGAACACCTGTGACTGAAGAGAGCTGCGTGGAGTTGTCTCTCGAGCTCCCCCACGCACTGACAATGGTTCCGGAATCATGAGCGTGGGGAGGTTCCACCAACGGTCGGCAGCGCGTGGGTTCTAACGGAATGCCTAAGCTCGTCTCCCCTGAGGGTTTTCCTAATGTCTCTGTGCCAGGGAATGCTAGGGGGGTTTGCAGGAAGTCCCAGGGACAGAGGCTGCCTCCCCAAGGTCAGGGAAGGTATTTCTCGGACTTCCCCGAACAGGGAACACCTGTGACTGAAGAGAGCTGCGTGGAGTTGTCTCTCGAGCTACCCCACGCACTGACAATGGTTCCGGAATCCTGAGCTTGGGGAGGTTCCACCAACGTTCGGTAGCGTGTGGGTTCTAACGGAATGCCTAAGCTCGTCTCCCCTGAGGGTTTTCCTAATGTCTCTGTGCCAGGGAATGCTAGGGGGGTTTGCAGGAAGTCCCAGGGCAGAGGCTGCCACTCCAATGTCAGGGAAGGTATTTCTCGGACTTCACCGAACAGGGAACACCTGTGACTGAAGAGAGCTGCGTGGAGTTGTCTCTCGAGCTCCCCCACGCACTGACAATGGTTCCGGAATCCTGAGCGTGGGGAGGTTCCACCAACGGTCGGCAGAGCATGGGTTCTAACGGAATGCCTAAGCTCGTCTCCCCTGAGGGTTTTCCTAATGTCTCTCTGCCAGGGAATGCTAGGGGTGTTTGCAGGAAGTCCCAGGGACAGAGGCTGCCTCCCCAAGGTCAGGGAAGGTATTTCTCGGACTTCCCCGAACAGGGAACACCTGTGACTGAAGAGAGATGCGTGGAGTTGTCTCTCGAGCTCCCCCACGCACTGACAATGGTTCCGGAATCCTGAGCGTGGGGAGGTTCCACCAACGGTCGGCAGCGCGTGGGTTCTAACGGAATGCCTAAGCTCGTCTCCCCTGAGGGTTTTCCTAATGTCTCTGTGCCAGGGAATGCTAGGGGGGTTTGCAGGAAGTCCCAGGGACAGAGGCTGCCTCCCCAAGGTCAGGGAAGGTATTTCTCGGACTTCCCCGAAGAGGGAACATCTTTGACTGAAGAGAGATGCGTGGAGATGTCTCTCGAGCTCCCCCACGCACTGACAATGGTTCCGGAATCCTAAGCGTGAGGAGGTTCCACCAACGGTCGGCAGCGCGTGTGTTCTAACGGAATGCCTAAGCTCGTCTCCCCTGAGGGTTTTCCTAATGTCTCTGTGCCAGGGAATGCTAGGGTGGTTTGCAGGAAGTCCCAGGGACAGAGGCTGCATCCCCAAGGTCAGTGAAGGTATTTCTCGGACTTCCCCGAACAGGGAACACCTGTGACTGAAGAGAGCTGCGTGGAGTTGTCTCTCGAGCTCCCCCACGCACTGACAATGGTTCCGGAATCCTGAGCGTGGGGAGGTTCCACCAACGGTCGGCAGCGCGTGGGTTCTAACGGAATGCCTAAGCTCGTCTCCCCTGAGGGTTTTCCTAATGTCTCTGTGCCAGGGAATGCTAGGGGGTTTGCAGGAAGTCCCAGGGACAGAGGCTGCCTCCACAAGGTCAGGGAAGGTGTTTCTCGGACTTCCCCGAACAGGGAACACCTGTGATTGAAGAAGGCTGCGTGGAGTTGTCTCTCGAGCTCCCCCACGCACTGACAATGTTTCCGGAATCCTGAGCGTGGGGAGGTTCCACCAACGGTAGGCAGCTAGTGGGTTCTAACGGAATGCCTAAGCTCGTCTCCCCTGAGGGTTTTCCTAATGTCTCTGTGCCAGGGAATGCTAGGGGTGTTTGCAGGAAATCCCAGGGCAGAGGCTGCCTCCCCAAGGTCAGGGAAGGTATTTCTCGGACTTCCCCGAACAAGGAATACCTGTGACTGAAGAGAGCTGCGTGGAGTTGTCTCTCGAGCTCCCCCACGCACTGACAATGGTTCCGGAATCCTGAGCGTGGGGAGTTTCCACCAACGGTCGGCAGCGCGTGGGTTCTAACGGAATGCCTAAGCTCGTCTCCCCTGAGGGTTTTCCTAATGTCTCTGTGCCAGGGAATGCTGGGGCTGTTTGCAGGAAGTCCCAGGGCAGAGGCTGCCTCTCCAATGTCAAGGAAGGTATTTCTCGGACTTCCCCGAACAGGGAACACCTGTGACTGAAGAGAGCTGCGTGGAGTTGTCTCTCGAGCTCCCCCACGCACTGACAATGGTTCCGGAATCCTGAGCTTGGGGAGGTTCCACCAACGGTCGGCAGCGCGTGGGTTCTAACGGAATGCCTAAGCTCATCTCCCCTGAGTGTTTTCCTAATGTCTCTGTGCCAGGGAATGCTAGGGAGGTTTGCAGGGAGTCCCAGGGACAGAGGCTGCCTCCCCAAGGTCAGGGAATGTATTTCTCGGACTTCCCCAAACAGGGAACACCTGTGACTGAAGAGAGCTGCGTGGAGTTGTCTCTCGAGCTTCCCCACGCACTGACAATGGTTTCGGAATCCTGAGCGTGGGGAGGTTCCAGCAACGGTCGGCAGCGCGTGGGTTCTAATGGAATGCCTAAGCTCGTCTCCCCTGAGGGTTTTCCTAATATCTCTGTGCCAGGGAATGCTAGGGGTGTTTGCAGGAAGTCCCAGGGACAGAGGCTGTCTCCCCAAGGTCAGGGAAGGTATTTCTCGGACTTCCCCGAACAGGGAACACCTTTGACTGAAGAGAGCTGCGTGGAGTTGTCTCTCGAGCTCCCCCACGCACTGACAATGTTTCCGGAATCCTGAGCTTGGGGAGGTTCCACCAACGGTCGGCAGCGCGTGTGTTCTAACGGAATGCCTAAGCTCGTCTCCCCTGAGGGTTTTCCTAATGTCTCTGTGCCAGGGAATGCTAGGGGGTTTTGCAGGAAGTCCCAGGGCAGAGGCTGCCCCTCCAATGTCAGGGAAGGTATTTCTCGGACTTCACCGAACAGGGAACACCTGTGACTGAAGAGAGCTGCGTGGAGTTGTCTCTCGAGCTCCCCCACGCACTGACAATGGTTCCGGAATCCTGAGCGTGGGGAGGTTCCACCAACGGTCGGCAGAGCGTTGGTTCTAACGGAATGCCTAAGCTCGTCTCCCCTGAGGGTTTTCCTAATGTCTCTCTGCCAGGGAATGCTAGGGGTGTTTGCAGGAAGTCCCAGGGACAGAGGCTGCCTCCCCAAGGTCAGGGAAGGTATTTCTCGGACTTCCCCGAACAGGGAACACCTGTGACTGAAGAGAGATGCGTGGAGTTGTCTCTCGAGCTCCCCCACGCACTGACAATGGTTCCGGAATCCTGAGCGTGGGGAGGTTCCACCAACGGTCGGCAGCGCGTGGGTTCTAACGGAATGCCTAAGCTCGTCTCCCCTGAGGGTTTTCCTAATGTCTCTGTGCCAGGGAATGCTAGGGGGGTTTGCAGGAAGTCCCAGGGACAGAGGCTGCCTCCCCAAGGTCAGGGAAGGTATTTCTCGGACTTCCCCGAAGAGGGAACACCTTTGACTGAAGAGAGCTGCGTGGAGATGTCTCTCGAGCTCCCCCACGCACTGACAATGGTTCCGGAATCCTAAGCGTGAGGAGGTTCCACCAACGGTCGGCAGCGCGTGGGTTCTAACGGAATGCCTAAGCTCGTCTCCCCTGAGGGTTTTCCTAATATCTCTGTGCCAGGGAATGCTAGGGTGGTTTGCAGGAAGTCCCAGGGACAGAGGCTGCATCCCCAAGGTCAGGGAAGGTATTTCTCGGACTTCCCCGAACAGGGAACACCTGTGACTGAAGAGAGCTGCGTGGAGTTGTCTCTCGAGCTCCCCCACGCACTGACAATGGTTCCGGAATCCTGAGCGTGGGGAGGTTCCACCAACGGTCGGCAGCGCGTGGGTTCTAACGGAATGCCTAAGCTCGTCTCCCCTGAGGTTTTTCCTAATGTCTCTGTCCCAGGGAATGCTAGGGGGTTTGCAGGAAGTCCCATGGACAGAGGCTTCCTCCCCAAGGTCAGGGAAGGTATTTCTCGGACTTCCCCGAACAGGGAACACCTGTGACTGAAGAGAGCTGCGTGGAGTTGTCTCTCGAGCTCCCCCACGCACTGACAATGGTTCCGGAATCCTGAGCGTGGGGAGGTTCCACCAACGGTCGGCAGCGCGTGGGTTCTAACGGAATGCCTAAGCTCGTCTCCCCTGAGGGTTTTCCTAATGTCTCTGTGCCAGGGAATGCTAGGGGTGTTTGCAGGAAGTCCCAGGAACAGAGGCTGCCTCCCCAAGGTCAGGGAAGGTATTTCTCGGACTTCCCCGAACAGGGAACACCTGTGACTGAAGAGAGATGCGTGGAGTTGTCTCTCGAGCTCCCCCACGCACTGACAATGGTTCCGGAATCCTGAGCGTGGGGAGGTTCCACCAACGGTCGGCAGCGCGTAGGTTCTAACGGAATGCCTAAGCTCGTCTCCCCTGAGGGTTTTCCTAATGTCTCTGTGCCAGGGAATGCTAGGGGGGTTTGCAGGAAGTCCCATGGACAGAGGCTGCCTCCCCAAGTTCAGGGAAGGTATTTCTCGGACTTCCCCGAACAGGGAACACCTGTGACTGAAGAGAGATGCGTGGAGTTGTCTCTCGAGCTCCACCACGCACTGACAATGGTTCCGGAATCCTGAGCGTGGGGAGGTTCCACCAACGGTCGGCAGCGCGTGGGTTCTAACGGAATGCCTAAGCTCGTCTCCCCTGAGGGTTTTCCTAATGTCTCTGTGCCAGGGAATGCTAGGGGTGTTTGCAGGAAGTCCCAGGGACAGAGGCTGCCTCCCCAAGGTCAGGGAAGTTATTTCTCGGACTTCCTCGAACAGGGAACACCTGTGACTGAAGAGAGCTGCGTGGAGTTGTCTCTCGAGCTCCCCCACGCACTGACAATGGTTCCGGAATCCTGAGCGTGGGGAAGTTCCACCAACGGTCGGTAGCGCGTGGGTTCTAACGGAAGGCCTAAGCTCGTCTCCCCTGAGGGTTTTCCTAATGTCTCTGTGCCAGGGAATGCTAGGGGGGTTTGCAGGAAGTCCCAGGGACAGAGGCTGCCTCCCCAAGGTCAGGGAAGGTGTTTCTCGGACTTCCCCAAACAGGGAACACCTGTGATTGAAGAAGGCTGCGTGGAGTTGTCTCTCGAGCTCCCCCACGCACTGACAATGGTTCCGGAATCCTGAGCGTGGGGAGGTTCCACCAACGGTCGGCAGCGCGTGGGTTCTAACGGAATGCCTAAGCTCTTCTCCCCTGAGGGTTTTCCTAATGTCTCTGTGCCAGGGAATGCTACGGGGGTTTTCAGGAAGTCCCAGGGACAGAGGCTGCCTCCCCAAGGTCAGGGAAGGTTTTTCTCGGACTTCCCCGAACAGGGAACACCTGTGACTGAAGAGAGCTGCGTGGAGTTTTCTCTCGAGCTCCCCCACGCACTGACAATGTTTCCGGAATCCTGAGCGTGGGGAGGTTCCACCAACGGTCGGCAGCGCGTGGGTTCTAACGGAATGCCGAAGCTCGTCTCCCCTGAGGGTTTTCCTAATTTCTCTGTGCCAGGGAATGCTAGGGGTGTTTGCAGGAAGTCCCAGGGCAGAGGCTGCCTCCCCAAGGTCAGGGAAGGTATTTCTCGGACTTCCCCGAACAGGGAACACCTTTGACTGAAGAGAGCTGCGTGGATTTGTCTCTCGAGCTCCCCCACGCACTGACAATGGTTCCGGATACCTGAGCGTGGGGAGGTTCCACCAACGGTCGGCAGCGCGTGGGTTCTAACGGAATGCCTAAGCTCGTCTCCCCTGAGGGTTTTCCTAATGTCTCTGTGCCAGGAAATGCTAGGGGGTTTGCAGGAAGTCCCAGGGACAGAGGGTGCCTCCCCAAGGTCAGGGAAGATATTTCTCGGACTTCCCCGAAGAGGGAACACCTTTGACTGAAGAGAGCTGCGTGGAGTTGTCTCTCGAGCTCCCCCACGCACTGACAATGGTTCCGGAATCCTGAGCGTGGGGAGGTTCCACCAACGGTCGGCAGCGCGTGGGTTCTAACGGAATGCCTAAGCTCGTCTCCCCTGAGGGTTTTCCTAATGTCTCTGTGCCAGGGAATGCTGGGGCTGTTTGCAGGAAGTCCCAGGGCAGAGGCTGCCTCTCCAATGTCAAGGAAGGTATTTCTCGGACTTCCCCGAACAGGGAACACCTGTGACTGAAGAGAGCAGCGTGGAGTTGTCTCTCGAGCTCCCCCACGCACTGACAATATTTCCGGAATCCTGAGCGTGGGGAGGTTCCACCAACGGTCGGCAGCGCGTGGGTTCTAACGGAATGCCTAAGCTCGTCTCCCCTGAGGATTTTCCTAATGTCTCTGTGCCAGGGAATGCTAGGGGTGTTTGCAGGAAGTCCCAGGGACAGAGGCTGCCTCCCCAAGGTCAGGGAAGGTATTTCTCGGACTTCCTCGAACAGGGAACACCTGTGACTGAAGAGAGCTGCGTGGAGTTGTCTCTCGAGCTCCCCCACGCACTGACAATGGTTCCGGAATCCTGAGCGTGGGGAAGTTCCACCAACGGTCGGTAGCGCGTGGGTTCTAACGGAAGGCCTAAGCTCGTCTCCCCTGAGTGTTTTCCTAATGTCTCTGTGCCAGGGAATGCTAGGGGGGTTTCAAGGAAGTCCCAGGGACAGAGGCTGCCTCCCCAAGTTCAGGGAAGGTATTTCTCGGACTTCCCCGAACAGGGAACACCTGTGACTGAAGAGAGCTGCGTGGAGTTGTCTCTCGAGCTCCCCCACGCACTAACAATGGTTCCGGAATCCTGAGCTTGGGGAGGTTCCACCAACGTTCGGCATCGTGTGGGTTCTAACGGAATGCCTAAGCTCGTCTCCCTTGAGGGTTTTCCTAATGTCTCTGTGCCAGGGAATGCTAGGGGTGTTTGCAGGAAGTCCCAGGGCAGAGGCTGCCTCTCCAATGTCAGGGAAGGTATTTCTCGGACTTCACCGAACAGGGAACACCTGTGACAGAAGAGAGCTGCGTGGAGTTGTCTCTCGAGCTCCCCCACGCACTGACAATGGTTCCGGAATCCTGAGCTTGGGGAGGTTCCACCAACGGTCGGCAGCGCGTGGGTTGTAACGGAATGCCTAAGCTCGTCTACCCTGAGGATTTTCCTAATGTCTCTGTTCCAGGGAATGCTAGGGGGGTTTGCAGGAAGTCCCAGGGACAGAGGCTGCCTCCCCAACTTCAGGGAAGTTATTTCTCGGACTTCCCCGAACAGGGAACACCTGTGACTGAAGAGAGCTGCGTGGAGTTGTCTCTCGAGCTCCCCCACGCACTGACAATGGTTCCGGAATCCTGAGCGTGGGGAGGTTCCACCAACGGTCGGCAGCGCGTGGGTTCAAACGGAATGCCTAAGCTCGTCTCCCCTGAGGGTTTTCCTAATGTGTCTGTGCCAGGGAATGCTAGGGGGGTTTGCAGGAAGTCCCAGGGACAGAGGCTGCCTCCCCAAAGTCAGGGAAGGTATTTCTCGGACTTCCCCAAACAGGGAACACCTGTGACTGAAGAGAGCTGCGTGGAGTTGTCTCTCGAGCTCCCCCACGCACTGACAATGGTTCCGGAATCCTGAGCGTGGGGAGGTTCCACCAACGGTCGGCAGCGCGTGGGTTCTAACGGAATGCCTAAGCTCGTCTCCCCTGAGGATTTTCCTAAGATCTCTCTGCCAGGGAATGCTAGGGGTGTTTGCAGGAAATCCCAGGGACAGAGGCTGCCTCCCCATGGTCAGGGAAGTTATTTCTCGGACTTCCCCGAAGAGGGAACACCTGTGACTGAAGAGAGATGCGTGGAGTTGTCTTTCGAGCTCCCCCACGCACTGACAATGGTTCCGGAATCCTGAGCGTGGGGAGGTTCCAGCAACGGTCGGCAGCACGTGGGTTCTAACGGAATGCCTAAGCTCGTCTCCCCTGAGGATTTTCCTAATGTCTCTGTGCCAGGGAATGCTAGGGGGGTTTGCAGGGAGTCCCAGGGACAGAGGCTGCCTCCCCAAGGTCAGGGAAGGTATTTCTCGGACTTCCCCGAACAGGGAACACCTGTGACTGAAGAGAGCTGCGTGGAGTTGTCTCTCGAGCTCCCCCACGCACTGACAATGGTTCCGGAATCCTGAGCGTGGGGAGGTTCCACCAACGGTCGGCAGCGCGTGGGTTCTAACGGAATGCCTAAGCTCGTCTCCCCTGAGGGTTTTCCTAATGTCTCTGTGCCAGGGAATGCTAGGGGGGTTTGCAGGAAGTCCCAGAGTCAGAGGCTGCGACCCCAAGGTCAGGGAAGGTATTTCTCGGACATGCCCGAACAGGGAACACCTTTGACTGAAGAGAGCTGCGTGGAGTTGTCTTTCGAGCTCCCCCACGCACTGACAATGGTTCCGGAATCCTGAGCGTGGGGAGGTTCCACCAACGGTCGGCAGCGCGTGGGTTCTAACGGAATGCCTAAGCTCGTCTCCCCTGAGGGTTTTCCTAATGTCTCTGTGCCAGGGAATGCTAGGGGGGTTTGCAGGAAGTCCCAGGGCAGAGGCTGCATTTCCAATGTCAGGGAAGGTATTTCTCGGACTTCCCCGAACAGGGAACACCTGTGACTGAAGAGAGCTGCATGGAGTTGTCTCTCGAGCTCCCCCACGTACTGACAATGGTTCCGGAATCCTGAGCTTGGGGAGGTTCCACCAACGGTCGGCAGCGCGTGGGTTGTAACGGAATGCCTAAGCTCGTCTCCCCTGAGGGTTTTCCTAATGTCTCTGTGCCAGGGAATGCTAGGGGCGTTTGCAGGAACTCCCAGGGACAGAGGCTGCCTCCCCAACATAAGGGAAGTTATTTCTCTGACTTCCCCGAACAGGGAACTCCTGTGACTGAAGAGAGCTGCGTGGAGTTGTCTTTCGAGCTCCCCAACGCACTGACAATGGTTCCGGAATCCTGAGCGTGGGGAGGTTCCACCAACGGTCGGCAGCGCGTGGGTTCTAACGGAATGCCTAAGCTCGTCTCCCCTGAGGGTTTTCCTAATGTCTCTGTGCCAGGGAATGCTAGGGGGGTTTGCAGGAAGTCCCATGGACAGAGGCTGCCTCCCCAAGGTCAGGGAAGGTATTTCTCGGACTTCCCCGAACAGGGAACACCTGTGACTGAAGAGAGCTGCGTGGAGTTGTCTCTCGAGCTCCCCCACGCACTGACAATGGTTCCGGAATCCTGAGCGTGGGGAGGTTCCACCAACGGTCGGCAGCGCGTGGGTTCTAACGGAATGCCTAAGCTCGTCTCCCCTGAGGGTTTTCCTAATGTCTCTGTGCCAGGGAATGCTAGGGGGGTTTGCAGGAAGTCCCAGGGACAGAGGCTGCCTCCCCAAGGTCAGGGAAGGTATTTCTCGGAATTCCCCGAACAGGGAACACCTTTGACTGAAGAGAGCTGCGTGGAGTTGTCTCTCGAGCTCCCCCACGCACTGACAATGGTTCCGGAATCCTGAGCGTGGGGAGGTTCCAGCAACGGTCGGCAGCGCGTGAGTTCTAATGGAATGCCTAAGCTCGTCTCCCCTGAGGGTTTTCCTAATGTCTCTGTGCCAGGGAATGCTAGGGGGGTTTGCAGGAAGTCCCAGGGCAGAGGCTGCCCGTCCAATGTCAGGGAAGGTATTTCTCGGACTTCACCGAACTGAAAACACCTGTGACTGAAGAGAGCTGCGTGGAGTTGTCTCTCGAGCTCCCCCACGCACTGACAATGGTTCCGGAATCCTGAGCGTGTGGAGGTTCCACCAACGGTCGGCAGAGCGTGGGTTCTAACGGACTGCCTAAGCTCGTCTCCCCTGAGGGTTTTCCTAATGTCTCTCTGCCAGGGAATGCTAGGGGTGTTTGCAGGAAGTCCCAGGGTCCCAGGGACAGAGGCTGCCTCCCCAAGGTCAGGGAAGGTATTTCTCGGACTTCCCCGAACAGGGAACACCTGTGACTGAAGAGAGCTGCGTGGAGATGTCTCTCGAGCTCCCCCACGCACTTACAATGGTTCCGGAATCCTGAGCGTGAGGAGGTTCCACCAACGGTCGGCAGCGCGTGGGTTCTAACGGAATGCCTAAGCTCGTCTCCCCTGAGGGTTTTCCTAATGTCTCTGTGCCAGGGAATGCTAGGGTGGTTTGCAGGAAGTCCCAGGGACAGAGGCTGCATCCCCAAGGTCAGGGAAGGTATTTCTCGGACTTCCCCGAACAGGGAACACCTGTGACTGAAGAGAGCTGCGTGGAGTTGTCTCTCGACCTCCCACACGCACTGACAATGGTTCCGGAATCCTGAGCGTGGGGAGGTTCCACCAACGGTCGGCAGCGCGTGGGTTCTAACGGAATGCCTAAGCTCGTCTCCCCTGAGGGTTTTCCTAATGTCTCTGTGCCAGGGAATGCTAGGGGGGTTTGCAGGAAGTCCCAGGGACAGAGGCTGCCTCCCCAAGGTCAGGGAAGGTATTTCTCGGACTTCCCCAAAGAGGGAACACCTTTGACTGAAGAGAGCTGCGTGGAGTTGTCTCTCGAGCTCCCCCACGCACTGACAATGGTTCCGGAATCCTGAGCGTGGGGAGGTTCCACCAACGGTCGGCAGCGCGTGGGTTCTAACGGAATGCCTAAGCTCGTCTCCCCTGAGGGTTTTCCTAATGTCTCTGTGCCAGGGAATGCTAGGGTGGTTTGCAGGAAGTCCCAGGGACAGAGTCTGCATTCCCAAGGTCAGGGAAGGTATTTCTCGGACTTCCCCGAACAGGGAACACCTGTGACTAAAGAGAGATGCGTGGAGTTGTCTCTCGAGCTCCACCACGCACTGACAATGGTTCCGGAATCCTGAGCGTGGGGAGGTTCCACCAACGGTCGGCAGCGCGTGGGTTCTAACGGAATGCCTAAGCTCGTCTCCCCTGAGGGTTTTCCTAATGTCTCTGTGCCAGGGAATGCTAGGGTGGATTGCAGGAAGTCCCAGGGACAGAGGCTGCATCCCCAAGGTCAGGGAAAGTATTTCTCGGACTTCCCCGAACAGGGAACACCTGTGACTGAAGAGAGCTGCGTGGAGTTGTATCTCGAGCTCCCCCACGCACTGACAATGGTTCCGGAATCCTGAGCGTGGGGAGGTTCCACCAACGGTCGGCAGCGCGTAGGTTCTAACGGAATGCCTAAGCTCGTCTCCCCTGAGGGTTTTCCTAATGTCTCTGTGCCAGGGAATGCTAGGGGTGTTTGCAGGAAGTCCCATGGACAGAGGCTGCCTCCCCAAGGTCAGGGAAGGTATTTCTCGGACTTCCCCGAACAGGGAACACCTGTGACTCAAGAGAGATGCGTGGAGTTGTCTCTCGAGCTCCACCACGCACTGACAATGGTTCTGGAATCCTGAGCGTGGGGAGGTTCCACCAACGGTCGGCAGCACGTGGGTTCTAACGGAATGCCTAAGCTCGTCTCCCCTGAGGGTTTTCCTAATGTCTCTGTGCCAGGGAATGCTAGGGGTGTTTGCAGGAAGTCCCAGGGACAGAGGCTGCCTCCCCAAGGTCAGGGAAGGTATTTCTCGGACTTCCTCGAACAGGGAACACCTGTGACTGAAGAGAGATGCGTGGAGTTGTCTCTCGAGCTCCCCCACGCACTGACAATGTTTCCGGAATCCTGAGCGTGGGGAAGTTCCACCAACGGTCGGTAGCGCGTGGGTTCTAACGGAAGGCCTAAGCTCGTCTCCCCTGAGTGTTTTCCTAATGTCTCTGTGCCAGGGAATGCTAGGGGGGTTTCAAGGAAGTCCCAGGGACAGAGGCTGCCTCCCCAAGTTCAGGGAAGGTATTTCTCGGACTTCCCCGAACAGGGAACACCTGTGACTGAAGAGAGCTGCGTGGAGTTGTCTCTCGAGCTCCCCCACGCACTGACAATGGTTCCGGAATCCTGAGCTTGGGGAGGTTCCACCAACGTTCGGCATCGTGTGGGTTCTAACGGAATGCCTAAGCTCGTCTCCCTTGAGGGTTTTCCTAATGTCTCTGTGCCAGGGAATGCTAGGGGTGTTTGCAGGAAGTCCCAGGGCAGAGGCTGCCTCTCCAATGTCAGGGAAGGTATTTCTCGGACTTCACCGAACAGGGAACACCTGTGACAGAAGAGAGCTGCGTGGAGTTGTCTCTCGAGCTCCCCCACGCACTGACAATGGTTCCGGAATCCTGAGCTTGGGGAGGTTCCACCAACGGTCGGCAGCGCGTGGGTTGTAACGGAATGCCTAAGCTCGTCTCCCCTGAGGATTTTCCTAATATCTCTGTTCCAGGGAATGCTAGGGGGGTTTGCAGGAAGTCCCAGGGACAGAGGCTGCCTCCCCAACTTCAGGGAAGTTATTTCTCGGACTTCCCCGAACAGGGAACACCTGTGACTGAAGAGAGCTGCGTGGAGTTGTCTCTCGAGCTCCCCCACGCACTGACAATGGTTCCGGAATCCTGAGCGTGGGGAGGTTCCACCAACGGTCGGCAGCGCGTGGGTTCAAACGGAATGCCTAAGCTCGTCTCCCCTGAGTGTTTTCCTAATGTGTCTGTGCCAGGGAATGCTAGGGGGGTTTGCAGGAAGTCCCAGGGACAGAGGCTGCCTCCCCAAGGTCAGGGAAGGTATTTCTCGGACTTCCCCAAACAGGGAACACCTGTGACTGAAGAGAGCTGCGTGGAGTTGTCTCTCGAGCTCCCCCACGCACTGACAATGGTTCCGGAATCCTGAGCGTGGGGAGGTTCCACCAACGGTCGGCAGCGCGTGGGTTCTAACGGAATGCCTAAGCTCGTCTCCCCTGAGGGTTTTCCTAAGGTCTCTCTGCCAGGGAATGCTAGGGGTGTTTGCAGGAAATCCCAGGGACAGAGGCTGCCTCCCCAAGGTCAGGGAAGGTATTTCTCAGACTTCCCCGAAGAGGGAACACCTGTGACTGAAGAGAGATGCGTGGAGTTGTCTTTCGAGCTCCCCCACGCACTGACAATGGTTCCGGAATCCTGAGCGTGGGGAGGTTCCACCAACGGTCGGCAGCGCGTGGGTTCTAACGGAATGCCTAAGCTCGTCTCCCCTGAGGGTTTTCCTAATGTCTCTGTGCCAGGGAATGCTAGGGGGGTTTGCAGGGAGTCCCAGGGACAGAGGCTGCCTCCCCAAGGTCAGGGAAGGTATTTCTCGGACTTCCCCGAACAGGGAACACCTGTGACTGAAGAGAGCTGCGTGGAGTTGTCTGTCGAGCTCCCCCACGCACTGACAATGGTTCCGGAATCCTGAGCGTGGGGAGGTTCCACCAACGGTCGGCAGCGCGTGGGTTCTAACGGAATGCCTAAGCTCGTCTCCCCTGAGGGTTTTCCTAATGTCTCTGTGCCAGGGAATGCTAGGGGGGTTTGCAGGAAGTCCCAGAGTCAGAGGCTGCCTCCCCAAGATCAGGGAAGGTATTTCTCGGACATCCCCGAACAGGGAACACCTTTGACTGAAGAGAGCTGCGTGGAGTTGTCTTTCGAGCTCCCCCACGCACTGACAATGGTTCCGGAATCCTGAGCGTGGGGAGGTTCCACCAACGGTCGGCAGCGCGTGGGTTCTAACGGAATGCCTAAGCTCGTCTCCCCTGAGGGTTTTCCTAATGTCTCTGTGCCAGGGAATGCTAGGGGGGTTTGCAGGAAATCCCAGGGCAGAGGCTGCATTTCCAATGTCAGGGAAGGTATTTCTCGGACTTCCCCGAACAGGGAACACCTGTGACTGAAGAGAGCTGCATGGAGTTGTCTCTCGAGCTCCCCCACGTACTGACAATGGTTCCGGAATCCTGAGCTTGGGGAGGTTCCACCAACGGTTGGCAGCGCGTGGGTTGTAACGGAATGCCTAAGCTCGTCTCCCCTGAGGGTTTTCCTAATGTCTCTGTGCCAGGGAATGCTAGGGGCGTTTGCAGGAACTCCCAGGGACAGAGGCTGCCTCCCCAACATTAGGGAAGTTATTTCTCTGACTTCCCCGAACAGGGAACTCCTGTGACTGAAGAGAGCTGCGTGGAGTTGTCTCTCGAGCTCCCACACGGACTGACAATGGTTCCGGAATCCTGAGCGTGGGGAGGTTCCACCAACGGTCGGCAGCGCGTGGGTTCTAACGGAATGCCTAAGCTCGTCTCCCCTGACGGTTTTCGTAATGTCTCTGTGCCAGGGAATGCTAGGGGTGTTTGCAGGAAGTCCCAGGGACAGAGGCTTCCTCCCCAAGGTCAGGGAAGTTATTTCTCTGACTTCCCCAAACAGGGAACACCTGTGACTGAAGAGAGCTGCGTGGAGTTGTCTCTCGAGCTCCCCCACGCACTGACAATGGTTCCGGAATCCTGAGCGTGGGGAGGTTCCACCAACGGTCGGCAGCGCGTGGGTTCTAACGGAATGCCTAAGCTCGTCTCCCCTGAGGGTTTTACTAATGTCTCTGTGCCAGGGAATGCTAGGGGGGTTTGCAGGAAGTCCCAGGGACAGAGGCTGCCTCCCCAAGTTCAGGGAAGGTAGTTCACGGACTTCCCCGAACAGGGAACACCTGTGACTGAAGAGAGCTGCGTGGAGTTTTCTCTCGAGCTCCCCCACGCACTGACAATGGTTCTGGAATCCTGAGCATGGGGAGGTTCCACCAACGGTCGGCAGCGCGTGGGTTCTAACGGAATGCCTAAGCTCGTCTCCCCTGAGGGTTTTCCTAATGTCTCTGTGCCAGGGAATGCTAGGGGGGTTTGCAGGAAGTCCCATGGACAGAGGCTGCCTCCCCAAGGTCAGGGAAGGTATTTCTCGGACTTCCCCGAACAGGGAACACCTGTGACTGAAGAGAGCTGCGTGGAGTTGTCTCTCGAGCTCCCCCACGCACTGACAATGGTTCCGGAATCCTGAGCGTGGGGAAGTTCCACCAACGGTCGGCAGCGAGTGGGTTCTAACGGAATGCCTAAGCTCGTCTCCCCTGAGGTTTTTCCTAATTTCTCTGTGCCAGGGAATTCTAGGGGTGTTTGCAGGAAGTCCCAGGGCAGAGGCTGCCTCGCTAAGGTCAGGGAAGTTATTTCTCGGACTTCCCCGAACAGGGAACACCTGTGACTGAAGAGAGCTGCGTGGAGTTTTCTCTCGAGCTCCCCCACGCCCTGACAATGGTTCCGAAATCCTGAGCGTGCGGAGGTTCCACCAACGGTCGACAGCGCGTGGGTTCTACCGGAATACCTATGCTCGTCTCCCCTGAGGGTTTTCCTAATGTCTCTGTGCCAGGGAATGCTAGGGGGGCTTGCAGCAAGTCCCAGGGACACAGCCTGCCTCCCCAAGGTCAGGGAAGTTATTTCTCGGACTTCCCCAAACAGGGAACACCTGTGACTGAAGAGAGCTGCGTGGAGTTGTCTCTCGAGCTCCCCCACGCACTGACAATGGTTCCGGAATCCTGAGCGCGGGGAGGTTCCACCAACGGTCGGCAGCGCGTGGGTTCTAACGGAATGCTAAGCTCGTCTCCCCTGAGGGTTTTCCTAATGTCTCTGTGCAAGGGAATGCTAGGGGTGTTTGCAGGAATTCCCAGGGACAGAGGCTGCCTCCCAAAGGTCAGGGAAGGTATTTCTCGGACTTCCCCGAACAGGGAACACCTTTGACTGAAGAGAGCTGCGTGGAGTTGTCTCTCGAGCTCCCCCACGCACTGAAAATGTTTCCGGAATCCTGAGCGTGGGGAGGTTCCACCAACGGTCGGCAGCGCGTGGGTTCTAACGGAATGCCTTAGCTCGTCTCCCCTGAGGGTTTTCCTAATTTCTCTGTGCCAGGGAATGCTAGGGGTGTTTGCAGGAAGTCCCAGGGACAGAGGCTGCCTCCCCAAGGTCAGGGAAGGTATTTCTCGGACTTCCCCGAAGAGGGAACACCTGTGACTGAAGAGAGCTGCGTGGAGTTGTCTCTCGAACTCCCCCAAGCACTGACAATGTTTCCGGAATCCTGAGCGTGGGGAGGTTCCAGCAACTGTCGGCAGCGCGTGGGTTCTAACGGAATGCCTAAGCTCGTCTCCCCTGAGGGTTTTCCTAATGTCTCGGTGCCAGGGAATGCTTGGGGGGTTTGCAGGAAGTCCCAGGGACAGAGGCTGCCTCCCCAAGTCAGGGAATGTATTTCTCGGACTTCCCCGAACAGGGAACTCCTGTGAGTGAAGAGAGCTGCGTGGAGTTGTCTCTCGAGCTCCCCCACGCACTGACAATGGTTCCGGAATCCTGAGCGTGGGGAGGTTCCACCAACGTTCGGCAGCGCGTGGGTTCTAACGGAATGCCTAAGCTCGTCTCCCCTGAGGGTTTTCCTAATGTCTCGGTGCCAGGGATTGCTAGGGGGGTTTGCAGGAAGTCCCAGGGACAGATGCTGCCTCCCCAAGTAAGGGAATGTATTTCTCGGACTTCCCCGAACAGGGAACTCCTGTGACTGAAGAGAGCTGCGTGGAGTTGTCTCTCGAGCTCCCCCACGCACTAACAATGGTTCCGGAATCCTGAGCGTGGGGAGTTTCCACCAACGGTCGGCAGCGCGTGGATTCTAACGGAATGCCTAAGCTCGTCTCCCCTGAGGGTTTTCCTAATGTCTCTCTGCCAGGGAATGCTAGGGGTGTTTGCAGGAATTCCCAGGGACAGAGGCTGCCTCCCCAAGGTCAGGGAAGGTTTTTCTCGGACTTCCCCGAACAGGGAACACCTGTGACTGAAGAGAGATGCGTGGAGTTGTCTCTCGAGCTCCCCCACGCACTGACAATGGTTCCGGAATCCTGAGCGTGGGGAGGTTCCACCAACGGTCGGCAGCGCATGGGTTCTAACGGAATGCCTAAGCTCGTCTCCCCTGAGGGTTTTCCTAATATCTCTGTGCCAGGGAATGCTAGCGGGGTTTGCAGGAAGTCCCATGGACAGAGGCTGCCTCCCCAAGGTCAGGGAAGGTATTTCTCGGACTTCCCCTACAGGGAACACCTGTGACTGAAGAGAGCTGCGTGGAGTTTTCTCTCGAGCTCCACCACGCACTGACAATGGTTCTGGAATCCTGAGCGTGGGGAGGTTCCACCAACGGTCGGCAGCGCGTGGGTTCTAACGGAATGCCTAAGCTCGTCTCCCCTGAGGGTTTTCCTAATGTCTCTGTGCCAGGGAATGCTAGGGGTGTTTGCAGGAAGTCCCAGGGACAGAGGCTGCCTCCCCAACTTCAGGGAAGTTATTTCTCGGACTTCCCCGAACAGGGAACACCTGTGACTGAAGAGAGCTGCGTGGAGTTGTCTCTCGAGCTCCCCCACGCACTGACAATGGTTCCGGAATCCTGAGCGTGGGGAGGTTCCACCAACGGTCGGCAGCGCGTGGGTTCTAACGGAATGCCTAAGCTCGTCTCCCCTGAGGGTTTTCCTAATGTCTCTGTGCCAGGGAATGCTAGGGGTGTTTGCAGGAAGTCCCAGGGACAGAGGCTGCCTCCCCAAGGTCAGGGAAGTTATTTCTCGGACTTCCCAGAACAGGGAACACCTGTGACTGAAGAGAGCTGCGTGGAGTTGTCTCTCGATCTGCCCCACGCACTGACAATGGTTCCGGAATCCTGAGCGTGGGGAGGTTCCACCAACGGTCGGCAGCGCGTGGGTTCTAACGGAATGCCTAAGCTCGTCTCCCCTGAGGGTTTTCCTAATGTCTCTGTGCCAGGGAATGCTAGGGGTGTTTGCAGGAAGTCCCAGGGCAGAGGCTGCCTCCCCAACTTCAGGTAAGTTATTTCTCGGACTTCCCCTAACAGGGAACACCTGTGACTGAAGAGAGCTGCGTGGAGTTGTCTCTCGAGCTCCCCCACGCACTGACAATGGTTCCGGAATCCTGAGCTTGGGGAGGTTCCACCAACGTTCGGCAGCCCGTGGGTTCTAACGGAATGCCTAAGCTCGTCTCCCCTGAGGGTTTTCCTAATTTCTCTGTGCCAGGGAATGCTAGGGGGGCTTGCAGCAAGTCCCAGGGACAGAGGCTGCCTCCCCAAGGTCTGGGAAGGTTTTTCTCTGACTTCCCCGAACAGGGAACACCTGTGACTGAAGAGAGATGCGTGGAGTTGTCTCTCGAGCTCCCTCACGCACTGACAATGGTTCCGGAATCCTGAGCGTGGGGAGGTTCCACCAACGGTCGGCAGCGCGTGGGTTCTAACGGAATGCTAAGCTCGTCTCCCCTGAGGGTTTTCCTAATGTCTCTGTGCCAGGGAATGCTAGGGGTGTTTGCAGGAAGTCCCAGGGACAGAGGCTGCCTCCCCAACTTCAGGGAAGTTATTTCTCGGACTTCCCCGAACAGGGAACACCTGTGACTGAAGAGAGCTGCGTGGAGTTGTCTCTCGAGCTCCCCCACGCACTGACAATGGTTCCGGAATCCTGAGCGTGGGGAGGTTCCACCAACGGTCGGCAGCGCGTGGGTTCTAACGGAATGCCTAAGCTCGTCTCCCCTGAGGGTTTTCCTAATGTCTCTGTGCCAGGGAATGCTAGGGGGGTTTGCAGGAAGTCCCAGGGACAGAGGCTGCCTCCGCAAGGTCAGGGAAGGTATTTCTCGGACTTCCCCGAACAGGGAACACCTGTGACTGAAGAGAGCTGCGTGGAGTTGTCTCTCGAGCTCCCCCACGCAGTGACAATGGTTTCGGAATCCTGAGCGTGGGGAGGTTCCACCAACGGTCGGCAGCGCGTGGGTTCTAACGGAATGCTTATGCTCGTCTCCCCTGAGGGTTTTCCTAATATCTCTGTGCCAGGGAATGCTAGGGGGGATTGCAGGAAGTCCCAGGGACTGAGGCTGCCTCCCCAAGGTCAGGGAAGGTATTTCTCGGACTTCCCCGAACAGGGAACACCTGTGACTGAAGAGAGCTGCGTGGAGTTGTCTCTCGAGATCCCCCACGCACTGACAACGGTTCCGGAATCCTGAGCGTGGGGAGGTACCACCAACGGTCGGCAGCGCGTGGGTTCTAATGGAATGCCTAAGCTCGTCTCCCCTGAGGGTTTTCCTAATGTCTCTGTGCCAGGGAATGCTAGGGGGGTTTGCAGGAAGTCCCAGGGACAGAGGCTGCCTCCCCAAGGTCAGGGAAGGTATTTCTCGGACTTCCCCGAACAGGGAACACCTGTGACTGAAGAGAGCTTCGTGGAGTTGTCTCTCGAGCTCCCCCACGCACTGACAACGGTTCCGAAATCCTGAGCGTGGGGAGGTTCCACCAACGGTCGGCAGCGTGTGGGTTCTAACGGAATGCTAAGCTCGTCTCCCCTGAGGGTTTTCCTAATGTCTCTGTGCCAGGGAATGCTAGGGGTGTTTGCAGGATGTCCCAGGGACAGAGGCGGCCTCCCCAAGGTCAGAAAGGTATTTCTCGGACTTCCCCGAACATGGAACACCTGTGACTGAAGAGAGCTGCGTGGAGTTTTCTCTCGAGCTCCACTACGCACTGACAATGGTTTCGGAATCCTGAGCGTGGGGAGGTTCCACCAACGGTCGGCAGCGCGTGGGTTCTAACGGAATGCTTAAGCTCGTCTCCCCTGAGGGTGTTCCTAATATCTCTGTGCCAGGGAATGCTAGGATGGTTTGCAGGAAGTCCCAGGGACAGAGGCTGCCTCCCCAAGGTCAGGGAATGTATTTCTCAGACTTCCCCGAACAGGGAACTCCTGTGACTGAAGAGAGCTGCGTGGAGTTGTCTCTCGAGCTCCCCCACGCACTGACAATGGTTCCGGAATCCTGAGCGTGGGGAGGTTCCACCAACGGTCGGCAGCGCGTGGATTCTAACGGAATGCCTAAGCTCGTCTCCCCTGAGGGTTTTCCTAATGTCTCTCTGCCAGGGATGCTAGGGGTGTTTGCAGGAATTCCCAGGGACAGAGGCTGACTCCCCAAGGTCAGGGAAGGTATTTCTCGGACTTCCCCGAACAGGGAACACCTGTGACTGAAGAGAGACGCGATGAGTTGTCTCTCGAGGTCCCCCACGCACTGACAATGGTTCCGGAATCCTGAGCGTGGGGAGGATCCACCAACGGTCGGCAGCGCGTGGGTTCTAACGGAATGCCTAAGCTCGTCTCCCCTGAGGGTTTTCCTAATGTCTCTGTGCCAGGGAATGCTAGGGGGGTTTGCAGGATGTCCCAGGGACAGAGGCTGCCTCCCCATGTTCAGGGAAGTTATTTCTCGGACTTCCCCGAACAGGGAACACCTGTGACTGAAGAGAGCTGCGTGGAGTTGTCTCTCGAGCTCCCCAACGCACTGACAATGGTTCCGGAATCCTGAGCGTGGGGAGGTTCCACCAACGGTCGGCAGCGCGTGGGTTCTAACGGAATGCCTAAGCTCGTCTCCCCTGAGGGTTTTCCTAATGTCTCTGTGCCAGGGAATGCTAGGGGTGTTTGCAGGAAGTCCCAGGGACAGAGGCTGCCTCCCCAAGGTCAGGGAAGGTATTTCTCGGACATCCCAGAACAGGGAACACCTGTGACTGAAGAGAGCTGCGTGGAGTTGTCTCTCGAGCTCCCACACGCACTGACAATGGTTCCGGATTCCTGAGCTTGGGGAGGTTCCACCAACGTTCGGCAGCCCGTGGGTTCTAACGGAATGCCTAAGCTCGTCTCCCCTGAGGGTTTTCCTAATTTCTCTGTGCCAGGGAATGCTAGGGGGCTTGTAGCAAGTCCCAGGGACAGAGGCTGCCTCCCCAAGGTCAGGGAAGGTTTTTATCTGACTTCCCCAAACAGGGAACACCTGTGACTGAAGAGAGCTGCTTGGAGTTGTCTCTCGAGCTCCCTCACGCACTGACAATGGTTCCGGAATCCTGAGCGTGGGGAGGTTCCACCAACGGTCGGCAGCGCGTGGGTTCTAACGGAATGCTAAGCTCGTATCCCCTGAGGGTTTTCCTTATGTCTCTGTGCCAGGGAATGCTAAGGGTGTTTGCAGGAAGTCCCAGGGACAGAGGCTGCCTCCCCAAGGTCAGGGAAGGTATTTCTCGGACTTCCCCAAACAGGGAACACCTGTGACTGAAGAGAGCTGCGTGGAGTTGTCTCTCGAGCTCCCCCACGCACTGACAATGGTTCCGGAATCCTGAGCGTGGGGAGGTTCCACCAACGGTCGGCAGCGCGTGGGTTCAAACGGAATGTCTAAGCTCGTATCCCCTGAGGGTTTTCCTAATGTCTCTGTGCCAGGGAATGCTAGGATGGTTTGCAGGAAGTCCCAGGGACAGAGGCTGCCTCCCCAAGGTCAGGGAATGTATTTCTCGGACTTCCCCGAACAGGGAACTCCTGTGACTGAAGAGAGATGCGTGGAGTTGTCTCTCGAGCTCCCCCACGCACTGACAATGGTTCCGGAATCCTGAGCGTGGGGAGGTTCCACCAACGGTCGGCAGCGCGTGGATTCTAACGGAATGCCTAAGCTCGTCTCCCCTGAGGGTTTTCCAAATGTCTCTCTGCCAGGGATGCTAGGGGTGTTTGCAGGAATTCCCAGGGACAGAGGCTGCCTCCCCAAGTTCAGAGAAGGTATTTCTCGGACTTCCCCGAACAGGGAACACCTGTGACTGAAGAGAGATGCGTGGAGTTGTCTCTCGAGTTCCCCCACGCACTGACAATGGTTCCGGAATCCTGAGCGTGGGGAGGTTCCACCAACGGTCGGCAGCGCGTGGGTTCTAACGGAATGCCTAAGCTCGTCTCCCCTGAGGGTTTTCCTAATATCTCTGTGCCAGGGAATGCTAGGGGGGTTTGCAGGAAGTCCCAGGGACAGAGGCTGCCTCCCCAAGGTCAGGGAAGGTTTTTCTCAGACTTCCCCGAACAGAGAACTCCTGTGACTGAAGAGAGCTGCGTGGAGTTGTCTCTCGTGCTCCCCCACGCACAGACAATGGTTCCGGAATCCTGAGCGTGGGGAGGTTCCACCAACGGTGGGCAGCGCGTGGGTTCTAACGGAATGCCTAAGCTCGTCTCCCCTGAGGGTTTTCCTAATGTCTCTGTGCCAGGGAATGCTAGGGGGGTTTGCAGGAAGTCCCAGGGACAGACGCTGCCTCCCCAAGGTAAGGGAAGGTTTTTCTCGGACTTCCCCGAACAGGGAACACCTGTGACTGAAGAGAGCTACGTGGAGTTGTCTCTCGAGCTCCCCCACGCACTGACAATGGTTCCGGAATCCTGAGCGTGGGGAGGTTCCACCAACGGTCGGCAGCGCGTGGGTTCTAACGGAATGCCTAAGCTCGTCTCCCCTGAGGGTTTTCCTAATGTCTCTGTGCCAGGGAATGCTAGGGGTGTTTGCAGGAATTCCCAGAGGCAGAGGCTGCCTCCCCAAGGTCAGGGAAGGTATTTCTTGGACTTCCCCGAACAGGGAACACCTTTGACTGAAGAGAGCTGCGTGGAGTTGTCTCTCGAGCTCCCCCACGCACTGACAATGGTTCCGGAATCCTGAGCGTGGGGAGGTTCCACCAACGGTCGGCAGCGCGTGGGTTCTAACGGAATGCCTAAACTCGTCTCCCCTGAGGGTTTTCCTAATGTCTCTGTGCCAGGGAATGCTAGGGGGGTTTGCAGGAAGTCCCATGGACAGAGGCTGCCTCCCCAAGGTCAGGGAAGTTATTTCTCGGACTTCCCCTAACAGGGAACACCTGTGACTGAAGAGAGCTGCGTGGAGTTTTCTCTCGAGATCCACCACGCACTGACAATGGTTCCGGAATCCTGAGCGTGGGGAGGTTCCACCAACGTTCGGCAGCGCGTGAGTTCTAACGGAATGCCTAAGCTCGTCTCCCCTGAGGGTTTTCCTAATGTCTCTGTGCCAGGGAATGCTAGGGGTTTTGCAGGAAGTCCCAGGGACAGAGGCTGCCTCCCCAAGGTCAGGTAATGTATTTCTCGGACTTTCCCGAACAGGGAACTCCTGTGACTGAAGAGAGCTGCGTGGAGTTGTCTCTCGAGCTCCCCCACGCACTAACAATGGTTCCGGAATCCTGAGCGTGGGGAGTTTCCACCAACGGTCGGCAGCGCGTGGATTCTAACGGAATGCCTAAGCTCGTCTCCCCTGAGGGTTTTCCTAATGTCTCTCTGCCAGGGAATGCTAGGGGTGTTTGCAGGAATTCCCAGGGACAGAGTCTGCCTCCCCAAGGTCAGGGAAGGTTTTTCTCAGACTTCCCCGAACAGGGAACACCTGTGACTGAAGAGAGATGCGTGGAGTTGTCTCTCGAGCTCCCCCACGCACTGACAATGGTTCCGAAATCCTGAGCGTGGGGAGGTTCCACCAACGGTCGGCAGCGCATGGGTTCTATCGGAATGCCTAAGCTCGTCTCCCCTGAGGGTTTTCCTAATGTCTCTGTGCCAGGGAATGCTAGGGGTGTTTGCAGGAATTCCCAGAGGCAGAGGCTGCCTCCCCAAGGTCAGGGAAGGTATTTCTCGGACTTCCCCGAACAGGGAACACCTTTGACTGAAGAGAGCTGCGTGGAGTTGTCTCTCGAGCTCCCCCACGCACTGACAATGGTTCCGGAATCCTGAGCGTGGGGAGGTTCCACCAACGGTCGGCAGCGCGTGGGTTCTAACGGAATGCCTAAGCTCGTCTCCCCTGAGGGTTTTCCTAATGTCTCTGTGCCAGGGAATGCTAGGATGGTTTGCAGGAAGTCCCAGGGACAGAGGCTGCCTCCCCAAGGTCAGGGAATGTATTTCTCGGACTTCCCCGGACAGGGAACTCCTGTGACTGAAGAGAGCTGCGTGGAGTTGTCTCTCGAGCTCCCCCACGCACTGACAATGGTTCCGGAATCCTGAGCGTGGGGAGGTTCCACCAACGGTCGGCAGCGCATGGGTTCTAACGGAATGCCTAAGCTCGTCTCCCCTGAGGGTTTTCCTAATGTCTCTGTGCCAGGGAATGCTAGCGGGGTTTGCAGGAAGTCCCATGGACAGAGGCTGCCTCCCCAAGGTCAGGGAAGGTATTTCTCGGACTTCCCCTAACAGGGAACACCTGTGACTGAAGAGAGCTGCGTGGAGTTTTCTCTCGAGCTCCACCACGCACTGACAATGGTTATGGAATCCTGAGCGTGGGGAGGTTCCACCAACGGTCGGCAGCGCGTGGGTTCTAACGGAATGCCTAAGCTCGTCTCCCCTGAGGGTTTTCCTAATGTCTCTCTGCCAGGGAATGCTAGGGGGTTTGCAGGATTTCCCAGGGACAGAGGTTGCCTCCCCAAGTTCAGGGAAGTTATTTCTCGGACTTCCCAGAACAGGGAACACCTGTGACTGAAGAGAGCTGCGTGGAGTTGTCTCTCGAGCTCCCCCACGCACTGACAATGTTTCCGGAATCCTGAGCGTGGGGAGGTTCCACCAACGGTCGGCAGCGCGTGGGTTCTAACGGAATGCCTAAGCTCGTCTCCCCTGAGGGTTTTCCTAATGTCTCTGTGCCACGGAATGCTAGGGGGGTTTGCAGGATGTCCCAGGGACAGAGGCTGCCTCCCCAAGTTCAGGGAAGTTATTTCTCGGACTTCCCCGAACAGGGAACACCTGTGACTGAAGAGAGCTGCGTGGAGTTGTCTCTCGAGCTCCCCCACGTACTGACAATGGTTCCGGAATCCTGAGCGTGGGGAGGTTCCACCAACGGTCGGCAGCGCGTGGGTTCTAACGGAATGACTAAGCTCGTCTCCCCTGAGGGTTTTCCTAATGTCTCTGTGCCAGGGAATGCTAGGGGTGTTTGCAGGAAGTCCCAGGGACAGAGGCTGCCTCCCCAAGGTCAGGGAAGGTATTTCTCGGACTTCCCCGAACAGGGAACACCTGTGACTGAAGAGAGCTGCGTGGAGTTGTCTCTCGAGCTCCCCCACGCACTGACAATGGTTCCGGAATCCTGAGCGTGGGGAGGTTCCACCAACGGTCGGCAGCGCGTGGGTTCTAACGGAATGCCTAAGCTCGTCTCCCCTGAGGGTTTTCCTAATGTCTCTGTGCCAGGGAATGCTAGGGGTGTTTGCAGGAAATCCCAGGGCAGAGGCTGCCTCCCCATGGTCAGGGAAGGTATTTCTCTGACTTCCCCTAACAGGGAACACCTGTGACTGAAGAGAGCTGCGTGGAGTTGTCTCTCGAGCTCCCCCACGCACTGACAATGGTTCCGGAATCCTGAGTTTGGGGAGGTTCCACCAACGTTCGGCAGCCCGTGGGTTCTAACGGAATGCCTAAGCTCGTCTCCCCTGAGGGTTTTCCTAATTTCTCTGTGCCAGGGAATGCTAGGGGGGCTTGTAGCAAGTCCCAGGGACAGAGGCTGCCTCCCCAAGGTCAGGGAAGTTTTTTCTCTGACTTCCCCAAACAGGGAACACCTGTGACTGAAGAGAGCTGCGTGGAGTTGTCTCTCGAGCTCCCTCACGCACTGACAATGGTTCCGGAATCCTGAGCGTGGGGAGGTTCCACCAACGGTCGGCAGCGCGTGGGTTCTAACGGAATGCTAAGCTCGTCTCCCCTGAGGGTTTTCCTAATGTCTCTGTGCCAGGGAATGCTAGGGGTGTTTGCAGGAAGTCCCAGGGACAGAGGCTGCCTCCCCAAGGTCAGGGAAGGTATTTCTTGGACTTCCCCTAACAGGGAACACCTGTGACTGAAGAGAGCTGCGTGGAGTTTTCTCTCGAGCTCCACCACGCACTGACAATGGTTCCGGAGTCCTGAGCGTGGGGAGGTTCCACCAACGGTCGGCAGCGCGTGGGTTCTAACGGAATGCCTAACCTCGTCTCCCCTGAGGATTTTCCTAATGTCTCTGTGCCACGGAATGCTAGGGGGGTTTGCAGGATGTCCCAGGGACAGAGGCTGCCTCCCCAAGTTCAGGGAAGTTATTTCTCGGACTTCCCCGAACAGGGAACACCTGTGACTGAAGAGAGCTGCGTGGAGTTGTCTCTCGAGCTCCCCCACGCACTGACAATGGTTCCGGAATCCTGAGCGTGGGGAGGTTCCACCAACGGTCGGCAGCGCGTGGGTTCTAACGGAATGCCTAAGCTCGTCTCCCCTGAGGGTTTTCCTAATGTCTCTGTGCCAGGGAATGCTAGGGGTGTTTGCAGGAAGTCCCAGGGACAGAGGCTGCCTCCCCAAGGTCAGGGAAGTTATTTCTCGGACTTCCCCGAACAGGGAACACCTGTGACTGAAGAGAGCTGCGTGGAGTTGTCTCTCGAGCTCCCCCACGCACTGACAATGGTTCCGGAATCCTGAGCGTGGGGAGGTTCCACCAACGGTCGGCAGCGCGTGGGTTCTAACGGAATGCCTAAGCTCGTCTCCCCTGAGGGTTTTCCTAATGTCTCTGTGCCAGGGAATGCTAGGGGTGTTTGCAGGAAGTCCCATGGACAGAGGCTGCCTCCCCATGGTCAGGGAAGGTATTTCTCTGACTTCCCCAAACAGGGAACACCTGTGACTGAAGAGAGCGGCGTGGAGTTGTCTCTCGAGCTCCCCCACGCACTGACAATCGTTCCGGAATCCTGAGCTTGGGGAGGTTCCACCAACGTTCGGCAGCCCGTGGGTTCTAACGGAATGCCTAAGCTCGTCTCCCCTGAGGGTTTTCCTAATTTCTCTGTGCCAGGGAATGCTAGGGGGGATTGTAGCAAGTCCCAGGGACAGAGGCTGCCTCCCCAAGTTCAGGGAAGGTTTTTCTCTGACTTCCCCTAACAGGGAACACCTGTGACTGAAGAGAGCTGCGTGGAGTTGTCTCTCGAGATCCCTCACGCACTGACAATGGTTCCGGAATCCTGAGCGTGGGGAGGTTCCACCAACGGTCGGCAGCGCGTGGGTTCTAACGGAATGCTAAGCTCGTCTCCCCTGAGGGTTTTCCTAATGTCTCTGTGCCAGGGAATGCTAGGGGTGTTTGCAGGAAGTCCCAGGGACAGAGGCTGCCTCCCCAAGGTCAGGGAAGGTATTTCTCGGACTTCCCCGAACAGGGAACACCTTTGACTGAAGAGAGCTGCGTGGAGTTGTCTCTCGAGCTCCCCCACGCACTGACAATGGTTGCGGAATCCTGAGCGTGGGGATGTTCCACCAACGGTCGGCAGCGCGTGGGTTCTAACGGAATGCCTAAGCTCGTCTCCCCTGAGGGTTTTCCTAATGTCTCTGTGCCAGGGAATGCTAGGATGGTTTGCAGGAAGTCCCAGGGAAAGAGGCTGCCTCCCCAAGGTCAGGGAAAGTATTTCTCGGACTTCCCCGAACAGGGAACTCCTGTGACTGAAGAGAGCTGCGTGGAGTTGTCTCTCGAGCTCCCCCACGCACTGACAATGGTTCCGGAATCCTGAGCGTGGGGAGGTTCCACCAACGGTCGGCAGCGCGTGGGTTCTAACGGAATGCTTAAGCTCGTCTCCCCTGAGTTTTTTCCTAATGTCTCTGTGCCAGGGAATGCTAGGGGGGTTTGCAGGAAGTCCCAGGGACTGAGGCTGCCTCCCCAAAGTCAGGGAAGGTATTTCTCAGACTTCCCCGAACAGGGAACACCTATGACTGAAGAGAGCTGCGTGGAGTTGTCTCTCGAGATCCCTCACGCACTGACAATGGTTCCGGAATCCTGAGCGTGGGGAGGTTCCACCAACGGTCGGCAGCGCGTGGGTTCTAACGGAATGCTAAGCTCGTCTCCCCTGAGGGTTTTCCTAATGTCTCTGTGCCAGGGAATGCTAGCGGGGTTTGCAGGAAGTCCCATGGACAGAGGCTGCCTCCCCAAGGTCAGGGAAGTTATTTCTCGGACTTCCCCTAACAGGGAACACCTGTGACTGAAGAGAGATGCGTGGAGTTTTCTCTCGAGCTCCACCACACACTGACAATGGTTCTGGAATCCTGAGCGTTGGGAGGTTCCACCAACGGTCGGCAGCGCGTGGGTTCTAACGGAATGCCTAAGCTCGTCTCCCCTGATGGTTTTCCTAATGTCTCTGTGCCAGGGAATGCTAGGGGGGTTTGCAGGATGTCCCAGGGACAGAGGCTGCCTCCCCAAGTTCAGGGAAGTTATTTCTCGGACTTCCCCGAACAGGGAACACCTGTGACTGAAGAGAGCTGCGTGGAGTTGTCTCTCGAGCTCCCCCACGCACTGACAATGGTTCCGGAATCCTGAGGGTGGGGAGGTTCCACCAACGGTCGGCAGCGCGTGGGTTCTAACGGAATGCCTAAACTCGTCTCTCCTGAGGGTTTTCCTAATGTCTCTGTGCCAGGGAATGCTAGGGGTGTTTGCAGGAATTCCCAGGGACAGAGGATGCCTCCCCAAGGTCAGGGAAGGTATTTCTCGGACTTCCCAGAACAGGGAACACCTGTGAGTGAAGAGAGCTGCGTGGAGTTGTTTCTCGAGCTGCCCCACGCACTGACAATGGTTCCGGAATCCTGAGCGTGGGGAGGTTCCACCAACGGTCGGCAGCGCGTGGGTTCTAACGGAATGCTAAGCTCGTCTCCCCTGAGGGTTTTCCTAATGTCTCTGTGCCAGGGAATGCTAGGGGTGTTTGCAGGAATTCCCAGGGACAGAGGCTGCCTCCCCAAGGTCAGGGAAGGTATTTCTCGGACTTCCCCGAACAGGGAACACCTGTGACTGAAGAGAGCTGCGTGGAGTTGTCTCTCGAGCTCCCCCACGCACTGACAATGGTTCCGGAATCCTGAGCGTGGGGAGGTTCCACCAACGGTCGGCAGCGCGTGGGTTCTAACGGAATGCCTAAGCTCGTCTCCCCTGAGGGTTTTCCTAATGTCTCTGTGCCAGGGAATGCTAGGGGTGTTTGCAGGAAGTCCCAGGGACAGAGGCTGCCTCCCCAAGGTCAGGGAAGGTATTTCTCGGACTTCCCCGAACAGGGAACACCTGTGACTGAAGAGAGCTGCGTGGAGTTGTCTCTCGAGCTGCCCCACGCACTGACAATGGTTCCGGAATCCTGAGCGTGGGGAGGTTCCACCAACGGTCGGCAGCGCGTGGGTTCTAATGGAATGCCTAAGCTATTCTCCCCTGAGGATTTTCCTAATGTCTCTGTGCCAGGGAATGCTAGGGGGGTTTGCAGGAAGTCCCAGGGACAGAGGCTGCCTCCCCAAGGTCAGGGAAGGTATTTCTCGGTCTTCCCCGAACAGGGAACACCTGTGACTGAAGAGAGCTTCGTGGAGTTGTCTCTCGAGCTCCCCCAAGCACTGACAACGGTTCCGAAATCCTGAGCGTGGGGAGGTTCCACCAGCGGTCGGCAGCGCGTGGGTTCTAACGGAATGCTAAGCTCGTCTCCCCTGAGGGTTTTCCTAATGTCTCTGTGCCAGGGAATGCTAGGGGTGTTTGCAGGAAGTCCCAGGGACAGAGGCGGCCTCCCCAAGGTCAGAAAGGTATTTCTCGGACTTCCCCGAACATGGAACACCTGTGACTGAAGAGAGCTGCGTGGAGTTTTCTCTCGAGCTCCACCACGCACTGACAATGGTTCTGGAATCCTGAGCGTGGGGAGGTTCCACCAACGGTCGGCAGCACGTGGGTTCTAACGGAATGCCTAAGCTCGTCTCCCCTGAGTGTTTTCCTAATATCTCTGTGCCAGGGAATGCTAGGATGGTTTGCAGGAAGTCCCAGGGACAGAGGCTGCCTCCCCAAGGTCAGGGAATGTATTTCTCGGACTTCCCCGAACAGGGAACTCCTGTGACTGAAGAGAGCTGCGTGGAGTTGTCTCTCGAGCTCCCCCACGCACTGACAATGGTTCCGGAATCCTGAGCGTGGGGAGGTTCCACCAACGGTCGGCAGCGCGTGGATTCTAACGGAATGCCTAAGCTCGTCTCCCCTGAGGGTTTTCCTAATGTCTCTCTGCCAGGGATGCTAGGGGTGTTTGCAGGAATTCCCAGGGACAGAGGCTGCCTCCCCAAGGTCAGGGAAGGTATTTCTCGGACTTCCCCGAACAGGGAACACCTGTGACTGAAGAGAGATGCGTGGAGTTGTCTCTCGAGCTCCCCCACGCACTGACAATGGTTCCGGAATCCTGAGCGTGGGGAGGTTCCACCAACGGTCGCCAGCGCGTGGGTTCTAACGGAATGCCTAAGCTCGTCTCCCCTGAGGGTTTTCCTAATGTCTCTGTGCCAGGGAATGCTAGCGGGGTTTGCAGGAAGTCCCATGGACAGAGGCTGCCTCCCCAAGGTCAGGGAAGGTATTTCTCGGACTTCCCCTAACAGGGAACACCTGTGACTGAAGAGAGCTGCGTGGAGTTTTCTCTCGAGCTCCACCACGCACTGACAATGGTTCCGGAATCCTGAGCATGGGGAGGTTCCACCAACGGTCGGCAGCGCGTGGGTTCTAACCGAATGCCTAAGCTCGTCTCCCCTGAGGGTTTTCCTAATGTCTCTGTGCCAGGGAATGCTAGGGGGGTTTGCAGGATGTCCCAGGGACAGAGGCTGCCTCCCCTAGTTCAGGGAAGTTATTTCTCGGACTTCCCCGAACAGGGAACACCTGTGACTGAAGAGAGCTGCGTGGAGTTGTCTCTCGAGCTCCCCCACGCACTGACAATGTTTCCGGAATCCTGAGCGTGGGGAGGTTCCACCAACGGTCGGCAGCGCGTGGGTTCTAACGGAATGCCTAAGCTCGTCTCCCCTGAGGGTTTTCCTAATTTCTCTGTGCCAGGGAATGCTAGGGGTGTTTGCAGGAAGTCCCAGGGACAGAGGCTGCCTCCCCAAGGTCAGGGAATGTATTTCTCGGACTTCCCAGAACAGGGAACACCTGTGAGTGAAGAGAGCTGCGTGGAGTTGTCTCTCGAGCTGCCCCACGCACTGACAATGGTTCCGGAATCCTGAGCGTGGGGAGGTTCCACCAACGGTCGGCAGCGCGTGGGTTCTAACGGAATGCCTAAGCTCGTCTCCCCTGAGGGTTTTCCTAATATCTCTGTGCCAGGGAATGCTAGGGGTGTTTGCAGGAAATCCCAGGGCAGAGGCTGCCTCCCCATGGTCAGGGAAGGTATTTCTCTGACTTCCCCTAACAGGGAACACCTGTGACTGAAGAGAGCTGCGTGGAGTTGTCTCTCGAGCGCCCCCACGCACTGACAATGGTTCCGGAATACTGAGCTTGGGGAGGTTCCACCAACGTTCGGCAGCCCGTGGGTTCTAACGGAATGCCTAAGCTCGTCTCCCCTGAGGGTTTTCCTAATTTCTCTGTGCCAGGGAATGCTAGGGGGGCTTGTAGCAAGTCCCAGGGACAGAGGCTGCCTCCCCAAGGTCAGGGAAAGTTTTTCTCTGACTTCCCCAAACAGGGAACACCTGTGACTGAAGAGAGCTGCGTGGAGTTGTCTCTCGAGCTCCCTCACGCACTGACAATGGTTCCGGAATCCTGAGCGTGGGGAGGTTCCACCAACGGTCGGCAGCGCGTGGGTTCTAACGGAATGCTAAGCTCGTCTCCCCTGAGGGTTTTCCTAATGTCTCTGTGCCAGGGAATGCTAGGGGTGTTTACAGGAAGTCCCAGGGACAGAGGCTGCCTCCCCAACTTCAGGGAAGTTATTTCTCGGACTTCCCCGAACAGGGAACACCTGTGACTGAAGAGAGCTGCGTGGAGTTGTCTCTCGAGCTCCCCCACGCACTGACAATGGTTCCGGAATCCTGAGCGTGGGGAGGTTCCACCAACGGTCGGCAGCGCGTGGGTTCTAACGGAATGCCTAAGCTCGTCTCCCCTGAGGGTTTTCCTAATGTCTCTGTGCCAGGGAATGCTAGGGGGGTTTGCAGGAAGTCCCAGGGACAGAGGCTGCCTCCGCAAGGTCAGGGAAGGTATTTCTCGGACTTCCCCGAACAGGGAACACCTGTGACTGAAGAGAGCTGCGTGGAGTTGTCTCTCGAGATCCCCCACGCACTGACAATGGTTCCGGAATCCTGAGCGTGGGGAGGTTCCACCAACGGTCGGCAGCGCGTGGGTTCTAACAGAATGCCTAAGCTCGTCTCCCCTGAGGGTTTTCTAAATATCTCTGTGCCAGGGAATGCTAGGGGTGTTTGCATGAAGTCCCAGGGACAGAGGCTGCCTCCCCAAGGTCAGGGAAGGTATTTCTCGGACTTCCCCGAACAGGGAACACCTGTGACTGAAGAGAGCTGCGTGGAGTTGTCTCTCGAGCTCCCCCACGCAGTGACAATGGTTTCGGAATCCTGAGCGTGGGGAGGTTCCACCAACGGTCGGCAGCACGTGGGTTCTAACGGAATGCTTAAGCTCGTCTCCCCTGAGGGTTTTCCTAATGTCTCTGTGCCAGGGAATGCTAGGGGGGTTTGCAGGAAGTCCCAGGGACTGAGGCTGCCTCCCCAAGGTCAGGGAAGGTATTTCTCAGACTTCCCCGAACGGGGAACACTTATGACTGAAGAGAGCTGCGTGGAGTTGTCTCTCGAGATTCCCCACGCACTGACAATGGTTCCGGAATCCTGAGCGTGGGGAGGTTCCACCAACGGTCGGCAGCGCGTGTGTTCTAACGGAATGCTAAGCTCGTCTCCCCTGAGTGTTTTCCTAATATCTCTGTGCCAGGGAATGCTAGGGGTGTTTGCAGGAATTCCCAGGGACAGAGGCTGCCTCCCCAAGGTCAGGGAAGGTATTTCTCGGACTTCCCCGAACAGGGAACACCTGTGACTGAAGAGAGCTGCGTGGAGTTGTCTCTCGAGCTCCCCCACGCACTGACAATGTTTCCGGAATCCTGAGCGTGGGGATGTTCCACCAACGGTCGGCAGCGCGTGGGTTCTAACGGAATGCCTAAGCTCGTCTCCCCTGAGGGTTTTCCTAATGTCTCTGTGCCAGGGAATGCTAGGGGTGTTTGCAGGAAGTCCCAGGGACAGAGGCTGCCTCCGCAAGGTCAGGGAAGGTATTTCTCGGACTTCCCCGAACAGGGAACACCTGTGACTGAAGAGAGCTGCGTGGAGTTGTCTCTCGAGATCCCCCACGCACTGACAATGGTTCCGGAATCCTGAGCGTTGGGAGGTTCCACCAACGGTCGGCAGCGCGTGGGTTCTAACGGAATGCCTAAGCTCGTCTCCCCTGAGGGTTTTCTAAATATCTCTGTGCCAGGGAATGCTATGGGTGTTTGCAGGAAGTCCCAGGGACAGAGGCTGCCTCCCCAAGGTCAGGGAAGGTATTTCTCGGACTTCCCCGAACAGGGAACACCTGTGACTGAAGAGAGCTGCGTGGAGTTGTCTCTCTAGCTCCCCCACGCAGTGACAATGGTTTCGGAATCCTGAGCGTGGGGAGGTTCCACCAACGGTCGGCAGCGCGTGGGTTCTAACGGAATGCTTAAGCTCGTCTCCCCTGAGGGTTTTCCTAATGTCTCTGTGCCAGGGAATGCTAGGGGGGTTTGCAGGAAGTCCCAGGGACTGAGGCTGCCTCCCCAAGGTCAGGGAAGGTATTTCTCAGACTTCCCCGAACAGGGAACACCTATGACTGAAGAGAGCTGCGTGGAGTTGTCTCTCGAGATCCCCCACGCACTGACAACGGTTCCGGAATCCTGAGCGTGGGGAGGTTCCACCAACGGTCGGCAGCGCGTGGGTTCTAATGGAATGCCTAAGCTCGTCTCCCCTGAGGATTTTCCTAATGTCTCTGTGCCAGGGAATGCTAGGGGGGTTTGCAGGAAGTCCCAGTGACAGAGGCTGCCTCCCCAAGGTCAGGGAAGGTATTTCTCGGACTTCCCCGAACAGGGAACTCCTGTGACTGAAGAGAGCTGCGTGGAGTTGTCTCTCGAGCTCCCCCACGCACTGACAATGGTTCCGGAATCCTGAGCGTGGGGAGGTTCCACCAACGGTCGGCAGCGCGTGGATTCTAACGGAAGGCCTAAGCTCGTCTCCCCTGAGGGTTTTCCTAATGTCTCTCTGCCAGGGATGCTAGGGGTGTTTGCAGGAATTCCCAGGGACAGAGGCTGCCTCCCCAAGGTCAGGGAAGGTATTTCTCGGACTTCCCCGAACAGGGAACACCTGTGACTGAAGAGAGATGCGTGGAGTTGTCTCTCGAGCTCCCCCACGCACTGACAATGGTTCCGGAATCCTGAGCGTGGGGAGGTTCCACCAACGGTCGGCAGCGCGTGGGTTCTAACGGAATGCCTAAGCTCGTCTCCCCTGAGGGTTTTCCTAATGTCTCTGTGCCAGGGAATGCTAGCGGGGTTTGCAGGAAGTCCCATGGACAGTGGCTGCCTCCCCAAGGTCAGGGAAGGTATTTCTCGGACTTCCCCTAACAGGGAACACCTGTGACTGAAGAGAGCTGCGTGGAGTTTTCTCTCGAGCTCCACCACGCACTGACAATGGTTCCGGAATCCTGAGCGTGGGGAGGTTCCACCAACGGTCGGCAGCGCGTGGGTTCTAACGGAATGCCTAAGCTCGTCTCCCCTGAGGGTTTTCCTAATGTCTCTGTGCCAGGGAATACTAGGGGTGTTTGCAGGAAGTCCCAGGGACAGAGGCTGCCTCCCCAAGGTCAGGGAAGGTATTTCTCGGACTTCCCAGAACAGGGAACACCTGTGACTGAAGAGAGCTGCGTGGAGTTGTCTCTCGAGCTGCCCCACGCACTGACAATGGTTCCGGAATCCTGAGCGTGGGGAGGTTCCACCAACGGTCGGCAGCGCGTGGGTTCTAACGGAATGCCTAAGCTCGTCTCCCCTGAGGGTTTTCCTAATGTCTCTGTGCCGGGGAATGCTAGGGGTGTTTGCAGGAAATCCCAGGGCAGAGGCTGCCTCCCCATGGTCAGGGAAGGTATTTCTCTGACTTCCCCTAACAGGGAACACCTGTGACTGAAGAGAGCTGCGTGGAGTTGTCTCTCGAGCTCCCCCACGCAGTGACAATGGTTTCGGAATCCTGAGCGTGGGGAGGTTCCACCAACGGTCGGCAGCACGTGGGTTCTAACGGAATGCTTAAGCTCGTCTCCCCTGAGGGTTTTCCTAATGTCTCTGTGCCAGGGAATGCTAGGGGGGTTTGCAGGAAGTCCCAGGGACTGAGGCTGCCTCCCCAAGGTCAGGGAAGGTATTTCTCAGACTTCCCCGAACGGGGAACACTTATGACTGAAGAGAGCTGCGTGGAGTTGTCTCTCGAGATTCCCCACGCACTGACAATGGTTCCGGAATCCTGAGCGTGGGGAGGTTCCACCAACGGTCGGCAGCGCGTGTGTTCTAACGGAATGCTAAGCTCGTCTCCCCTGAGTGTTTTCCTAATATCTCTGTGCCAGGGAATGCTAGGGGTGTTTGCAGGAATTCCCAGGGACAGAGGCTGCCTCCCCAAGGTCAGGGAAGGTATTTCTCGGACTTCCCCGAACAGGGAACACCTGTGACTGAAGAGAGCTGCGTGGAGTTGTCTCTCGAGCTCCCCCACGCACTGACAATGTTTCCGGAATCCTGAGCGTGGGGATGTTCCACCAACGGTCGGCAGCGCGTGGGTTCTAACGGAATGCCTAAGCTCGTCTCCCCTGAGGGTTTTCCTAATGTCTCTGTGCCAGGGAATGCTAGGGGTGTTTGCAGGAAGTCCCAGGGACAGAGGCTGCCTCCGCAAGGTCAGGGAAGGTATTTCTCGGACTTCCCCGAACAGGGAACACCTGTGACTGAAGAGAGCTGCGTGGAGTTGTCTCTCGAGATCCCCCACGCACTGACAATGGTTCCGGAATCCTGAGCGTTGGGAGGTTCCACCAACGGTCGGCAGCGCGTGGGTTCTAACGGAATGCCTAAGCTCGTCTCCCCTGAGGGTTTTCTAAATATCTCTGTGCCAGGGAATGCTATGGGTGTTTGCAGGAAGTCCCAGGGACAGAGGCTGCCTCCCCAAGGTCAGGGAAGGTATTTCTCGGACTTCCCCGAACAGGGAACACCTGTGACTGAAGAGAGCTGCGTGGAGTTGTCTCTCTAGCTCCCCCACGCAGTGACAATGGTTTCGGAATCCTGAGCGTGGGGAGGTTCCACCAACGGTCGGCAGCGCGTGGGTTCTAACGGAATGCTTAAGCTCGTCTCCCCTGAGGGTTTTCCTAATGTCTCTGTGCCAGGGAATGCTAGGGGGGTTTGCAGGAAGTCCCAGGGACTGAGGCTGCCTCCCCAAGGTCAGGGAAGGTATTTCTCAGACTTCCCCGAACAGGGAACACCTATGACTGAAGAGAGCTGCGTGGAGTTGTCTCTCGAGATCCCCCACGCACTGACAACGGTTCCGGAATCCTGAGCGTGGGGAGGTTCCACCAACGGTCGGCAGCGCGTGGGTTCTAATGGAGTGCCTAAGCTCGTCTCCCCTGAGGATTTTCCTAATGTCTCTGTGCCAGGGAATGCTAGGGGGGTTTGCAGGAAGTCCCAGTGACAGAGGCTGCCTCCCCAAGGTCAGGGAAGGTATTTCTCGGACTTCCCCGAACAGGGAACTCCTGTGACTGAAGAGAGCTGCGTGGAGTTGTCTCTCGAGCTCCCCCACGCACTGACAATGGTTCCGGAATCCTGAGCGTGGGGAGGTTCCACCAACGGTCGGCAGCGCGTGGATTCTAACGGAAGGCCTAAGCTCGTCTCCCCTGAGGGTTTTCCTAATGTCTCTCTGCCAGGGATGCTAGGGGTGTTTGCAGGAATTCCCAGGGACAGAGGCTGCCTCCCCAAGGTCAGGGAAGGTATTTCTCGGACTTCCCCGAACAGGGAACACCTGTGACTGAAGAGAGATGCGTGGAGTTGTCTCTCGAGCTCCCCCACGCACTGACAATGGTTCCGGAATCCTGAGCGTGGGGAGGTTCCACCAACGGTCGGCAGCGCGTGGGTTCTAACGGAATGCCTAAGCTCGTCTCCCCTGAGGGTTTTCCTAATGTCTCTGTGCCAGGGAATGCTAGCGGGGTTTGCAGGAAGTCCCATGGACAGTGGCTGCCTCCCCAAGGTCAGGGAAGGTATTTCTCGGACTTCCCCTAACAGGGAACACCTGTGACTGAAGAGAGCTGCGTGGAGTTTTCTCTCGAGCTCCACCACGCACTGACAATGGTTCCGGAATCCTGAGCGTGGGGAGGTTCCACCAACGGTCGGCAGCGCGTGGGTTCTAACGGAATGCCTAAGCTCGTCTCCCCTGAGGGTTTTCCTAATGTCTCTGTGCCAGGGAATACTAGGGGTGTTTGCAGGAAGTCCCAGGGACAGAGGCTGCCTCCCCAAGGTCAGGGAAGGTATTTCTCGGACTTCCCAGAACAGGGAACACCTGTGACTGAAGAGAGCTGCGTGGAGTTGTCTCTCGAGCTGCCCCACGCACTGACAATGGTTCCGGAATCCTGAGCGTGGGGAGGTTCCACCAACGGTCGGCAGCGCGTGGGTTCTAACGGAATGCCTAAGCTCGTCTCCCCTGAGGGTTTTCCTAATGTCTCTGTGCCGGGGAATGCTAGGGGTGTTTGCAGGAAATCCCAGGGCAGAGGCTGCCTCCCCATGGTCAGGGAAGGTATTTCTCTGACTTCCCCTAACAGGGAACACCTGTGACTGAAGAGAGCTGCGTGGAGTTGTCTCTCGAGCTCCCCCACGCACTGACAATGGTTCCGGAATCCTGAGCTTGGGGAGGTTCCACCAACGTTCGGCAGCCCGTGGGTTCTAATGGAATGCCTAAGCTCGTCTCCCCTGAGGGTTTTCCTAATTTCTCTGTGCCAGGGAATGCTAGGGGGGCTTGTAGCAAGTCCCAGGGACAGAGGCTGTCTCCCCAAGGTCAGGGAAGGTTTTTCTCTGACTTCCCCAAACAGGGAACACCTGTGACTGAAGAGAGCTGCGTGGAGTTGTCTCTCGAGCTCCCTCACGCACTGACAATGGTTCCGGAATCCTGAGCGTGGGGAGGTTTCACCAACGGTCGGCAGCGCGTGGGTTCTAACGGAATGCTAAGCTCGTCTCCCCTGAGGGTTTTCCTAATGTCTCTGTGCCAGGGAATGCTAGGGGTGTTTACAGGAAGTCCCAGGGACAGAGGCTGCCTCCCCAACTTCAGGGAAGTTATTTCTCGGACTTCCCCGAACAGGGAACACCTGTGACTGAAGAGAGCTGCGTGGAGTTGTCTCTCGAGCTCCCCCACGCACTGACAATGGTTCCGGAATCCTGAGCGTGGGGAGGTTCCACCAACGGTCGGCAGCGCATGGGTTCTAACCGAATGCCTAAGCTCGTCTCCCCTGAGGGTTTTCCTAATTTCTCTGTGCCAGGGAATGCTAGGGTGGTTTGCAGGAAGTCCCAGGGACAGAGGCTGCCTCCGCAAGGTCAGGGAAGGTATTTCTCGGACTTCCCCGAACAGGGAACTCCTGTGACTGAAGAGAGCTGCGTGGAGTTGTCTCTCGAGATCCCCCACGCACTGACAATGGTTCCGGAATCCTGAGCGTGGGGAGGTTCCACCAACGGTCGGCAGCGCGTGGGTTCTAACAGAATGCCTAAGCTCGTCTCCCCTGAGGATTTTCTAAATATCTCTGTGCCAGGGAATGCTAGGGGTGTTTGCAGGAAGTCCCAGGGACAGAGGCTGCCTCCCCAAGGTCAGGGAAGGTATTTCTCGGACTTCCCCGAACAGGGAACACCTGTGACTGAAGAGAGCTGCGTGGAGTTCTCTCTCGAGCTCCCCCATGCAGTGACAATGGTTTCGGAATCCTGAGCGTGGGGAGGTTCCACCAACGGTCGGCAGCGCGTGGGTTCTAACGGAATGCTTAAGCTCGTCTCCCCTGAGGGTTTTCCTAATGTCTCTGTGCCAGGGAATGCTAGGGGTGTTTGCAGGAAGTCCCAGGGACTGAGGCTGCCTCCCCAAAGTCAGGGAAGGTATTTCTCAGACTTCCCCGAACAGGGAACACTTATGACTGAAGAGAGCTGCGTGGAGTTTTCTCTCGAGATCCCCCACGCACTGACAACGGTTCCGGAATCCTGAGCGTGGGGAGGTTCCACCAAAGGTCGGCAGCGCGTGGGTTCTAACGGAATGCCTAAGCTCGTCTCCCCTGAGGATTTTCCTAATGTCACTGTGCCAGGGAATGCTAGGGGGGTTTGCAGGAAGTCCCAGGGTCAGAGGCTACCTCCCCAAGTTCAGGGAAGTTATTTCTCGGACTTCCCCGAACAGGGAACACCTGTGACTGAAGAGAGCTTCGTGGAGTTGTCTCTCGAGCTCCCCCACGCACTGACAACGGTTCCGGAATCCTGAGCGTGGGGAGGTTCCACCAACGGTCGGCAGCGCGTGGGTTCTAACGGAATGCTAAGCTCGTCTCCCCTGAGGGTTTTCCTAATGTCTCTGTGCCAGGGAATGCTAGGGTTGTTTGCAGGAAGTCCCAGGGACAGAGGCGGCCTCCCCAAGGTCAGAAAGGTATTTCTCGGACTTCCCCGAACATGGAACACCTGTGACTGAAGAGAGCTGCGTGGAGTTGTCTCTCGAGCTCCCCCACGCACTGACAACGTTTCCGGAATCCTGAGCGTGGGGAGGTTCCACCAACGGTCGGTAGCGCGTGGGTTATAACGGAATGCCTAAGCTCGTCTCCCCAGAGGGTTTTCCTAATGTCTCTGTGCCAGGGAATGCTAGGGGGGTTTGCAGGAAGTCCCAGGGTCAGAGGCTGCCTCCCCAAGGTCAGGGAAGGTATTTCTCGGACTTCCCCGAACAGGAACACCTGTGACTGAAGAGAGCTGCGTGGAGTTGTCTCTCGAGCTCCCCCACGCACTGACAACGGTTCCGTAATCCTGAGCGTGTTGAGGTTCCACCAAGGGTCGGCAGCGCGTGGGATCTAACCGAATGCCTAAGCTCGTCTCCCCTGAGGGTTTTCCTAATGTCTCTGTGCCAGGGAATGCTAGGGGGGTTTGCAGGAAGTCCCAGAAACAGAGGCTGCCTCCCCAAGTTCAGGGAATTTATTTCTCGGACTTCCCCAAACAGGGAACACCTGTGACTGAAGAGAGCTGCGTGGAGTTGTCTCTCGAGCTCCCCCACGCACTGACAATGGTTCCGGAATCCTGAGCGTGGGGAGGTTCCACCAACGGTCGGCAGCGCATGGGTTCTAACGGAATGCCTAAGCTCGTCTCCCCTGAGGGTTTTCCTAATGTCTCTGTGCCAGGGAATGCTAGGGGTGTTTGCAGGAATTCCCAGAGGCAGAGGCTGCCTCCCCAAGGTCAGGGAAGGTATTTCTCGGACTTCCCCGAACAGGGAACACCTTTGACTGAAGAGATGCGTGGAGTTGTCTCTCGAGCTCCCCCACGCACTGACAATGGTTCCGGAATCCTGAGCGTGGGGAGGTTCCACCAACGGTCGGCAGCGCGTGGGTTCTAACGGAATGCCTAAGCTCGTCTCCCCTGAGGGTTTTCCTAATGTCTCTGTGCCAGGGAATGCTAGGATGGTTTGCAGGAAGTCCCAGGGACAGAGGCTGCCTCCCCAAGGTCAGGGAATGTATTTCTCGGACTTCCCCGAACAGGGAACTCCTGTGACTGAAGAGAGCTGCGTGCAGTTGTCTCTCGAGCTCCCCCACGCACTGACAATGGTTCCGGAATCCTGAGCGTGGGGAGGTTCCACCAACGGTCGGCAGCGCGTGGATTCTAACGGAATGCCTAAGCTCATCTCCCCTGAGGGTTTTCCTAATGTCTCTCTGCCAGGGATGCTAGGGGTGTTTGCAGGAATTCCCAGGGACAGAGGCTGCCTCCGCAAGGTCAGGGAAGGTATTTCTCGGAATTCCCCGAGCATGGAACACCTGTGACTGAAGAGAGATGCGTGGAGTTGTCTCTCGAGCTCCCCCACGCACTGACAATTGTTCCGGAATCCTGAGCGTGGGGAGGTTCCACCAACGGTCGGCAGCGCGTGGGTTCTAACGGAATGCCTAAGCTCGTCTCCCCTGAGGGTTTTCCTAATGTCTCTGTGTGAGGGAATGCTAGCGGGGTTTGCAGGAAGTCCCATGGACAGAGGCTGCCTCCCCAAGGTCAGGGAAGGTATTTCTCGGACTTCCCCTAACAGGGAACACCTGTGACTGAAGAGAGCAGCGTGGAGTTTTCTCTCGAGCTCCACCACGCACTGACAATGGTTCTGGAATCCTGAGCGTGGGGAGGTTCCACCAACGGTCGGCAGCGCGTGGGTTCTAACGGAATGCCTAAGCTCGTCTCCCCTGAGGGTTTTCCTAATGTCTCTGTGCCAGGGAATGCTAGGGGGGTTTGCAGGATGTCCCAGGGGCAGAGGCTGCCTCCCCAAGTTCAGGGAAGTTATTTCTCGGACTTCCCCGAACAGGGAACACCTGTGAGTGAAGAGAGCTGCGTGGAGTTGTCTCTCGAGCTCCCCCACGCACTGACAATGTTTCCGGAATCCTGAGCGTGGGGAGGTTCCACCAACGGTCGGCAGCGCGTGGGTTCTAACGGAATGCCTAAGCTCGTCTCCCCTGAGGGTTTTCCTAATGTCTCTGTGCCAGGGAATGCTAGGGGTGTTTGCAGGAAGTCCCAGGGACAGAGGCTGCCTCCCCAAGGTCAGGGAAGTTATTTCTCGGACTTCCCAGAACAGGGAACACCTGTGACTGAAGAGAGCTGCGTGGAGTTGTCTCTCGAGCTGCCCCACGCACTGACAATGGTTCCGGAATCCTGAGCGTGGGGAGGTTCCACCAACGGTCGGCAGCGCGTGGGTTCTAACGGAATGCCTAAGCTCGTCTCCCCTGAGGGTTTTCCTAATGTCTCTGTGCCAGGGAATGCTAGGGGTGTTTGCAGGAAGTCCCAGGGCAGAGGCTGCCTCCCCAAGGTCAGGGAAGGTATTTCTCGGACTTCCCCTAACAGGGAACACCTGTGACTGAAGAGAGCTGCGTGGAGTTGTCTCTCGAGCTCCCCCACGCACTGACAATGGTTCCGGAATCCTGAGCTTGGGGAGGTTCCACCAACGTTCGGCAGCCCGTGGGTTCTAACGGAATGCCTAAGCTCGTCTCCCCTGAGGGTTTTCCTAATTTCTCTGTGCCAGGGAATGCTAGGGGGGCTTGCAGCAAGTCCCAGGGACAGAGGCTGCCTCCCCAAGGTCTGGGAAGGTTTTTCTCTGACTTCCCCAAACAGGGAACACCTGTGACTGAAGAGAGATGCGTGGAGTTGTCTCTCGAGCTCCCTCACGCACTGACAATGGTTCCGGAATCCTGAGCGTGGGGAGGTTCCACCAACGGTCGGCAGCGCGTGGGTTCTAACGGAATGCTAAGCTCGTCTCCCCTGAGGGTTTTCCTAATGTCTCTGTGCCAGGGAATGCTAGGGGTGTTTGCAGGAAGTCCCAGGGACAGAGGCTGCCTCCCCAACTTCAGGGAAGTTATTTCTCGGACTTCCCCGAACAGGGAACACCTGTGACTGAAGAGAGCTGCGTGGAGTTGTCTCTCGAGCTGCCCCACGCACTGACAATGGTTCCGGAATCCTGAGCGTGGGGAGGTTCCACCAACGGTCGGCAGCGCGTGGGTTCTAACGGAATGCCTAAGCTCGTCTCCCCTGAGGGTTTTCCTAATGTCTCTGTGCCAGGGAATGCTAGGGGGGTTTGCAGGAAGTCCCAGGGACAGAGGCTGCCTCCGCAAGGTCAGGGAAGGTATTTCTCGGACTTCCCCGAACAGGGAACACCTGTGACTGAAGAGAGCTGCGTGGAGTTGTCTCTCGAGCTCCCCCACGCAGTGACAATGGTTTCGGAATCCTGAGCGTGGGGAGGTTCCACCAACGGTCGGCAGCGCGTGGGTTCTAACGGAATGCTTAAGCTCGTCTCCCCTGAGTGTTTTCCTAATGTCTCTGTGCCAGGGAATGCTTGGGGGGTTTGCAGGAAGTCCCAGGGACTGAGGCTGCCTCCCCAAGGTCAGAGAAGGTATTTCTCAGACTTCCCCGAACAGGGAACACCTATGACTGAAGAGAGCTGCGTGGAGTTGTCTCTCGAGATCCCCCACGCACTGACAACGGTTCCGGAATCCTGAGCGTGGGGAGGTTCCACCAACGGTCGGCAGCGCGTGGGTTCTAATGGAATGCCTAAGCTCGTCTCCCCTGAGGATTTTCCTAATGTCTCTGTGCCAGGGAATGCTAGGGGGGTTTGCAGGAAGTCCCAGGGACAGAGGCTGCCTCCCCAAGGTCAGGGAAGGTATTTCTCGGACTTCCCCGAACAGGGAACACCTGTGACTGAAGAGAGCTTCGTGGAGTTGTCTCTCGAGCTCCCCCACGCACTGACAACGGTTCCGAAATCCTGAGCGTGGGGAGGTTCCACCAACGGTCGGCAGCGCGTGGGTTCTAACGGAATGCTAAGCTCGTCTCCCCTGAGGGTTTTCCTAATGTCTCTGTGCCAGGGAATGCTAGGGGTGTTTGCAGGAAGTCCCAGGGACAGAGGCGGCCTCCCCAAGGTCAGAAAGGTATTTCTCGGACTTCCCCGAACATGGAACACCTGTGACTGAAGAGAGCTGCGTGGAGTTTTCTCTCGAGCTCCACCACGCACTGACAATGGTTCCGGAATCCTGAGCGTGGGGAGGTTCCACCAACGGTCGGCAGCGCGTGGGTTCTAACGGAATGCCTAAGCTCGTCTCCCCTGAGGGTTTTCCTAATGTCTCTGTGCCAGGGAATGCTAGGATGGTTTGCAGGAAGTCCCAGGGACAGAGGCTGCCTCCCCAAGGTCAGGGAATGTATTTCTCGGACTTCCCCGAACAGGGAACTCCTGTGACTGAAGAGAGCTGCGTGGAGTTGTCTCTCGAGCTCCCCCACGCACTGACAATGGTTCCGGAATCCTGAGCGTGGGGAGGTTACACCAACGGTCGGCAGCGCGTGGATTCTAACGGAAGGCCTAAGCTCGTCTCCCCTGAGGGTTTTCCTAATGTCTCTCTGCCAGGGATGCTAGGGGTGTTTGCAGGAATTCCCAGGGACAGAGGCTGCCTCCCCAAGGTCAGGGAAGGTATTTCTCGGACTTCCCCGAACAGGGAACACCTGTGACTGAAGAGAGAAGCGTGGAGTTGTCTCTCGAGCTCCCCCACGCACTGACAATGGTTCCGGAATCCTGAGCGTGGGAAGGTTCCACCAACGGTCGGCAGCGCGTGGGTTCTAACGGAATGCCTAAGCTCGTCTCCCCTGAGGGTTTTCCTAATGTCTCTGTGCCAGGGAATGCTAGCGGGGTTTGCAGGAAGTCCCATGGACAGAGGCTGCCTCCCCAAGGTCAGGGAAGGTATTTCTCGGACTTCCCCTAACAGGGAACACCTGTGACTGAAGAGAGCTGCGTGGAGTTGTCTCTCGAGCTCCCTCACGCACTGACAATGGTTCCGGAATCCTGAGCGTGGGGAGGTTTCACCAACGGTCGGCAGCGCGTGGGTTCTAACGGAATGCTAAGCTCGTCTCCCCTGAGGGTTTTCCTAATGTCTCTGTGCCAGGGAATGCTAGGGGTGTTTACAGGAAGTCCCAGGGACAGAGGCTGCCTCCCCAACTTCAGGGAAGTTATTTCTCGGACTTCCCCGAACAGGGAACACCTGTGACTGAAGAGAGCTGCGTGGAGTTGTCTCTCGAGCTCCCCCACGCACTGACAATGGTTCCGGAATCCTGAGCGTGGGGAGGTTCCACCAACGGTCGGCAGCGCGTGGGTTCTAACCGAATGCCTAAGCTCGTCTCCCCTGAGGGTTTTCCTAATTTCTCTGTGCCAGGGAATGCTAGGGGTGTTTGCAGGAAGTCCCAGGGACAGAGGCTGCCTCCGCAAGGTCAGGGAAGGTATTTCTCGGACTTCCCCGAACAGGGAACTCCTGTGACTGAAGACAGCTGCGTGGAGTTGTCTCTCGAGATCCCCCACGCACTGACATTGGTTCCGGAATCCTGAGCGTGGGGAGGTTCCACCAACGGTCGGCAGCGCGTGGGTTCTAACAGAATGCCTAAGCTCGTCTCCCCTGAGGATTTTCTAAATATCTCTGTGCCAGGGAATGCTAGGGGTGTTTGCAGGAAGTCCCAGGGACAGAGGCTGCCTCCCCAAGGTCAGGGAAGGTATTTCTCGGACTTCCCCGAACAGGGAACACCTGTGACTGAAGAGAGCTGCGTGGAGTTCTCTCTCGAGCTCCCCCATGCAGTGACAATGGTTTCGGAATCCTGAGCGTGGGGAGGTTCCACCAACGGTCGGCAGCGCGTGGGTTCTAACGGAATGCTTAAGCTCGTCTCCCCTGAGGGTTTTCCTAATGTCTCTGTGCCAGGGAATGCTAGGGGGGTTTGCAGGAAGTCCCAGGGACTGAGGCTGCCTCCCCAAAGTCAGGGAAGGTATTTCTCAGACTTCCCCGAACAGGGAACACTTATGACTGAAGAGAGCTGCGTGGAGTTTTCTCTCGAGATCCCCCACGCACTGACAACGGTTCCGGAATCCTGAGCGTGGGGAGGTTCCACCAAAGGTCGGCAGCGCGTGGGTTCTAACGGAATGCCTAAGCTCGTCTCCCCTGAGGATTTTCCTAATGTCACTGTGCCAGGGAATGCTAGGGGGGTTTGCAGGAAGTCCCAGGGTCAGAGGCTACCTCCCCAAGTTCAGGGAAGTTATTTCTCGGACTTCCCCGAACAGGGAACACCTGTGACTGAAGAGAGTTTCGTGGAGTTGTCTCTCGAGCTCCCCCACGCACTGACAATGGTTCCGGAATCCTGAGCGTGGGGAGGTTCCACCAACGGTCGGCAGCGCATGGGTTCTAACGGAATGCCTAAGCTCGTCTCCCCTGAGGGTTTTCCTAATGTCTCTGTGCCAGGGAATGCTAGGGGTGTTTGCAGGAATTCCCAGAGGCAGAGGCTGCCTCCCCAAGGTCAGGGAAGGTATTTCTCGGACTTCCCCGAACAGGGAACACCTTTGACTGAAGAGATGCGTGGAGTTGTCTCTCGAGCTCCCCCACGCACTGACAATGGTTCCGGAATCCTGAGCGTGGGGAGGTTCCACCAACGGTCGGCAGCGCGTGGGTTCTAACGGAATGCCTAAGCTCGTCTCCCCTGAGGGTTTTCCTAATGTCTCTGTGCCAGGGAATGCTAGGATGGTTTGCAGGAAGTCCCAGGGACAGAGGCTGCCTCCCCAAGGTCAGGGAATGTATTTCTCGGACTTCCCCGAACAGGGAACTCCTGTGACTGAAGAGAGCTGCGTGCAGTTGTCTCTCGAGCTCCCCCACGCACTGACAATGGTTCCGGAATCCTGAGCGTGGGGAGGTTCCACCAACGGTCGGCAGCGCGTGGATTCTAACGGAATGCCTAAGCTCATCTCCCCTGAGGGTTTTCCTAATGTCTCTCTGCCAGGGATGCTAGGGGTGTTTGCAGGAATTCCCAGGGACAGAGGCTGCCTCCCCAAGGTCAGGGAAGGTATTTCTCGGAATTCCCCGAGCATGGAACACCTGTGACTGAAGAGAGATGCGTGGAGTTGTCTCTCGAGCTCCCCCACGCACTGACAATGGTTCCGGAATCCTGAGCGTGGGGAGGTTCCACCAACGGTCGGCAGCGCGTGGGTTCTAACGGAATGCCTAAGCTCGTCTCCCCTGAGGGTTTTCCTAATGTCTCTGTGTGAGGGAATGCTAGCGGGGTTTGCAGGAAGTCCCATGGACAGAGGCTGCCTCCCCAAGGTCAGGGAAGGTATTTCTCGGACTTCCCCTAACAGGGAACACCTGTGACTGAAGAGAGCTGCGTGGAGTTTTCTCTCGAGCTCCACCACGCACTGACAATGGTTCTGGAATCCTGAGCGTGGGGAGGTTCCACCAACGGTCGGCAGCGCGTGGGTTCTAACGGAATGCCTAAGCTCGTCTCCCCTGAGGGTTTTCCTAATGTCTCTGTGCCAGGGAATGCTAGGGGGGTTTGCAGGATGTCCCAGGGGCAGAGGCTGCCTCCCCAAGTTCAGGGAAGTTATTTCTCGGACTTCCCCGAACAGGGAACACCTGTGAGTGAAGAGAGCTGCGTGGAGTTGTCTCTCGAGCTCCCCCACGCACTGACAATGTTTCCGGAATCCTGAGCGTGGGGAGGTTCCACCAACGGTCGGCAGCGCGTGGGTTCTAACGGAATGCCTAAGCTCGTCTCCCCTGAGGGTTTTCCTAATTTCTCTGTGCCAGGGAATGCTAGGGGTGTTTGCAGGAAGTCCCAGGGACAGAGGCTGCCTCCCCAAGGTCAGGGAAGTTATTTCTCGGACTTCCCAGAACAGGGAACACCTGTGACTGAAGAGAGCTGCGTGGAGTTGTCTCTCGAGCTGCCCCACGCACTGACAATGGTTCCGGAATCCTGAGCGTGGGGAGGTTCCACCAACGGTCGGCAGCGCGTGGGTTCTAACGGAATGCCTAAGCTCGTCTCCCCTGAGGGTTTTCCTAATGTCTCTGTGCCAGGGAATGCTAGGGGTGTTTGCAGGAAGTCCCAGGGCAGAGGCTGCCTCCCCAAGGTCAGGGAAGGTATTTCTCGGACTTCCCCTAACAGGGAACACCTGTGACTGAAGAGAGCTGCGTGGAGTTATCTCTCGAGCTCCCCCACGCACTGACAATGGTTCCGGAATCCTGAGCTTGGGGAGGTTCCACCAACGTTCGGCAGCCCGTGGGTTCTAACGGAATGCCTAAGCTCGTCTCCCCTGAGGGTTTTCCTAATTTCTCTGTGCCAGGGAATGCTAGGGGGGCTTGCAGCATGTCCCAGGGACAGAGGCTGCCTCCCCAAGGTCTGGGAAGGTTTTTCTCTGACTTCCCCAATCAGGGAACACCTGTGACTGAAGAGAGATGCGTGGAGTTGTCTCTCGAGCTCCCTCACGCACTGACAATGGTTCCGTAATCCTGAGCGTGGGGAGGTTCCACCAACGGTCGGCAGCGCGTGGGTTCTAACGGAATGCTAAGCTCGTCTCCCCTGAGGGTTTTCCTAATGTCTCTGTGCCAGGGAATGCTAGGGGTGTTTGCAGGAAGTCCCAGGGACAGAGGCTGCCTCCCCAACTTCAGGGAAGTTATTTCTCGGACTTCCCCGAACAGGGAACACCTGTGACTGAAGAGAGCTGCGTGGAGTTGTCTCTCGAGCTGCCCCACGCACTGACAATGGTTCCGGAATCCTGAGCGTGGGGAGGTTCCACCAACGGTCGGCAGCGCGTGGGTTCTAACGGAATGCCTAAGCTCGTCTCCCCTGAGGGTTTTCCTAATGTCTCTGTGCCAGGGAATGCTAGGGGGGTTTGCAGGAAGTCCCAGGGACTGAGGCTGCCTCCCCAAGGTCAGGGAAGGTATTTCTCAGACTTCCCCGAACAGGGAACACCTATGACTGAAGAGAGCTGCGTGGAGTTGTCTCTCGAGATCCCCCACGCACTGACAACGGTTCCGGAATCCTGAGCGTGGGGAGGTTCCACCAACGGTCGGCAGCGCGTGGGTTCTAATGGAATGCCTAAGCTCGTCTACCCTGAGGATTTTCCTAATGTCTCTGTGCCAGGGAATGCTAGGGGGGTTTGCAGGAAGTCCCAGGGACAGAGGCTGCCTCCCCAAGGTCAGGGAAGTTATTTCTCGGACTTCCCCGAACAGGGAACACCTGTGACTGAAGAGAGCTTCGTGGAGTTGTCTCTCGAGCTCCCCCACGCACTGACAATGGTTCTGGAATCCTGAGCGTGGGGAGGTTCCACCAACGGTCGGCAGCGCGTGGATTCTAACGGAAAGCCTAAGCTCGTCTCCCCTGAGGGTTTTCCTAATGTCTCTCTGCCAGGGATGCTAGGGGTGTTTTCAGGAATTCCCAGGGACAGAGGCTGCCTCCCCAAGGTCAGGGAAGGTATTTCTCGGACTTCCCCGAACAGGGAACACCTGTGACTGAAGAGAGATGCGTGGAGTTGTCTCTCGAGCTCCCCCACGCACTGACAATGGTTCCGGAATCCTGAGCGTGGGGAGGTTCCACCAACGGTCGGCAGCGCGTGGGTTCTAACGGAATGCCTAAGCTCGTCTCCCCTGAGGGTTTTCCTAATGTCTCTGTGCCAGGGAATGCTAGGGGTGTTTGCAGGAAGTCCCAGGGACAGAGGCTGCCTCCCCAAGGTCAGGGAAGGTATTTCTCGGACTTCCCCGAACAGGGAACACCTGTGACTGAAGAGAGCTGCGTGGAGTTGTCTCTCGAGCTCCCCCATGCAGTGACAATGGTTTCGGAATCCTGAGCGTGGGGAGGTTCCACCAACGGTCGGCAGCGCGTGGGTTCTAACGGAATGGTTAAGCTCGTCTCCCCTGAGGGTTTTCCTAATGTCTCTGTGCCAGGGAATGCTAGGGGGGTTTGCAGGAAGTCCCAGGGACTGAGGCTGCCTCCCCAAAGTCAGGGAAGGTATTTCTCAGACTTCCCCGAACAGGGAACACTTATGACTGAAGAGAGCTGCGTGGAGTTTTCTCTCGAGATCCCCCACGCACTGACAACGGTTCCGGAATCCTGAGCGTGGGGAGGTTCCACCAAAGGTCGGCAGCGCGTGGGTTCTAACGGAATGCCTAAGCTCGTCTCCCCTGAGGATTTTCCTAATGTCACTGTGCCAGGGAATGCTAGGGGGGTTTGCAGGAAGTCCCAGGGTCAGAGGCTACCTCCCCAAGTTCAGGGAAGTTATTTCTCGGACTTCCCCGAACAGGGAACACCTGTGACTGAAGAGAGCTTCGTGGATTTGTCTCTCGAGCTCCCCCACGCACTGACAACGGTTCCGGAATCCTGAGCGTGGGGAGGTTCCACCAACGGTCGGCAGCGCGTGGGTTCTAACGGAATGCTAAGCTCGTCTCCCCTGAGGGTTTTCCTAATGTCTCTGTGCCAGGGAATGCTAGGGTTGTTTGCAGGAAGTCCCAGGGACAGAGGCGGCCTCCCCAAGGTCAGAAAGGTATTTCTCGGACTTCCCCGAACATGGAACACCTGTGAATGAAGAGAGCTGCGTGGAGTTGTCTCTCGAGCTCCCCCACGCACTGACAACGTTTCCGGAATCCTGAGCGTGGGGAGGTTCCACCAACGGTCGGTAGCGCGTGGGTTCTAACGGAATGCCTAAGCTCGTCTCCCCAGAGGGTTTTCCTAATGTCTCTGTGCCAGGGAATGCTAGGGGGGTTTGCAGGAAGTCCCAGGGTCAGAGGCTGCCTCCCCAAGGTCAGGGAAGGTATTTCTCAGACTTCCCCGAACAGGAACACCTGTGACTGAAGAGAGCTGCGTGGAGTTGTCTCTCGAGCTCCCCCACGCACTGACAACGGTTCCGTAATCCTGAGCGTGTTGAGGTTCCACCAAGGGTCGGCAGCGCGTGGGATCTAACCGAATGCCTAAGCTCGTCTCCCCTGAGGGTTTTCCTAATGTCTCTGTGCCAGGGAATGCTAGGGGGGTTTGCAGGAAGTCCCAGAAACAGAGGCTGCCTCCCCAAGTTCAGGGAATTTATTTCTCGGACTTCCCCAAACAGGGAACACCTGTGACTGAAGAGAGCTGCGTGGAGTTGTCTCTCGAGCTCCCCCACGCACTGACAATGGTTCCGGAATCCTGAGCGTGGGGAGGTTCCACCAACGGTCGGCAGCGCATGGGTTCTAACGGAATGCCTAAGCTCGTCTCCCCTGAGGGTTTTCCTAATGTCTCTGTGCCAGGGAATGCTAGGGGTGTTTGCAGGAATTCCCAGAGGCAGAGGCTGCCTCCCCAAGGTCAGGGAAGGTATTTCTCGGACTTCCCCGAACAGGGAACACCTTTGACTGAAGAGATGCGTGGAGTTGTCTCTCGAGCTCCCCCACGCACTGACAATGGTTCCGGAATCCTGAGCGTGGGGAGGTTCCACCAACGGTCGGCAGCGCGTGGGTTCTAACGGAATGCCTAAGCTCGTCTCCCCTGAGGGTTTTCCTAATGTCTCTGTGCCAGGGAATGCTAGGATGGTTTGCAGGAAGTCCCAGGGACAGAGGCTGCCTCCCCAAGGTCAGGGAATGTATTTCTCGGACTTCCCCGAACAGGGAACTCCTGTGACTGAAGAGAGCTGCGTGCAGTTGTCTCTCGAGCTCCCCCACGCACTGACAATGGTTCCGGAATCCTGAGCGTGGGGAGGTTCCACCAACGGTCGGCAGCGCGTGGATTCTAACGGAATGCCTAATCTCATCTCCCCTGAGGGTTTTCCTAATGTCTCTCTGCCAGGGATGCTAGGGGTGTTTGCAGGAATTCCCAGGGACAGAGGCTGCCTCCCCAAGGTCAGGGAAGGTATTTCTCGGAATTCCCCGAGCATGGAACACCTGTGACTGAAGAGAGATGCGTGGAGTTGTCTCTCGAGCTCCCCCACGCACTGACAATGGTTCCGGAATCCTGAGCGTGGGGAGGTTCCACCAACGGTCGGCAGCGCGTGGGTTCTAACGGAATGCCTAAGCTCGTCTCCCCTGAGGGTTTTCCTAATGTCTCTGTGTGAGGGAATGCTAGCGGGGTTTGCAGGAAGTCCCATGGACAGAGGCTGCCTCCCCAAGGTCAGGGAAGGTATTTCTCGGACTTCCCCTAACAGGGAACACCTGTGACTGAAGAGAGCTGCGTGGAGTTTTCTCTCGAGCTCCACCACGCACTGACAATGGTTCTGGAATCCTGAGCGTGGGGAGGTTCCACCAACGGTCGGCAGCGCGTGGGTTCTAACGGAATGCCTAAGCTCGTCTCCCCTGAGGGTTTTCCTAATGTCTCTGTGCCAGGGAATGCTAGGGGGGTTTGCAGGATGTCCCAGGGGCAGAGGCTGCCTCCCCAAGTTCAGGGAAGTTATTTCTCGGACTTCCCCGAACAGGGAACACCTGTGAGTGAAGAGAGCTCCGTGGAGTTGTCTCTCGAGCTCCCCCACGCACTGACAATGTTTCCGGAATCCTGAGCGTGGGGAGGTTCCACCAACGGTCGGCAGCGCGTGGGTTCTAACGGAATGCCTAAGCTCGTCTCCCCTGAGGGTTTTCCTAATGTCTCTGTGCCAGGGAATGCTAGGGGTGTTTGCAGGAAGTCCCAGGGACAGAGGCTGCCTCCCCAAGGTCAGGGAAGTTATTTCTCGGACTTCCCAGAACAGGGAACACCTGTGACTGAAGAGAGCTGCGTGGAGTTGTCTCTCGAGCTGCCCCACGCACTGACAATGGTTCCGGAATCCTGAGCGTGGGGAGGTTCCACCAACGGTCGGCAGCGCGTGGGTTCTAACGGAATGCCTAAGCTCGTCTCCCCTGAGGGTTTTCCTAATGTCTCTGTGCCAGGGAATGCTAGGGGTGTTTGCAGGAATTCCCAGGGCAGAGGCTGCCTCCCCAAGGTCAGGGAAGGTATTTCTCGGACTTCCCCTAACAGGGAACACCTGTGACTGAAGAGAGCTGCGTGGAGTTGTCTCTCGAGCTCCCCCACGCACTGACAATGGTTCCGGAATCCTGAGCTTGGGGAGGTTCCACCAACGTTCGGCAGCCCGTGGGTTCTAACGGAATGCCTAAGCTCGTCTCCCCTGAGGGTTTTCCTAATTTCTCTGTGCCAGGGAATGCTAGGGGGGCTTGCAGCAAGTCCCAGGGACAGAGGCTGCCTCCCCAAGGTCTGGGAAGGTTTTTCTCTGACTTCCCCAAACAGGGAACACCTGTGACTGAAGAGAGATGCGTGGAGTTGTCTCTCGAGCTCCCTCACGCACTGACAATGGTTCCGGAATCCTGAGCGTGGGGAGGTTCCACCAACGGTCGGCAGCGCGTGGGTTCTAACGGAATGCCTAAGCTCGTCTCCCCTGAGGGTTTTCCTAATGTCTCTGTGCCAGGGAATGCTAGGGGGGTTTGCAGGAAGTCCCAGGGACAGAGGCTGCCTCCGCAAGGTCAGGGAAGGTATTTCTCGGACTTCCCCGAACAGGGAACACCTGTGACTGAAGAGAGCTGCGTGGAGTTGTCTCTCGAGCTCCCCCACGCAGTGACAATGGTTTCGGAATCCTGAGCGTGGGGAGGTTCCACCAACGGTCGGCAGCGCGTGGGTTCTAACGGAATGCTTAAGCTCGTCTCCCCTGAGGGTTTTCCTAATGTCTCTGTGCCAGGGAATGCTAGGGGGGTTTGCAGGAAGTCCCAGGGACTGAGGCTGCCTCCCCAAGGTCAGGGAAGGTATTTCTCAGACTTCCCCGAACAGGGAACACCTATGACTGAAGAGAGCTGCGTGGAGTTGTCTCTCGAGATCCCCCACGCACTGACAACGGTTCCGGAATCCTGAGCGTGGGGAGGTTCCACCAACGGTCGGCAGCGCGTGGGTTCTAATGGAATGCCTAAGCTCGTCTCCCCTGAGGATTTTCCTAATGTCTCTGTGCCAGGGAATGCTAGGGGGGTTTGCAGGAAGTCCCAGGGACAGAGGCTGCCTCCCCATGTTCAGGGAAGGTATTTCTCGGACTTCCCCGAACAGGGAACACCTGTGACTGAAGAGAGCTTCGTGGAGTTGTCTCTCGAGCTCCCCCACGCACTGACAACGGTTCCGAAATCCTGAGCGTGGGGAGGTTCCACCAACGGTCGGCAGCGCGTGGGTTCTAACGGAATGCTAAGCTCGTCTCCCCTGAGGGTTTTCCTAATGTCTCTGTGCCAGGGAATGCTAGGGGTGTTTGCAGGAAGTCCCAGGGACAGAGGCGGCCTCCCCAAGGTCAGAAAGGTATTTCTCGGACTTCCCCGAACATGGAACACCTGTGACTGAAGAGAGCTGCGTGGAGTTTTCTCTCGAGCTCCACCACGCACTGACAATGGTTCCGGAATCCTGAGCTTGGGGAGGTTCCACCAACGGTCGGCAGCGCGTGGGTTCTAACGGAATGCCTAAGCTCGTCTCCCCTGAGGGTTTTCCTAATGTCTCTGTGCCAGGGAATGCTAGGATGGTTTGCAGGAAGTCCCAGGGACAGAGGCTGCCTCCCCAAGGTCAGGGAATGTATTTCTCGGACTTCCCCGAACAGGGAACTCCTGTGACTGAAGAGAGCTGCGTGGAGTTGTCTCTCGAGCTCCCCCACGCACTGACAATGGTTCTGGAATCCTGAGCGTGGGGAGGTTCCACCAACGGTCGGCAGCGCGTGGATTCTAACGGAAAGCCTAAGCTCGTCTCCCCTGAGGGTTTTCCAAATATCTCTCTGCCAGGGATGCTAGGGGTGTTTTCAGGAATTCCCAGGGACAGAGGCTGCCTCCCCAAGGTCAGGGAAGGTATTTCTCGGACTTCCCCGAACAGGGAACACCTGTGAATGAAGAGAGATGCGTGGAGTTGTCTCTCGAGCTCCCCCACGCACTGACAATGGTTCCGGAATCCTGAGCGTGGGGAGGTTCCACCAACGGTCGGCAGCGCGTGGGTTCTAACGGAATGCCTAAGCTCGTCTCCCCTGAGGGTTTTCCTAATGTCTCTGTGCCAGGGAATGCTAGCGGGGTTTGCAGGAAGTCCCATGGACAGAGGCTGCCTCCCCAAGGTCAGGGAAGGTATTTCTCGGACTTCCCCTAACAGGGAACACCTGTGACTGAAGAGAGCTGCGTGGAGTTTTCTCTCGAGCTCCACCACGCACTGACAATGGTTCCGGAATCCTGAGCGTGGGGAGGTTCCACCAACGGTCGGCAGCGCGTGGGTTCTAACGGAATGCCTAAGCTCGTCTCCCCTGAGGGTTTTCCTAATGTCTCTGTGCCAGGGAATGCTAGGGGTGTTTGCAGGAAATCCCAGGGCAGAGGCTGCCTCCCCATGGTCAGGGAAGGTATTTCTCTGACTTCCCCTAACAGGGAACACCTGTGACTGAAGAGAGCTGCGTGGAGTTGTCTCTCGAGCTCCCCCACGCACTGACAATGGTTCCGGAATCCTGAGCTTGGGGAGGTTCCACCAACGTTCGGCAGCCCGTGGGTTCTAATGGAATGCCTAAGCTCGTCTCCCCTGAGGGTTTTCCTAATTTCTCTGTGCCAGGGAATGCTAGGGGGGCTTGTAGCAAGTCCCAGGGACAGAGGCTGTCTCCCCAAGGTCAGGGAAGGTTTTTCTCTGACTTCCCCAAACAGGGAACACCTGTGACTGAAGAGAGCTGCGTGGAGTTGTCTCTCGAGCTCCCTCACGCACTGACAATGGTTCCGGAATCCTGAGCGTGGGGAGGTTCCACCAACGGTCGGCAGCGCGTGGGTTCTAACGGAATGCTAAGCTCGTCTCCCCTGAGGGTTTTCCTAATGTCTCTGTGCCAGGGAATGCTAGGGGTGTTTACAGGAAGTCCCAGGGACAGAGGCTGCCTCCCCAACTTCAGGGAAGTTATTTCTCGGACTTCCCCGAACAGGGAACACCTGTGACTGAAGAGAGCTGCGTGGAGTTGTCTCTCGAGCTCCCCCACGCACTGACAATGGTTCCGGAATCCTGAGCGTGGGGAGGTTCCACCAACGGTCGGCAGCGCGTGGGTTCTAACCGAATGCCTAAGCTCGTCTCCCCTGAGGGTTTTCCTAATTTCTCTGTGCCAGGGAATGCTAGGGGGGTTTGCAGGAATTCCCAGGGACAGAGGCTGCCTCTGCAAGGTCAGGGAAGTTATTTCTCGGACTTCCCCGAACAGGGAACTCCTGTGACTGAAGAGAGCTGCGTGGAGTTGTCTCTCGAGATCCCCCACGCACTGACAATGGTTCCGGAATCCTGAGCGTGGGGAGGTTCCACCAACGGTCGGCAGCGCGTGGGTTCTAACAGAATGCCTAAGCTCGTCTCCCCTGAGGGTTTTCTAAATATCTCTGTGCCAGGGAATGCTAGGGGTGTTTGCAGGAATTCCCAGAGGCAGAGGCTGCCTCCCCAAGGTCAGGGAAGGTATTTCTCGGACTTCCCCGAACAGGGAACACCTGTGACTGAAGAGAGCTGCGTGGAGTTGTCTCTCGAGCTCCCCCACGCACTGACAACGGTTCCGGAATCCTGAGCGTGGGGAGGTTCCACCAACGGTCGGCAGCGCGTGGGTTCTAACGGAATGCTTAAGCTCGTCTCCCCTGAGGGTTTTCCTAATGTCTCTGTGCCAGGGAATGCTAGGGGGGTTTGCAGGAAGTCCCAGGGACTGAGGCTGCCTCCCCAAGGTCAGGGAAGGTATTTCTCAGACTTCCCCGAACAGGGAACACTTATGACTGAAGAGAGCTGCGTGGAGTTTTCTCTCGAGATCCCCCACGCACTGACAACGGTTCCGGAATCCTGAGCGTGGGGAGGTTCCACCAAAGGTCGGCAGCGCGTGGGTTCTAACGGAATGCCTAAGCTCGTCTCCCCTGAGGGTTTTCCTAATGTCACTGTGCCAGGGAATGCTAGGGGGGTTTGCAGGAAGTCCCAGGGTCAGAGGCTACCTCCCCAAGGTCAGGGAAGGTATTTCTCGGACTTCCCCGAACAGGGAACACCTGTGACTGAAGAGAGCTTCGTGGAGTTGTCTCTCGAGCTCCCCCACGCACTGACAACGGTTCCGGAATCCTGAGCGTGGGGAGGTTCCACCAACGGTCGGCAGCGCGTGGGTTCTAACGGAATGCTAAGCTCGTCTCCCCTGAGGGTTTTCCTAATGTCTCTGTGCCAGGGAATGCTAGGGTTGTTTGCAGGAAGTCCCAGGGACAGAGGCGGCCTCCCCAAGGTCAGAAAGGTATTTCTCGGACTTCCCCGAACAGGGAACACCTGTGACTGAAGAGAGCTGCGTGGAGTTGTCTCTCGAGCTCCCCCACGCACTGACAACGTTTCCGGAATCCTGAGCGTGGGGAGGTTCCACCAACGGTCGGTAGCGCGTGTGTTCTAACGGAATGCCTAAGCTCGTCTCCCCAGAGGGTTTTCCTAATGTCTCTGTGCAAGGGAATGCTAGGGGGGTTTGCAGGAAGTCCCAGGGTCAGAGGCTGCCTCCCCAAGGTCAGGGAAGGTATTTCTCGGACTTCCCCGAACAGGAACACCTGTGACTGAAGAGAGCTGCGTGGAGTTTTCTCTCGAGCTCCACCACGCACTGACAATGGTTCCGGAATCCTGAGCGTGGGGAGGTTCCACCAACGGTCGGCAGCACGTGGGTTCTAACGGAATGCCTAAGCTCGTCTCCCCTGAGGGTTTTCCTAATATCTCTGTGCCAGGGAATGCTAGGATGGTTTGCAGGAATTCCCAGGGACAGAGGCTGCCTCCCCAAGGTCAGGGAATGTATTTCTCGGACTTCCCCGAACAGGGAACTCCTGTGACTGAAGAGAGCTGCGTGGAGTTGTCTCTCGAGCTCCCCCACGCACTGACAATGGTTCCGGGATCCTGAGCGTGGGGAGGTTCCACCAACGGTCGGCAGCGCGTGGATTCTAACGGAATGCCTAAGCTCGTCTCCCCTGAGGGTTTTCCTAATGTCTCTCTGCCAGGGATGCTAGGGGTGTTTGCAGAAATTCCCAGGGACAGAGGCTGCCTCCCCAAGGTCAGGGAATGTATTTCTCGGACTTCCCCGAACAGGGAACACCTGTGACTGAAGAGAGCTGCGTGGAGTTGTCTCTCGAGCTCCCCCACGCACTGACAATGTTTCCGGAATCCTGAGCGTGGGGAGGTTCCACCAACGGTCGGCAGCGCGTGGGTTCTAACGGAATGCCTATGCTCGTCTCCCCTGAGGGTTTTCCTAATGTCTCTGTGCCAGGGAATGCTAGGGGTGTTTGCAGGAAGTCCCAGGGACAGAGGCTGCCTCCCCAAGGTCAGGGAAGGTATTTCTCGGACTTCCCAGAACAGGGAACACCTGTGACTGAAGAGAGCTGCGTGGAGTTGTCTCTCGAGCTGCCCCACGCACTGACAATGGTTCCGGAATCCTGAGCGTGGGGAGGTTCCACCAACGGTCGGCAGCGCGTGGGTTCTAACGGAATGCCTAAGCTCGTCTCCCCTGAGGGTTTTCCTAATGTCTCTGTGCCAGGGAATGCTAGGGGTGTTTGCAGGAAATCCCAGGGCAGAGGCTGCCTCCCCATGGTCAGGGAAGGTATTTCTCTGACTTCCCCTAATAGGGAACACCTGTGACTGAAGAGAGCTGCGTGGAGTTGTCTCTCGAGCTCCCCCACGCACTGACAATGGTTCCGGAATCCTGAGCTTGGGGAGGTTCCACCAACGTTCGGCAGCCCGTGGGTTCTAACGGAATGCCTAAGCTCGTCTCCCCTGAGGGTTTTCCTAATTTCTCTGTGCCAGGGAATGCTAGGGGGGCTTGTAGCAAGTCCCAGGGACAGAGGCTGCCTCCCCAAGGTCAGGGAAGGTTTTTCTCTGACTTCCCCAAACAGGGAACACCTGTGACTGAAGAGAGCTGCGTGGAGTTGTCTCTCGAGCTCCCTCACGCACTGACAATGGTTCCGGAATCCTGAGCGTGGGGAGGTTCCACCAACGGTCGGCAGCGCGTGGGTTCTAACGGAATGCTAAGCTCGTCTCCCCTGAGGGTTTTCCTAATGTCTCTGTGCCAGGGAATGCTAGGGGTGTTTACAGGAAGTCCCAGGGACAGAGGCTGCCTCCCCAACTTCAGGGAAGTTATTTCTCGGACTTCCCCGAACAGGGAACACCTGTGACTGAAGAGAGCTGCGTGGAGTTGTCTCTCGAGCTGCCCCACGCACTGACAATGGTTCCGGAATCCTGAGCGTGGGGAGGTTCCACCAACGGTCGGCAGCGCGTGTGTTCTAACGGAATGCTAAGCTCGTCTCCCCTGAGGGTTTTCCTAATATCTCTGTGCCAGGGATTGCTAGGGGGGTTTGCAGGAATTCCCAGGGACAGAGGCTGCCTCCCCAAGGTCAGGGAAGGTATTTCTCGGACTTCCCCGAACAGGGAACACCTGTGACTGAAGAGAGCTGCGTGGAGTTGTCTCTCGAGCTGCCCCACGCACTGACAATGGTTCCGGAATCCTGAGCGTGTTGAGGTTCCACCAAGGGTCGGCAGCGCGTGGGATCTAACCGAATGCCTAAGCTCGTCTCCCCTGAGGGTTTTCCTAATGTCTCTGTGCCAGGGAATGCTAGGGGGGTTTGCAGGAAGTCCCAGAAACAGAGGCTGCCTCCCCAAGTACAGGGAATTTATTTCTCGGACTTCCCCAAACAGGGAACACCTGTGACTGAAGAGAGCTGCGTGGAGTTGTCTCTCGAGCTCCCCCACGCACTGACAATGGTTCCGGAATCCTGAGCGTGGGGAGGTTCCACCAACGGTCGGCAGCGCATGGGTTCTAACGGAATGCCTAAGCTCGTCTCCCCTGAGGGTTTTCCTAATGTCTCTGTGCCAGGGAATGCTAGGGGTGTTTGCAGGAATTCCCAGAGGCAGAGGCTGCCTCCCCAAGGTCAGGGAAGGTATTTCTCGGACTTCCCCGAACAGGGAACACCTTTGACTGAAGAGATGCGTGGAGTTGTCTCTCGAGCTCCCCCACGCACTGACAATGGTTCCGGAATCCTGAGCGTGGGGAGGTTCCACCAACGGTCGGCAGCGCGTGGGTTCTAACGGAATGCCTAAGCTCGTCTCCCCTGAGGGTTTTCCTAATGTCTCTGTGCCAGGGAATGCTAGGATGGTTTGCAGGAAGTCCCAGGGACAGAGGCTGCCTCCCCAAGGTCAGGGAATGTATTTCTCGGACTTCCCCGAACAGGGAACTCCTGTGACTGAAGAGAGCTGCGTGCAGTTGTCTCTCGAGCTCCCCCACGCACTGACAATGGTTCCGGAATCCTGAGCGTGGGGAGGTTCCACCAACGGTCGGCAGCGCGTGGATTCTAACGGAATGCCTAATCTCATCTCCCCTGAGGGTTTTCCTAATGTCTCTCTGCCAGGGATGCTAGGGGTGTTTGCAGGAATTCCCAGGGACAGAGGCTGCCTCCCCAAGGTCAGGGAAGGTATTTCTCGGAATTCCCCGAGCATGGAACACCTGTGACTGAAGAGAGATGCGTGGAGTTGTCTCTCGAGCTCCCCCACGCACTGACAATGGTTCCGGAATCCTGAGCGTGGGGAGGTTCCACCAACGGTCGGCAGCGCGTGGGTTCTAACGGAATGCCTAAGCTCGTCTCCCCTGAGGGTTTTCCTAATGTCTCTGTGTGAGGGAATGCTAGCGGGGTTTGCAGGAAGTCCCATGGACAGAGGCTGCCTCCCCAAGGTCAGGGAAGGTATTTCTCGGACTTCCCCTAACAGGGAACACCTGTGACTGAAGAGAGCTGCGTGGAGTTTTCTCTCGAGCTCCACCACGCACTGACAATGGTTCTGGAATCCTGAGCGTGGGGAGGTTCCACCAACGGTCGGCAGCGCGTGGGTTCTAACGGAATGCCTAAGCTCGTCTCCCCTGAGGGTTTTCCTAATGTCTCTGTGCCAGGGAATGCTAGGGGGGTTTGCAGGATGTCCCAGGGGCAGAGGCTGCCTCCCCAAGTTCAGGGAAGTTATTTCTCGGACTTCCCCGAACAGGGAACACCTGTGAGTGAAGAGAGCTGCGTGGAGTTGTCTCTCGAGCTCCCCCACGCACTGACAATGTTTCCGGAATCCTGAGCGTGGGGAGGTTCCACCAACGGTCGGCAGCGCGTGGGTTCTAACGGAATGCCTAAGCTCGTCTCCCCTGAGGGTTTTCCTAATGTCTCTGTGCCAGGGAATGCTAGGGGTGTTTGCAGGAAGTCCCAGGGACAGAGGCTGCCTCCCCAAGGTCAGGGAAGTTATTTCTCGGACTTCCCAGAACAGGGAACACCTGTGACTGAAGAGAGCTGCGTGGAGTTGTCTCTCGAGCTGCCCCACGCACTGACAATGGTTCCGGAATCCTGAGCGTGGGGAGGTTCCACCAACGGTCGGCAGCGCGTGGGTTCTAACGGAATGCCTAAGCTCGTCTCCCCTGAGGGTTTTCCTAATGTCTCTGTGCCAGGGAATGCTAGGGGTGTTTGCAGGAAGTCCCAGGGCAGAGGCTGCCTCCCCAAGGTCAGGGAAGGTATTTCTCGGACTTCCCCTAACAGGGAACACCTGTGACTGAAGAGAGCTGCGTGGAGTTGTCTCTCGAGCTCCCCCACGCACTGACAATGGTTCCGGAATCCTGAGCTTGGGGAGGTTCCACCAACGTTCGGCAGCCCGTGGGTTCTAACGGAATGCCTAAGCTCGTCTCCCCTGAGGGTTTTCCTAATTTCTCTGTGCCAGGGAATGCTAGGGGGGCTTGCAGCAAGTCCCAGGGACAGAGGCTGCCTCCCCAAGGTCTGGGAAGGTTTTTCTCTGACTTCCCCAAACAGGGAACACCTGTGACTGAAGAGAGATGCGTGGAGTTGTCTCTCGAGCTCCCTCACGCACTGACAATGGTTCCGGAATCCTGAGCGTGGGGAGGTTCCACCAACGGTCGGCAGCGCGTGGGTTCTAACGGAATGCTAAGCTCGTCTCCCCTGAGGGTTTTCCTAATGTCTCTGTGCCAGGGAATGCTAGGGGTGTTTGCAGGAAGTCCCAGGGACAGAGGCTGCCTCCCCAACTTCAGGGAAGTTATTTCTCGGACTTCCCCGAACAGGGAACACCTGTGACTGAAGAGAGCTGCGTGGAGTTGTCTCTCGAGCTGCCCCACGCACTGACAATGGTTCCGGAATCCTGAGCGTGGGGAGGTTCCACCAACGGTCGGCAGCGCGTGGGTTCTAACGGAATGCCTAAGCTCGTCTCCCCTGAGGGTTTTCCTAATGTCTCTGTGCCAGGGAATGCTAGGGGGGTTTGCAGGAAGTCCCAGGGACAGAGGCTGCCTCCGCAAGGTCAGGGAAGGTATTTCTCGGACTTCCCCGAACAGGGAACACCTGTGACTGAAGAGAGCTGCGTGGAGTTGTCTCTCGAGCTCCCCCACGCAGTGACAATGGTTTCGGAATCCTGAGCGTGGGGAGGTTCCACCAACGGTCGGCAGCGCGTGGGTTCTAACGGAATGCTAAGCTCGTCTCCCCTGAGGGTTTTCCTAATGTCTCTGTGCCAGGGAATGCTAGGGGGGTTTGCAGGAAGTCCCAGGGACTGAGGCTGCCTCCCCAAGGTCAGGGAAGGTATTTCTCAGACTTCCCCGAACATGGAACACCTATGACTGAAGAGAGCTGCGTGGAGTTGTCTCTCGAGATCCCCCACGCACTGACAACGGTTCCGGAATCCTGAGCGTGGGGAGGTTCCACCAACGGTCGGCAGCGCGTGGGTTCTAATGGAATGCCTAAGCTCGTCTCCCCTGAGGATTTTCCTAATGTCTCTGTGCCAGGGAATGCTAGGGGGGTTTGCAGGAAGTCCCAGGGACAGAGGCTGCCTCCCCAAGTTCAGGGAAGGTATTTCTCGGACTTCCCCGAACAGGGAACACCTGTGACTGAAGAGAGCTTCGTGGAGTTGTCTCTCGAGCTCCCCCACGCACTGACAACGGTTCCGAAATCCTGAGCGTGGGGAGGTTCCACCAACGGTCGGCAGCGCGTGGGTTCTAACGGAATGCTAAGCTCGTCTCCCCTGAGGGTTTTCCTAATGTCTCTGTGCCAGGGAATGCTAGGGGTGTTTGCAGGAAGTCCCAGGGACAGAGGCGGCCTCCCCAAGGTCAGAAAGGTATTTCTCGGACTTCCCCGAACATGGAACACCTGTGACTGAAGAGAGCTGCGTGGAGTTTTCTCTCGAGCTCCACCACGCACTGACAATGGTTCCGGAATCCTGAGCTTGGGGAGGTTCCACCAACGGTCGGCAGCGCGTGGGTTCTAACGGAATGCCTAAGCTCGTCTCCCCTGAGGGTTTTCCTAATGTCTCTGTGCCAGGGAATGCTAGGATGGTTTGCAGGAAGTCCCAGGGACAGAGGCTGCCTCCCCAAGGTCAGGGAATGTATTTCTCGGACTTCCCCGAACAGGGAACTCCTGTGACTGAAGAGAGCTGCGTGGAGTTGTCTCTCGAGCTCCCCCACGCACTGACAATGGTTCTGGAATCCTGAGCGTGGGGAGGTTCCACCAACGGTCGGCAGCGCGTGGATTCTAACGGAAAGCCTATGCTCGTCTCCCCTGAGGGTTTTCCTAATGTCTCTCTGCCAGGGATGCTAGGGGTGTTTTCAGGAATTCCCAGGGACAGAGGCTGCCTCCCCAAGGTCAGGGAAGGTATTTCTCGGACTTCCCCGAACAGGGAACACCTGTGAATGAAGAGAGATGCGTGGAGTTGTCTCTCGAGCTCCCCCACGCACTGACAATGGTTCCGGAATCCTGAGCGTGGGGAGGTTCCACCAACGGTCGGCAGCGCGTGGGTTCTAACGGAATGCCTAAGCTCGTCTCCCCTGAGGGTTTTCCTAATGTCTCTGTGCCAGGGAATGCTAGCGGGGTTTGCAGGAAGTCCCATGGACAGAGGCTGCCTCCCCAAGGTCAGGGAAGGTATTTCTCGGACTTCCCCTAACAGGGAACACCTGTGACTGAAGAGAGCTGCGTGGAGTTTTCTCTCGAGCTCCACCACGCACTGACAATGGTTCCGGAATCCTGAGCGTGGGGAGGTTCCACCAACGGTCGGCAGCGCGTGGGTTCTAACGGAATGCCTAAGCTCGTCTCCCCTGAGGGTTTTCCTAATGTCTCTGTGCCAGGGAATGCTAGGGGTGTTTGCAGGAAATCCCAGGGCAGAGGCTGCCTCCCCATGGTCAGGGAAGGTATTTCTCTGACTTCCCCTAACAGGGAACACCTGTGACTGAAGAGAGCTGCGTGGAGTTGTCTCTCGAGCTCCCCCACGCACTGACAATGGTTCCGGAATCCTGAGCTTGGGGAGGTTCCACCAACGTTCGGCAGCCCGTGGGTTCTAATGGAATGCCTAAGCTCGTCTCCCCTGAGGGTTTTCCTAATTTCTCTGTGCCAGGGAATGCTAGGGGGGCTTGTAGCAAGTCCCAGGGACAGAGGCTGTCTCCCCAAGGTCAGGGAAGGTTTTTCTCTGACTTCCCCAAACAGGGAACACCTGTGACTGAAGAGAGCTGCGTGGAGTTGTCTCTCGAGCTCCCTCACGCACTGACAATGGTTCCGGAATCCTGAGCGTGGGGAGGTTCCACCAACGGTCGGCAGCGCGTGGGTTCTAACGGAATGCTAAGCTCGTCTCCCCTGAGGGTTTTCCTAATGTCTCTGTGCCAGGGAATGCTAGGGGTGTTTACAGGAAGTCCCAGGGACAGAGGCTGCCTCCCCAACTTCAGGGAAGTTATTTCTCGGACTTCCCCGAACAGGGAACACCTGTGACTGAAGAGAGCTGCGTGGAGTTGTCTCTCGAGCTCCCCCACGCACTGACAATGGTTCCGGAATCCTGAGCGTGGGGAGGTTCCACCAACGGTCGGCAGCGTGTGGGTTCTAACCGAATGCCTAAGCTCGTCTCCCCTGAGGGTTTTCCTAATTTCTCTGTGCCAGGGAATGCTAGGGGGGTTTGCAGGAAGTCCCAGGGACAGAGGCTGCCTCCGCAAGGTCAGGGAAGTTATTTCTCGGACTTCCCCGAACAGGGAACTCCTGTGACTGAAGAGAGCTGCGTGGAGTTTTCTCTCGAGATCCCCCACGCACTGACAATGGTTCCGGAATCCTGAGCGTGGGGAGGTTCCACCAACGGTCGGCAGCGCGTGGGTTCTAACAGAATGCCTAAGCTCGTCTCCCCTGAGGGTTTTCTAAATATCTCTGTGCCAGGGAATGCTAGGGGTGTTTGCAGGAATTCCCAGAGGCAGAGGCTGCCTCCCCAAGGTCAGGGAAGGTATTTCTCGGACTTCCCCGAACAGGGAACACCTGTGACTGAAGAGAACTGCGTGGAGTTGTCTCTCGAGCTCCCCCACGCACTGACAACGGTTCCGGAATCCTGAGCGTGGGGAGGTTCCACCAACGGTCGGCAGCGCGTGGGTTCTAACGGAATGCTTAAGCTCGTCTCCCCTGAGGGTTTTCCTAATGTCTCTGTGCCAGGGAATGCTAGGGGGGTTTGCAGGAAGTCCCAGGGACTGAGGCTGCCTCCCCAAGGTCAGGGAAGGTATTTCTCAGACTTCCCCGAACAGGGAACACTTATGACTGAAGAGAGCTGCGTGGAGTTTTCTCTCGAGATCCCCCACGCACTGACAACGGTTCCGGAATCCTGAGCGTGGGGAGGTTCCACCAAAGGTCGGCAGCGCGTGGGTTCTAACGGAATGCCTAAGCTCGTCTCCCCTGAGGGTTTTCCTAATGTCACTGTGCCAGGGAATGCTAGGGGGGTTTGCAGGAAGTCCCAGGGTCAGAGGCAACCTCCCCAAGGTCAGGGAAGGTATTTCTCGGACTTCCCCGAACAGGGAACACCTGTGACTGAAGAGAGCTTCGTGGAGTTGTCTCTCGAGCTCCCCCACGCACTGACAACGGTTCCGGAATCCTGAGCATGGGGAGGTTCCACCAACGGTCGGCAGCGCGTGGGTTCTAACGGAATGCTAAGCTCGTCTCCCCTGAGGGTTTTCCTAATGTCTCTGTGCCAGGGAATGCTAGGGTTGTTTGCAGGAAGTCCCAGGGACAGAGGCGGCCTCCCCAAGGTCAGAAAGGTATTTCTCGGACTTCCCCGAACATGGAACACCTGTGACTGAAGAGAGCTGCGTGGAGTTGTCTCTCGAGCTCCCCCACGCACTGACAACGTTTCCGGAATCCTGAGCGTGGGGAGGTTCCACCAACGGTCGGTAGCGCGTGGGTTCTAACGGAATGCCTAAGCTCGTCTCCCCAGAGGGTTTTCCTAATATCTCTGTGCCAGGGAATGCTAGGATGGTTTGCAGGAAGTCCCAGGGACAGAGGCTGCCTCCCCAAGGTCAGGGAATGTATTTCTCGGACTTCCCCGAACAGGGAACTCCTGTGACTGAAGAGAGCTGCGTGGAGTTGTCTCTCGAGCTCCCCCACGCACTGACAATGGTTCCGGGATCCTGAGCGTGGGGAGGTTCCACCAACGGTCGGCAGCGCGTGGATTCTAACGGAATGCCTAAGCTCGTCTCCCCTGAGGGTTTTCCTAATGTCTCTCTGCCAGGGATGCTAGGGGTGTTTGCAGGAATTCCCAGGGACAGAGGCTGCCTCCCCAAGGTCAGGGAATGTATTTCTCGGACTTCCCCGAACAGGGAACACCTGTGACTGAAGAGAGATGCGTGGAGTTGTCTCTCGAGCTCCCCCACGCACTGACAATGGTTCCGGAATCCTGAGCGTGGGGAGGTTCCACCAACGGTCGGCAGCGCGTGGGTTCTAACGGAATGCCTAAGCTCGTCTCCCCTGAGGGTTTTCCTAATGTCTCTGTGCCAGGGAATGCTAGGGGGGTTTGCAGGATGTCCCAGGGACAGAGGCTGCCTCCCCTAGTTCAGGGAAGTTATTTCTCGGACTTCCCCGAACAGGGAACACCTGTGACTGAAGAGAGCTGCGTGGAGTTGTCTCTCGAGCTCCCCCACGCACTGACAATGTTTCCGGAATCCTGAGCGTGGGGAGGTTCCACCAACGGTCGGCAGCGCGTGGGTTCTAACGGAATGCCTATGCTCGTCTCCCCTGAGGGTTTTCCTAATGTCTCTGTGCCAGGGAATGCTAGGGTTGTTTGCAGGAAGTCCCAGGGACAGAGGCTGCCTCCCCAAGGTCAGGGAAGGTATTTCTCGGACTTCCCAGAACAGGGAACACCTGTGACTGAAGAGAGCTGCATGGAGTTGTCTCTCGAGCTGCCCCACGCACTGAAAATGGTTCCGGAATCCTGAGCGTGGGGAGGTTCCACCAACGGTCGGCAGCGCGTGGGTTCTAACGGAATGCCTAAGCTCGTCTCCCCTGAGGGTTTTCCTAATGTCTCTGTGCCAGGGAATGCTAGGGGTGTTTGCAGGAAATCCCAGGGCAGAGGCTGCCTCCCCATGGTCAGGGAAGGTATTTCTCTGACTTCCCCTAACAGGGAACACCTGTGACTGAAGAGAGCTGCGTGGAGTTGTCTCTCGAGCTCCCCCACGCACTGACAATGGTTCCGGAATCCTGAGCTTGGGGAGGTTCCACCAACGTTCGGCAGCCCGTGGGTTCTAACGGAATGCCTAAGCTCGTCTCCCCTGAGGGTTTTCCTAATTTCTCTGTGCCAGGGAATGCTAGGGGGGCTTGTAGCAAGTCCCAGGGACAGAGGCTGCCTCCCCAAGGTCAGGGAAGGTTTTTCTCTGACTTCCCCAAACAGGGAACACCTGTGACTGAAGAGAGCTGCGTGGAGTTGTCTCTCGAGCTCCCTCACGCACTGACAATGGTTCCGGAATCCTGAGCGTGGGGAGGTTCCACCAACGGTCGGCAGCGCGTGGGTTCTAACGGAATGCTAAGCTCGTCTCCCCTGAGGGTTTTCCTAATGTCTCTGTGCCAGGGAATGCTAGGGGTGTTTACAGGAAGTCCCAGGGACAGAGGCTGCCTCCCCAACTTCAGGGAAGTTATTTCTCGGACTTCCCCGAACAGGGAACACCTGTGACTGAAGAGAGCTGCGTGGAGTTGTCTCTCGAGCTGCCCCACGCACTGACAATGGTTCCGGAATCCTGAGCGTGGGGAGGTTCCACCAACGGTCGGCAGCGCGTGTGTTCTAACGGAATGCTAAGCTCGTCTCCCCTGAGGGTTTTCCTAATGTCTCTGTGCCAGGGATTGCTAGGGGGGTTTGCAGGAATTCCCAGGGACAGAGGCTGCCTCCCCAAGGTCAGGGAAGTTATTTCTCGGACTTCCCCGAACAGGGAACACCTGTGACTGAAGAGAGCTGCGTGGAGTTGTCTCTCGAGCTCCCCCACGCACTGACAATGGTTCCGGAATCCTGAGCGTGGGGATGTTCCACCAACGGTCGGCAGCGCGTGGGTTCTAACGGAATGCCTAAGCTCGTCTCCCCTGAGGGTTTTCCTAATGTCTCTGTGCCAGGGAATGCTAGGGGTGTTTGCAGGAAGTCCCAGGGACAGAGGCTGCCTCCGCAAGGTCAGGGAAGGTATTTCTCGGACTTCCCCGAACAGGGAACACCTGTGACTGAAGAGAGCTGCGTGGAGTTGTCTCTCGAGATCCCCCACGCACTGACAATGGTTCCGGAATCCTGAGCGTTGGGAGGTTCCACCAACGGTCGGCAGCGCGTGGGTTCTAACGGAATGCCTAAGCTCGTATCCCCTGAGGGTTTTCTAAATATCTCTGTGCCAGGGAATGCTATGGGTGTTTGCAGGAAGTCCCAGGGACAGAGGCTGCCTCCCCAAGGTCAGGGAAGGTATTTCTCGGACTTCCCCGAACAGGGAACACCTGTGACTGAAGAGAGCTGCGTGGAGTTGTCTCTCGAGCTCCCCCACGCAGTGACAATGGTTTCGGAATCCTGAGCGTGGGGAGGTTCCACCAACGGTCAGCAGCGCGTGGGTTCTAACGGAATGCTTAAGCTCGTCTCCCCTGAGGGTTTTCCTAATGTCTCTGTGCCAGGGAATGCTAGGGGGGTTTGCAGGAAGTCCCAGGGACTGAGGCTGCCTCCCCAAGGTCAGGGAAGGTATTTCTCAGACTTCCCCGAACAGGGAACACCTATGATTGAAGAGAGCTGCGTGGAGTTGTCTCTCGAGATCCCCCACGCACTGACAACGGTTCCGGAATCCTGAGCGTGGGGAGGTTCCACCAACGGTCGGCAGCGCGTGGGTTCTAATGGAATGCCTAAGCTCGTCTCCCCTGAGGATTTTCCTAATGTCTCTGTGCCAGGGAATGCTAGGGGGGTTTGCAGGAAGTCCCAGGGACAGAGGCTGCCTCCCCAAGGTCAGGGAAGGTATTTCTCGGACTTCCCCGAACAGGGAACACCTGTGACTGAAGAGAGCTTCGTGGAGTTGTCTCTCGAGCTCCCCCACGCACTGACAACGGTTCCGAAATCCTGAGCGTGGGGAGGTTCCACCAACGGTCGGCAGCGCGTAGGTTCTAACGGAATGCTAAGCTCGTCTCCCCTGAGGGTTTTCCTAATGTCTCTGTGCCAGGGAATGCTAGGGGTGTTTGCAGGAAGTCCCAGGGACAGAGGCGGCCTCCCCAAGGTCAGAAAGGTATTTCTCGGACTTCCCAGAACAGGGAACACCTGTGACTGAAGAGAGCTGCGTGGAGTTGTCTCTCGAGCTCCCCCACGCACTGACAATGGTTCCGGAATCCTGAGCGTGGGGAGGTTCCACCAACGGTCGGCAGCGCGTGGGTTCTAACTGAATGCCTAAGCTCGTCTCCCCTGAGGGTTTTCCTAATTTCTCTGTGCCAGGGAATGCTAGGGGGGTTTGCAGGAAGTCCCAGGGACAGAGGCTGCCTCCGCAAGGTCAGGGAAGGTATTTCTCGGACTTCCCCGAACAGGGAACTCCTGTGACTGAAGAGAGCTGCGTGGAGTTGTCTCTCGAGATCCCCCACGCACTGACAATGGTTCCGGAATCCTGAGCGTGGGGAGGTTCCACCAACGGTCGGCAGCGCGTGGGTTCTAACAGAATGCCTAAGCTCGTCTCCCCTGAGGATTTTCTAAATATCTCTGTGCCAGGGAATGCTAGGGGTGTTTGCAGGAAGTCCCAGGGACAGAGGCTGCCTCCCCAAGGTCAGGGAAGGTATTTCTCGGACTTCCCCGAACAGGGAACACCTGTGACTGAAGAGAGCTGCGTGGAGTTGTCTCTCGAGCTCCCCCATGCAGTGACAACGGTTCCGGAATCCTGAGCGTGGGGAGGTTCCACCAACGGTCGGCAGCGCGTGGGTTCTAACGGAATGCTAAGCTCGTCTCCCCTGAGGGTTTTCCTAATGTCTCTGTGCCAGGGAATGCTAGGGGGGTTTGCAGGAAGTCCCAGGGTCAGAGGCTGCATCCCCAAGGTCAGGGAAGGTATTTCTCGGACTTCCCCGAACAGGAACACCTGTGACTGAAGAGAGCTGCGTGGAGTTGTCTCTCGAGCTCCCCCACGCACTGACAACGGTTCCGTAATCCTGAGCGTGTTGAGGTTCCACCAAGGGTCGGCAGCGCGTGGGATCTAACCGAATGCCTAAGCTCGTCTCCCCTGAGGGTTTTCCTAATGTCTCTGTGCCAGGGAATGCTAGGGGGGTTTGCAGGAATTCCCAGAAACAGAGGCTGCCTCCCCAAGTTCAGGGAAATTATTTCTCGGACTTCCCCAAACAGGGAACACCTGTGACTGAAGAGAGCTGCGTGGAGTTGTCTCTCGAGCTCCCCCACGCACTGACAATGGTTCCGGAATCCTGAGCGTGGGGAGGTTCCACCAACGGTCGGCAGCGCATGGGTTCTAACGGAATGCCTAAGCTCGTCTCCCCTGAGGGTTTTCCTAATGTCTCTGTGCCAGGGAATGCTGGGGGTGTTTGCAGGAAATCCCAGAGGCAGAGGCTGCCTCCCCAAGGTCAGGGAAGGTATTTCTCGGACTTCCCCGAACAGGGAACACCTTTGACTGAAGAGATGCGTGGAGTTGTCTCTCGAGCTCCCCCACGCACTGACAATGGTTCCGAAATCCTGAGCGTGGGGAGGTTCCACCAACGGTCGGCAGCGCGTGGGTTCTAACGGAATGCCTAAGCTCGTCTCCCCTGAGGGTTTTCCTAATGTCTCTGTGCCAGGGAATGCTAGGGGGGTTTGCAGGATGTCCCAGGGGCAGAGGCTGCCTCCCCAAGTTCAGGGAAGTTATTTCTCGGACTTCCCCGAACAGGGAACACCTGTGAGTGAAGAGAGCTGCGTGGAGTTTTCTCTCGAGCTCCACCACGCACTGACAATGGTTCTGGAATCCTGAGCGTGGGGAGGTTCCACCAACGGTCGGCAGCGCGTGGGTTCTAACGGAATGCCTAAGCTCGTCTCCCCTGAGGGTTTTCCTAATGTCTCTGTGCCAGGGAATGCTAGGGGGGTTTGCAGGATGTCCCAGGGGCAGAGGCTGCCTCCCCAAGTTCAGGGAAGTTATTTCTCGGACTTCCCCGAACAGGGAACACCTGTGAGTGAAGAGAGCTGCGTGGAGTTGTCTCTCGAGCTCCCCCACGCACTGACAATGTTTCCGGAATCCTGAGCGTGGGGAGGTTCCACCAACGGTCGGCAGCGCGTGGGTTCTAACGGAATGCCTAAGCTCGTCTCCCCTGAGGGTTTTCCTAATGTCTCTGTGCCAGGGAATGCTAGGGGTGTTTGCAGGAAATCCCAGGGACAGAGGCTGCCTCCCCAAGGTCAGGGAAGTTATTTCTCGGACTTCCCAGAACAGGGAACACCTGTGACTGAAGAGAGCTGCGTGGAGTTGTCTCTCGAGCTGCCCCACGCACTGACAATGGTTCCGGAATCCTGAGCGTGGGGAGGTTCCACCAACGGTCGGCAGCGCGTGGGTTCTAACGGAATGCCTAAGCTCGTCTCCCCTGAGGGTTTTCCTAATGTCTCTGTGCCAGGGAATGCTAGGGGTGTTTGCAGGAAGTCCCAGGGCAGAGGCTGCCTCCCCAAGGTCAGGGAAGGTATTTCTCGGACTTCCCCTAACAGGGAACACCTGTGACTGAAGAGAGCTGCGTGGAGTTGTCTCTCGAGCTCCCCCACGCACTGACAATGGTTCCGGAATCCTGAGCTTGGGGAGGTTCCACCAACGTTCGGCAGCCCTTGGGTTCTAACGGAATGCCTAAGCTCGTCTCCCCTGAGGGTTTTCCTAATTTCTCTGTGCCAGGGAATGCTAGGGGGGCTTGCAGCAAGTCCCAGGGACAGAGGCTGCCTCCCCAAGGTCTGGGAAGGTTTTTCTCTGACTTCCCCAAACAGGGAACTCCTGTGACTGAAGAGAGATGCGTGGAGTTGTCTCTCGAGCTCCCCCACGCACTGACAATGGTTCCGGAATCCTGAGCGTGGGGAGGTTCCACCAACGGTCGGCAGCGCGTGGGTTCTAACTGAATGCCTAAGCTCGTCTCCCCTGAGGGTTTTCCTAATTTCTCTGTGCCAGGGAATGCTAGGGGGGTTTGCAGGAAGTCCCAGGGACAGAGGCTGCCTCCGCAAGGTCAGGGAAGGTATTTCTCGGACTTCCCCGAACAGGGAACTCCTGTGACTGAAGAGAGCTGCGTGGAGTTGTCTCTCGAGATCCCCCACGCACTGACAATGGTTCCGGAATCCTGAGCGTGGGGAGGTTCCACCAACGGTCGGCAGCGCGTGGGTTCTAACAGAATGCCTAAGCTCGTCTCCCCTGAGGATTTTCTAAATATCTCTGTGCCAGGGAATGCTAGGGGTGTTTGCAGGAAGTCCCAGGGACAGAGGCTGCCTCCCCAAGGTCAGGGAAGGTATTTCTCGGACTTCCCCGAACAGGGAACACCTGTGACTGAAGAGAGCTGCGTGGAGTTGTCTCTCGAGCTCCCCCATGCAGTGACAACGGTTCCGGAATCCTGAGCGTGGGGAGGTTCCACCAACGGTCGGCAGCGCGTGGGTTCTAACGGAATGCTAAGCTCGTCTCCCCTGAGGGTTTTCCTAATGTCTCTGTGCCAGGGAATGCTAGGGTTGTTTGCAGGAAGTCCCAGGGACAGAGGCGGCCTCCCCAAGGTCAGAAAGGTATTTCTCGGACTTCCCCGAACATGGAACACCTGTGACTGAAGAGAGCTGCGTGGAGTTGTCTCTCGAGCTCCCCCACGCACTGACAACGTTTCCGGAATCCTGAGCGTGGGGAGGTTCCACCAACGGTCGGTAGCGCGTGGGTTCTAACGGAATGCCTAAGCTCGTCTCCCCTGAGGGTTTTCCTAATGTCTCTGTGCCAGGGAATGCTAGGGGGGTTTGCAGGAAGTCCCAGGGTCAGAGGCTGCCTCCCCAAGGTCAGGGAAGGTATTTCTCGGACTTCCCCGAACAGGAACACCTGTGACTGAAGAGAGCTGCGTGGAGTTGTCTCTCGAGCTCCCCCACGCACTGACAACGGTTCCGAAATCCTGAGCGTGGGGAGGTTCCACCAACGGTCGGCAGCGCGTAGGTTCTAACGGAATGCTAAGCTCGTCTCCCCTGAGGGTTTTCCTAATGTCTCTGTGCCAGGGAATGCTAGGGGTGTTTGCAGGAAGTCCCAGGGACAGAGGCGGCCTCCCCAAGGTCAGAAAGGTATTTCTCGGACTTCCCAGAACAGGGAACACCTGTGACTGAAGAGAGCTGCGTGGAGTTGTCTCTCGAGCTCCCCCACGCACTGACAATGGTTCCGGAATCCTGAGCGTGGGGAGGTTCCACCAACGGTCGGCAGCGCGTGGGTTCTAACTGAATGCCTAAGCTCGTCTCCCCTGAGGGTTTTCCTAATTTCTCTGTGCCAGGGAATGCTAGGGGGGTTTGCAGGAAGTCCCAGGGACAGAGGCTGCCTCCGCAAGGTCAGGGAAGGTATTTCTCGGACTTCCCCGAACAGGGAACTCCTGTGACTGAAGAGAGCTGCGTGGAGTTGTCTCTCGAGATCCCCCACGCACTGACAATGGTTCCGGAATCCTGAGCGTGGGGAGGTTCCACCAACGGTCGGCAGCGCGTGGGTTCTAACAGAATGCCTAAGCTCGTCTCCCCTGAGGATTTTCTAAATATCTCTGTGCCAGGGAATGCTAGGGGTGTTTGCAGGAAGTCCCAGGGACAGAGGCTGCCTCCCCAAGGTCAGGGAAGGTATTTCTCGGACTTCCCCGAACAGGGAACACCTGTGACTGAAGAGAGCTGCGTGGAGTTGTCTCTCGAGCTCCCCCATGCAGTGACAACGGTTCCGGAATCCTGAGCGTGGGGAGGTTCCACCAACGGTCGGCAGCGCGTGGGTTCTAACGGAATGCTAAGCTCGTCTCCCCTGAGGGTTTTCCTAATGTCTCTGTGCCAGGGAATGCTAGGGTTGTTTGCAGGAAGTCCCAGGGACAGAGGCGGCCTCCCCAAGGTCAGAAAGGTATTTCTCGGACTTCCCCGAACATGGAACACCTGTGACTGAAGAGAGCTGCGTGGAGTTGTCTCTCGAGCTCCCCCACGCACTGACAACGTTTCCGGAATCCTGAGCGTGGGGAGGTTCCACCAACGGTCGGTAGCGCGTGGGTTCTAACGGAATGCCTAAGCTCGTCTCCCCTGAGGGTTTTCCTAATGTCTCTGTGCCAGGGAATGCTAGGGGGGTTTGCAGGAAGTCCCAGGGTCAGAGGCTGCCTCCCCAAGGTCAGGGAAGGTATTTCTTGGACTTCCCCGAACAGGAACACCTGTGACTGAAGAGAGCTGCGTGGAGTTGTCTCTCGAGCTCCCCCACGCACTGACAACGGTTCCGTAATCCTGAGCGTGTTGAGGTTCCACCAAGGGTCGGCAGCGCGTGGGATCTAACCGAATGCCTAAGCTCGTCTCCCCTGAGGGTTTTCCTAATGTCTCTGTGCCAGGGAATGCTAGGGGGGTTTGCAGGAATTCCCAGAAACAGAGGCTGCCTCCCCAAGTTCAGGGAAATTATTTCTCGGACTTCCCCAAACAGGGAACACCTGTGACTGAAGAGAGCTGCGTGGAGTTGTCTCTCGAGCTCCCCCACGCACTGACAATGGTTCCGGAATCCTGAGCGTGGGGAGGTTCCACCAACGGTCGGCAGCGCATGGGTTCTAACGGAATGCCTAAGCTCGTCTCCCCTGAGGGTTTTCCTAATGTCTCTGTGCCAGGGAATGCTGGGGGTGTTTGCAGGAATTCCCAGAGGCAGAGGCTGCCTCCCCAAGGTCAGGGAAGGTATTTCTCGGACTTCCCCGAACAGGGAACACCTTTGACTGAAGAGATGCGTGGAGTTGTCTCTCGAGCTCCCCCACGCACTGACAATGGTTCCGGAATCCTGAGCGTGGGGAGGTTCCACCAACGGTCGGCAGCGCGTGGGTTCTAACGGAATGCCTAACCTCGTCTCCCCTGAGGGTTTTCCTAATGTCTCTGTGCCAGGGAATGCTAGGGGGGTTTGCAGGATGTCCCAGGGGCAGAGGCTGCCTCCCCAAGTTCAGGGAAGTTATTTCTCGGACTTCCCCGAACAGGGAACACCTGTGAGTGAAGAGAGCTGCGTGGAGTTTTCTCTCGAGCTCCACCACGCACTGACAATGGTTCTGGAATCCTGAGCGTGGGGAGGTTCCACCAACGGTCGGCAGCGCGTGGGTTCTAACGGAATGCCTAAGCTCGTCTCCCCTGAGGGTTTTCCTAATGTCTCTGTGCCAGGGAATGCTAGGGGGGTTTGCAGGATGTCCCAGGGGCAGAGGCTGCCTCCCCAAGTTCAGGGAAGTTATTTCTCGGACTTCCCCGAACAGGGAACACCTGTGAGTGAAGAGAGCTGCGTGGAGTTGTCTCTCGAGCTCCCCCACGCACTGACAATGTTTCCGGAATCCTGAGCGTGGGGAGGTTCCACCAACGGTCGGCAGCGCGTGGGTTCTAACGGAATGCCTAAGCTCGTCTCCCCTGAGGGTTTTCCTAATGTCTCTGTGCCAGGGAATGCTAGGGGTGTTTGCAGGAAATCCCAGGGACAGAGGCTGCCTCCCCAAGGTCAGGGAAGTTATTTCTCGGACTTCCCAGAACAGGGAACACCTGTGACTGAAGAGAGCTGCGTGGAGTTGTCTCTCGAGCTGCCCCACGCACTGACAATGGTTCCGGAATCCTGAGCGTGGGGAGGTTCCACCAACGGTCGGCAGCGCGTGGGTTCTAACGGAATGCCTAAGCTCGTCTCCCCTGAGGGTTTTCCTAATGTCTCTGTGCCAGGGAATGCTAGGGGTGTTTGCAGGAAGTCCCAGGGCAGAGGCTGCCTCCCCAAGGTCAGGGAAGGTATTTCTCGGACTTCCCCTAACAGGGAACACCTGTGACTGAAGAGAGCTGCGTGGAGTTGTCTCTCGAGCTCCCCCACGCACTGACAATGGTTCCGGAATCCTGAGCTTGGGGAGGTTCCACCAACGTTCGGCAGCCCGTGGGTTCTAACGGAATGCCTAAGCTCGTCTCCCCTGAGGGTTTTCCTAATTTCTCTGTGCCAGGGAATGCTAGGGGGGCTTGCAGCAAGTCCCAGGGACAGAGGCTGCCTCCCCAAGGTCTGGGAAGGTTTTTCTCTGACTTCCCCAAACAGGGAACTCCTGTGACTGAAGAGAGATGCGTGGAGTTGTCTCTCGAGCTCCCTCACGCACTGACAATGGTTCCGGAATCCTGAGCGTGGGGAGGTTCCACCAACGGTCGGCAGCGCGTGGGTTCTAACAGAATGCCTAAGCTCGTCTCCCCTGAGGGTTTTCCTAATATCTCTGTGCCAGGGAATGCTAGGGGGGTTTGCAGGAAGTCCCAGGGACAGAGGCTGCCTCCGCAAGGTCAGGGAAGGTATTTCTCGGACTTCCCCGAACAGGGAACACCTGTGACTGAAGAGAGCTGCGTGGAGTTGTCTCTCGAGCTCCCCCACGCACTGACAATGGTTTCGGAATCCTGAGCGTGGGGAGGTTCCACCAACGGTCGGCAGCGCGTGGGTTCTAACGGAATGCTTAAGCTCGTCTCCCCTGAGGGTTTTCCTAATGTCTCTGTGCCAGGGAATGCTAGGGGGGTTTGCAGGAAGTCCCAGGGACTGAGGCTGCCTCCCCAAGGTCAGGGAAGGTATTTCTCAGACTTCCCCGAACAGGGAACACCTATGACTGAAGAGAGCTGCGTGGAGTTGTCTCTCGAGATCCCCCACGCACTGACAACGGTTCCGGAATCCTGAGCGTGGGGAGGTTCCACCAACGGTCGGCAGCGCGTGGGTTCTAATGGAATGCCTAAGCTCGTCTCCCCTGAGGATTTTCCTAATGTCTCTGTGCCAGGGAATGCTAGGGGGGTTTGCAGGAAGTCCCAGGGACAGAGGCTGCCTCCCCAAGGTCAGGGAAGGTATTTCTCGGACTTCCCCGAACAGGGAACACCTGTGACTGAAGAGAGCTTCGTGGAGTTGTCTCTCGAGCTCCCCCACGCACTGACAACGGTTCCGAAATCCTGAGCGTGGGGAGGTTCCACCAACGCTCGGCAGCGCGTGGGTTCTAACGGAATGCTAAGCTCGTCTACCCTGAGGGTTTTCCTAATGTCTCTGTGCCAGGGAATGCTAGGGGTGTTTGCAGGAAGTCCCAGGGACAGAGGCGGCCTCCCCAAGGTCAGAAAGGTATTTCTCGGACTTCCCCGAACATGGAACACCTGTGACTGAAGAGAGCTGCGTGGAGTTTTCTCTCGAGCTCCACCACGCACTGACAATGGTTCCGGAATCCTGAGCTTGGGGAGGTTCCACCAACGGTCGGCAGCGCGTGGGTTCTAACGGAATGCCTAAGCTCGTCTCCCCTGAGGGTTTTCCTAATGTCTCTGTGCCAGGGAATGCTAGGATGGTTTGCAGGAAGTCCCAGGGACAGAGGCTGCCTCCCCAAGGTCAGGGAATGTATTTCTCGGACTTCCCCGAACAGGGAACTCCTGTGACTGAAGAGAGCTGCGTGGAGTTGTCTCTCGAGCTCCCCCACGCACTGACAATGGTTCTGGAATCCTGAGCGTGGGGAGGTTCCACCAACGGTCGGCAGCGCGTGGATTCTAACGGAAAGCCTAAGCTCGTCTCCCCTGAGGGTTTTCCTAATGTCTCTCTGCCAGGGATGCTAGGGGTGTTTGCAGGAATTCCCAGGGACAGAGGCTGCCTCCCCAAGGTCAGGGAAGGTATTTCTCGGACTTCCCCGAACAGGGAACACCTGTGACTGAAGAGAGCTGCGTGGAGTTGTCTCTCGAGCTCCCCCACGCAGTGACAATGGTTTCGGAATCCTGAGCGTGGGGAGGTTCCACCAACGGTCGGCAGCGCGTGGGTTCTAACGGAATGCTTAAGCTCGTCTCCCCTGAGGGTTTTCCTAATGTCTCTGTGCCAGGGAATGCTAGGGGGGTTTGCAGGAAGTCCCAGGGACTGAGGCTGCATCCCCAAGGTCAGGGAAGGTATTTCTCAGACTTCCCCGAACAGGGAACACTTATGACTGAAGAGAGCTGCGTGGAGTTTTCTCTCGAGATCCCCCACGCACTGACAACGGTTCCGGAATCCTGAGCGTGGGGAGGTTCCACCAAAGGTCGGCAGCGCGTGGGTTCTAACGGAATGCCTAAGCTCGTCTCCCCTGAGGGTTTTCCTAATGTCTCTGTGTGAGGGAATGCTAGCGGGGTTTGCAGGAAGTCCCATGGACAGAGGCTGCCTCCCCAAGGTCAGGGAAGGTATTTCTCGGACTTCCCCTAACAGGGAACACCTGTGACTGAAGAGAGCTGCGTGGAGTTTTCTCTCGAGCTCCACCACGCACTGACAATGGTTCTGGAATCCTGAGCGTGGGGAGGTTCCACCAACGGTCGGCAGCGCGTGGGTTCTAACGGAATGCCTAAGCTCGTCTCCCCTGAGGGTTTTCCTAATGTCTCTGTGCCAGGGAATGCTAGGGGGGTTTGCAGGATGTCCCAGGGGCAGAGGCTGCCTCCCCAAGTTCAGGGAAGTTATTTCTCGGACTTCCCCGAACAGGGAACACCTGTGAGTGAAGAGAGCTGCGTGGAGTTGTCTCTCGAGCTCCCCCACGCACTGACAATGTTTCCGGAATCCTGAGCGTGGGGAGGTTCCACCAACGGTCTGCAGCACGTGGGTTCTAACGGAATGCCTAAGCTCGTCTCCCCTGAGGGTTTTCCTAATGTCTCTGTGCCAGGGAATGCTAGGGGTGTTTGCAGGAATTCCCAGGGACAGAGGCTGACTCCCCAAGGTCAGGGAAGGTATTTCTCGGACTTCCCCGAACAGGGAACACCTGTGACTGAAGAGAGATGCGATGAGTTGTCTACGAGCTCCCCCACGCACTGACAATGGTTCCGGAATCCTGAGCGTGGGGAGGTTCCACCAACGGTCGGCAGCGCGTGGGTTCTAACGGAATGCCTAAGCTCGTCTCCCCTGAGGGTTTTCCTAATGTCTCTGTGCCAGGGAATGCTAGCGGGGTTTGCAGGAAGTCCCATGGACAGAGGCTGCCTCCCCAAGGTCAGGGAAGGTATTTTTCGGACTTCCCCTAACAGGGAACACCTGTGACTGAAGAGAGCTGCGTGGAGTTTTCTCTCGAGCTCCACCACGCACTGACAATGGTTCCGGAATCCTGAGCGTGGGGAGGTTCCACCAACGGTCGGCAGCGCGTGGGTTCTAACGGAATGCATAAGCTCGTCTCCCCTGAGTGTTTTCCTAATTTCTCTGTGCCAGGGAATTCTAGGGGGGCTTGTAGCAAGTCCAAGGGACAGAGGCTGTCTCCCCAAGGTCAGGGAAGGTTTTTCTCTGACTTCCCCAAACAGGGAACACCTGTGACTGAAGAGAGCTGCGTGGAGTTGTCTCTCGAGCTCCCTCACGCACTGACAATGGTTCCGGAATCCTGAGCGAGGGGAGGTTCCACCAACGGTCGGCAGCGCGTGGGTTCTAACGGAATGCTAAGCTCGTCTCCCCTGAGGGTTTTCCTAATGTCTCTGTGCCAGGGAATGCTAGGGGTGTTTACAGGAAGTCCCAGGGACAGAGGCTGCCTCCCCAACTTCAGGGAAGTTATTTCTCGGACTTCCCCGAACAGGGAACACCTGTGACTGAAGAGAGCTGCGTGGAGTTGTCTCTCGAGCTCCCCCACGCACTGACAATGGTTCCGGAATCCTGAGCGTGGGGAGGTTCCACCAAAGGTCGGCAGCGCGTGGGTTCTAACGGAATGCCTAAGCTCGTCTCCCCTGAGGATTTTCCTAATGTCACTGTGCCAGGGAATGCTAGGGGGGTTTGCAGGAAGTCCCAGGGTCAGAGGCTACCTCCCCAAGGTCAGGGAAGGTATTTCTCGGACTTCCCCGAACAGGGAACACCTGTGACTGAAGAGAGCTTCGTGGAGTTGTCTCTCGAGCTCCCCCACGCACTGACAACGGTTCCGGAATCCTGAGCGTGGGGAGTTTCCACCAACGGTCGGCAGCGCGTGGGTTCTAACGGAATGCTAAGCTCGTCTCCCCTGAGGGTTTTCCTAATGTCTCTGTGCCAGGGAATGCTAGGGTTGTTTGCAGGAAGTCCCAGGGACAGAGGCGGCCTCCCCAAGGTCAGAAAGGTATTTCTCGGACTTCCCCGAACATGGAACACCTGTGACTGAAGAGAGCTGCGTGGAGTTGTCTCTCGAGCTCCCCCACGCACTGACAACGTTTCCGGAATCCTGAGCGTGGGGAGGTTCCACCAACGGTCGGCAGCGCGTGGGTTCTAATGGAATGCCTAAGCTCGTCTCTCCTGAGGATTTTCCTAATGTCTCTGTGCCAGGGAATGCTAGGGGGGTTTGCAGGAATTCCCAGGGACAGAGGCTGCCTCCCCAAGGTCAGGGAAGGTATTTCTCGGACTTCCCCAAACAGGGAACACCTGTGACTGAAGAGAGCTTCGTGGAGTTGTCTCTCGAGCTCCCCCACGCACTGACAACGGTTCCGAAATCCTAAGCGTGGGGAGGTTCCACCAACGGTCGGCAGCGCGTGGGTTCTAACGGAATGCTAAGCTCGTCTCCCCTGAGGGTTTTCCTAATGTCTCTGTGCCAGGGAATGCTTGGGGTGTTTGCAGGAAGTCCCAGGGACAGAGGCGGCCTCCCCAAGGTCAGAAAGGTATTTCTCGGACTTCCCCGAACATGGAACACCTGTGACTGAAGAGAGCTGCGTGGAGTTTTCTCTCGAGCTCCACTACGCACTGACAATGGTTCCGGAATCCTGAGCGTGGGGAGGTTCCACCAACGGTCGGCAGCGCGTGGGTTCTAACGGAATGCTTAAGCTCGTCTCCCCTGAGGGTTTTCCTAATATCTCTGTGCCAGGGAATGCTAGGATGGTTTGCAGGAAGTCCCAGGGACAGAGGCTGCCTCCCCAAGGTCAGGGAATGTATTTCTCAGACTTCCCCGAACAGGGAACTCCTGTGACTGAAGAGAGCTGCGTGGAGTTGTCTCTCGAGCTCCCCCACGCACTGACAATGGTTCCGGAATCCTGAGCGTGGGGAGGTTCCACCAACGGTCGGCAGCGCGTGGATTCTAACGGAATGCCTAAGCTCGTCTCCCCTGAGGGTTTTCCTAATGTCTCTCTGCCAGGGATGCTAGGGGTGTTTGCAGGAATTCCCAGGGACAGAGGCTGACTCCCCAAGGTCAGGGAAGGTATTTCTCGGACTTCCCCGAACAGGGAACACCTGTGACTGAAGAGAGATGCGATGAGTTGTCTACGAGCTCCCCCACGCACTGACAATGGTTCCGGAATCCTGAGCGTGGGGAGGTTCCACCAACGGTCGGCAGCGCGTGGGTTCTAACGGAATGCTAAGCTCGTCTCCCCTGAGGGTTTTCCTAATGTCTCTGTGCCAGGGAATGCTAGGGGTGTTTACAGGAAGTCCCAGGGACAGAGGCTGCCTCCCCAACTTCAGGGAAGTTATTTCTCGGACTTCCCCGAACAGGGAACACCTGTGACTGAAGAGAGCTGCGTGGAGTTGTCTCTCGAGCTCCCCCACGCACTGACAATGGTTCCGGAATCCTGAGCGTGGGGAGGTTCCACCAAAGGTCGGCAGCGCGTGGGTTCTAACGGAATGCCTAAGCTCGTCTCCCCTGAGGATTTTCCTAATGTCACTGTGCCAGGGAATGCTAGGGGGGTTTGCAGGAAGTCCCAGGGTCAGAGGCTACGTCCCCAAGGTCAGGGAAGGTATTTCTCGGACTTCCCCGAACAGGGAACACCTGTGACTGAAGAGAGCTTCGTGGAGTTGTCTCTCGAGCTCCCCCACGCACTGACAACGGTTCCGGAATCCTGAGCGTGGGGAGTTTCCACCAACGGTCGGCAGCGCGTGGGTTCTAACGGAATGCTAAGCTCGTCTCCCCTGAGGGTTTTCCTAATGTCTCTGTGCCAGGGAATGCTAGGGTTGTTTGCAGGAAGTCCCAGGGACAGAGGCGGCCTCCCCAAGGTCAGAAAGGTATTTCTCGGACTTCCCCGAACATGGAACACCTGTGACTGAAGAGAGCTGCGTGGAGTTGTCTCTCGAGCTCCCCCACGCACTGACAACGTTTCCGGAATCCTGAGCGTGGGGAGGTTCCACCAACGGTCGGTAGCGCGTGGGTTCTAACGGAATGCCTAAGCTCGACTCCCCAGAGGGTTTTCCTAATGTCTCTGTGCCAGGGAATGCTAGGGGGGTTTGCAGGAAGTCCCAGGGTCAGAGGCTGCCTCCCCAAGGTCAGGGAAGGTATTTCTCGGACTTCCCCGAACAGGAACACCTGTGAATGAAGAGAGCTGCGTGGAGTTGTCTCTCGAGCTCCCCCACGCACTGACAACGGTTCCGGAATCCTGAGCGTGTTGAGGTTCCACCAAGGGTCGGCAGCGCGTGGGATCTAACCGAATGCCTAAGCTCGTCTCCCCTGAGGTTTTTCCTAATGTCTCTGTGCCAGGGAATGCTAGGATGGTATGCAGGAAGTCCCAGGGACAGAGGCTGCCTCCCCAAGGTCAGGGAATGTATTTCTCGGACTTCCCCGAAGAGGGAACTCCTGTGACTGAAGAGAGCTGCGTGCAGTTGTCTCTCGAGCTCCCCCACGCACTGACAATGGTTCCGGAATCCTGAGCGTGGGGAGGTTCCACCAACGGTCGGCAGCGCGTGGATTCTAACGGAATGCCTAAGCTCATCTCCCCTGAGGGTTTTCCTAATGTCTCTCTGCCAGGGATGCTAGGGGTGTTTGCAGGAATTCCCAGGGACAGAGGCTGCCTCCCCAAGGTCAGGGAAGGTATTTCTCGGAATTCCCCGAACATGGAACACCTGTGACTGAAGAGAGATGCGTGGAGTTGTCTCTCGAGCTCCCCCACGCACTGACAATGGTTCCGGAATCCTGAGCGTGGGGAGGTTCCACCAACGGTCGGCAGCGCGTGGGTTCTAACGGAATGCCTAAGCTCGTCTCCCCTGAGGGTTTTCCTAATGTCTCTGTGTGAGGGAATGCTAGCGGGGTTTGCAGGAAGTCCCATGGACAGAGGCTGCCTCCCCAAGGTCAGGGAAGGTATTTCTCGGACTTCCCCTAACAGGGAACACCTGTGACTGAAGAGAGCTGCGTGGAGTTTTCTCTCGAGCTCCACCACGCACTGACAATGGTTCTGGAATCCTGAGCGTGGGGAGGTTCCACCAACGGTCGGCAGCGCGTGGGTTCTAACGGAATGCCTAAGCTCGTCTCCCCTGAGGGTTTTCCTAATGTCTCTGTGCCAGGGAATGCTAGGGGGGTTTGCAGGATGTCCCAGGGACAGAGGCTGCCTCCCCAAGTTCAGGGAAGTTATTTCTCGGACTTCCCCGAACAGGGAACACCTGTGAGTGAAGAGAGCTGCGTGGAGTTGTCTCTCGAGCTCCCCCACGCACTGACAATGTTTCCGGAATCCTGAGCGTGGGGAGGTTCCACCAACGGTCGGCAGCACGTGGGTTCTAACGGAATGCCTAAGCTCGTCTCCCCTGAGGGTTTTCCTAATGTCTCTGTGCCAGGGAATGCTAGGGGTGTTTGCAGGAAGTCCCAGGGACAGAGGCTGCCTCCCCAAGGTCAGGGAAGTTATTTCTCGGACTTCCCAGAACAGGGAACACCTGTGACTGAAGAGAGCTGCGTGGAGTTGTCTCTCGAGCTGCCCCACGCACTGACAATGGTTCCGGAATCCTGAGCGTGGGGAGGTTCCACCAACGGTCGGCAGCGCGTGGGTTCTAACGGAATGCCTAAGCTCGTCTCCCCTGAGGGTTTTCTAAATATCTCTGTGCCAGTGAATGCTAGGGGTGTTTGCAGGAAGTCCCAGGGACAGAGGCTGCCTCCCCAAGGTCAGGGAAGGTATTTCTCGGACTTCCCCGAACAGGGAACACCTGTGACTGAAGAGAGCTGCGTGGAGTTGTCTCTCGAGCTCCCCCACGCAGTGACAATGGTTTCGGAATCCTGAGCGTGGGGAGGTTCCACCAACGGTCGGCAGCGCGTGGGTTCTAACGGAATGCTTAAGCTCGTCTCCCCTGAGGGTTTTCCTAATGTCTCTGTGCCAGGGAATGCTAGGGGGGTTTGCAGGAAGTCCCAGGGACTGAGGCTGCCTCCCCAAGGTCAGGGAAGGTATTTCTCAGACTTCCCCGAACAGGGAACACTTATGACTGAAGAGAGCTGCGTGGAGTTTTCTCTCGAGATCCCCCACGCACTGACAACGTTTCCGGAATCCTGAGCGTGGGGAGGTTCCACCAAAGGTCGGCAGCGCGTGGGTTCTAACGGAATGCCTAAGCTCGTCTCCCCTGAGGATTTTCCTAATGTCTCTGTGCCAGGGAATGCTAGGGGGGTTTGCAGGAAGTCCCAGGGTCAGAGGCTACCTCCCCAAGGTCAGGGAAGGTATTTCTCGGACTTCCCCGAACAGGGAACACTTGTGACTGAAGAGAGCTTCGTGGAGTTGTCTCTCGAGCTCCCCCACGCACTGACAACGGTTCCGGAATCCTGAGCGTGGGGAGGTTCCACCAACGGTCGGCAGCGCGTGGGTTCTAACGGAATGCTAAGCTCGTCTCCCCTGAGGGTTTTCCTAATGTCTCTGTGCCAGGGAATGCTAGGGTTGTTTGCAGGAAGTCCCAGGGACAGAGGCGGCCTCCCCAAGGTCAGAAAGGTATTTCTCGGACTTCCCCGAACATGGAACACCTGTGCCTGAAGAGAGCTGCGTGGAGTTGTCTCTCGAGCTCCCCCACGCACTGACAATGGTTCCGGAATCCTGAGCGTGGGGAGGTTCCACCAACGGTCGGCAGCGCGTGGGTTCTAACGGAATGCCTAAGCTCGTCTCCCCTGAGGGTTTTCCTAATGTCTCTGTGCCAGGGAATGCTAGGATGGTTTGCAGGAAGTCCCAGGGACAGAGGCTGCCTCCCCAAGTTCAGGGAATGTATTTCTCGGACTTCCCCGAACAGGGAACTCCTGTGACTGAAGAGAGCTGCGTGCAGTTGTCTCTCGAGCTCCCCCACGCACTGACAATGGTTCCGGAATCCTGAGCGTGGGGAGGTTCCACCAACGGTCGGCAGCGCGTGGATTCTAACGGAATGCCTAAGCTCGTCTCCCCTGAGGGTTTTCCTAATGTCTCTCTGCCAGGGATGCTAGGGGTGTTTGCAGGAATTCCCAGGGACAGAGGCTGCCTCCCCAAGGTCAGGGAAGGTATTTCTCGGAATTCCCCGAACATGGAACACCTGTGACTGAAGAGAGCTGCGTGGAGTTGTCTCTCGAGCTCCCCCACGCACTGACAATGGTTCCGGAATCCTGAGCGTGGGGAGGTTCCACCAACGGTCGGCAGCGCGTGGGTTCTAACGGAATGCCTAAGCTCGTCTCCCCTGAGGGTTTTCCTAATGTCTCTGTGCCAGGGAATGCTAGGGGTGTTTGCAGGAATTCCCAGGGACAGAGGCTGCCTCCCCAAGGTCAGGGAAGTTATTTGTCGGACTTCCCAGAACAGGGAACACCTGTGACTGAAGAGAGCTGCGTGGAGTTGTCTCTCGAGCTGCCCCACGCACTGACAATGGTTCCGGAATCCTGAGCGTGGGGAGGTTCCACCAACGGTCGGCAGCGCGTGGGTTCTAACGGAATGCCTAAGCTCGTCTCCCCTGAGGGTTTTCCTAATGTCTCTGTGCCAGGGAATGCTAGGGGTGTTTGCAGGAAGTCCCAGGGCAGAGGCTGCCTCCCCAAGGTCAGGGAAGTTATTTCTCGGACTTCCCCTAACAGGGAACACCTGTGACTGAAGAGAGCTGCGTGGAGTTGTCTCTCGAGCTCCCCCACGCACTGACAATGGTTCCGGAATCCTGAGCTTGGGGAGGTTCCACCAACGTTCGGCAGCCCGTGGGTTCTAACGGAATGCCTAAGCTCGTCTCCCCTGAGGGTTTTCCTAATTTCTCTGTGCCAGGGAATGCTAGGGGGGCTTGCAGCAAGTCCCAGGGACAGAGGCTGCCTCCCCAAGGTCTGGGAAGGTTTTTCTCTGACTTCCCCAAACAGGGAACACCTGTGACTGAAGAGAGATGCGTGGAGTTGTCTCTCGAGCTCCCTCACGCACTGACAATGGTTCCGGAATCCTGAGCGTGGGGAGGTTCCACCAACGGTCGGCAGCGCGTGGGTTCTAACGGAATGCTAAGCTCGTCTCCCCTGAGGGTTTTCCTAATGTCTCTGTGCCAGGGAATGCTAGGGGTGTTTGCAGGAAGGCCCAGGGACAGAGGCTGCCTCCCCAACTTCAGGGAAGTTATTTCTCGGACTTCCCCGAACAGGGAACACCTGTGAGTGAAGAGAGCTGCGTGGAGTTGTCTCTCGAGCTCCCCCACGCACTGACAATGGTTCTGGAATCCTGAGCGTGGGGAGGTTCCACCAACGGTCGGCAGCGCGTGGGTTCTAACGGAATGCCTAAGCTCGTCTCCCCTGAGGGTTTTCCTAATGTCTCTGTGCCAGGGAATGCTAGGGGGGTTTGCAGGAAGTCCCAGGGACTGAGGCTGCTTCCCCAAGGTCAGGGAAGGTATTTCTCAGACTTCCCCGAACAGGGAACACCTATGACTGAAGAGAGCTCCGTGGAGTTGTCTCTCGAGATCCCCCACGCACTGACAACTGTTCCGGAATCCTGAGCGTGGGGAGGTTCCACCAACGGTCGGCAGCGCGTGGGTTCTAACGGAATGCCTAAGCTCGTCTCCCCTGAGGGTTTTCCTAATTTCTCTGTGCCAGGGAATGCTAGGGGGGTTTGCAGGAAGTCCCAGGGTCAGAGGCTACCTCCCCAAGGTCAGGGAAGGTATTTCTCGGACTTCCCCGAACAGGGAACACCTGTGACTGAAGAGAGCTTCGTGGAGTTGTCTCTCGAGCTCCCCCACGCACTGACAACGGTTCCGGAATCCTGAGCGTGGGGAGGTTCCACCAACGGTCGGCAGCGCGTGGGTTCTAACGGAATGCCTAAGCTCGTCTCCCCTGAGGGTTTTCCTAATGTCTCTGTGCCAGGGAATGCTAGGGTTGTTTGCAGGAAGTCCCAGGGACAGAGGCGGCCTCCCCAAGGTCAGAAAGGTATTTCTCGGACTTCCCCGAACATGGAACACCTGTGACTGAAGAGAGCTGCGTGGAGTTGTCTCTCGAGCTCCCCCACGCACTGACAACGTTTCCGGAATCCTGAGCGTGGGGAGGTTCCACCAACGGTCGGCAGCGCGTGGGTTCTAACGGAATGCCTAAGCTCGTCTCCCCTGAGGGTTTTCCTAATGTCTCTGTGCCAGGGAATGCTAGGATGGTTTGCAGGAAGTCCCAGGGACAGAGGCTGCCTCCCCAAGGTCAGGGAATGTATTTCTCGGACTTCCCCGAACAGGGAACTCCTGTGACTGAAGAGAGCTGCGTGCAGTTGTCTCTCGAGCTCCCCCACGCACTGACAATGGTTCCGGAATCCTGAGCGTGGGGAGGTTCCACCAACGGTCGGCAGCGCGTGGGTTCTAACGGAATGCTAAGCTCGTCTCCCCTGAGGGTTTTCCTAATGTCTCTGTGCCAGGGAATGCTAGGGGTGTTTGCAGGAAGTCCCAGGGACAGAGGCTGCCTCCCCAACTTCAGGGAAGTTATTTCTCGGACTTCCCCGAACAGGGAACACCTGTGACTGAAGAGAGCTGCGTGGAGTTGTCTCTCGAGCTCCCCCACGCACTGACAATGGTTCTGGAATCCTGAGCGTGGGGAGGTTCCACCAACGGTCGGCAGCGCGTGGGTTCTAACGGAATGCCTAAGCTCGTCTCCCCTGAGGGTTTTCCTAATGTCTCTGTGCCAGGGAATGCTAGGGGGGTTTGCAGGAAGTCCCAGGGACTGAGGCTGCCTCCCCAAGGTCAGGGAAGTTATTTCTCAGACTTCCCCGAACAGGGAACACCTATGACTGAAGAGAGCTCCGTGGAGTTGTCTCTCGAGATCCCCCACGCACTGACAACTGTTCCGGAATCCTGAGCGTGGGGAGGTTCCACCAACGGTCGGCAGCGCGTGGGTTCTAACGGAATGCCTAAGCTCGTCTCCCCTGAGGGTTTTCCTAATTTCTCTGTGCCAGGGAATGCTAGGGGGGTTTGCAGGAAGTCCCAGGGTCAGAGGCTACCTCCCCAAGGTCAGGGAAGGTATTTCTCGGACTTCCCCGAACAGGGAACACCTGTGACTGAAGAGAGCTTCGTGGAGTTGTCTCTCGAGCTCCCCCACGCACTGACAACGGTTCCGGAATCCTGAGCGTGGGGAGGTTCCACCAACGGTCGGCAGCGCGTGGGTTCTAACGGAATGCTAAGCTCGTCTCCCCTGAGGGTTTTCCTAATGTCTCTGTGCCAGGGAATGCTAGGGTTGTTTGCAGGAATTCCCAGGGACAGAGGCGGCCTCCCCAAGGTCAGAAAGGTATTTCTCGGACTTCCCCGAACATGGAACACCTGTGACTGAAGAGAGCTGCGTGGAGTTGTCTCTCGAGCTCCCCCACGCACTGACAACGTTTCCGGAATCCTGAGCGTGGGGAGGTTCCACCAACGGTCGGTAGCGCGTGGGTTCTAACGGAATGCCTAAGCTCGTCTCCCCAGAGGGTTTTCCTAATGTCTCTGTGCCAGGGAATGCTAGGGGGGTTTGCAGGAAGTCCCAGGGTCAGAGGCTGCCTCCCCAAGGTCAGGGAAGGTATTTCTCGGACTTCCCCGAACAGGAACACCTGTGACTGAAGAGAGCTGCGTGGAGTTGTCTCTCGAGCTCCCCCACGCACTGACAACGGTTCCGGAATCCTGAGCGTGTTGAGGTTCCACCAAGGGTCGGCAGCGCGTGGGATCTAACCGAATGCCTAAGCTCGTCTCCCCTGAGGGTTTTCCTAATGTCTCTGTGCCAGGGAATGCTAGGGGGGTTTGCAGGAAGTCCCAGAAACAGAGGCTGCCTCCCCAAGTTCAGGGAAGTTATTTCTCGGACTTCCCCAAACAGGGAACACCTGTGACTGAAGAGAGCTGAGTGGAGTTGTCTCTCGAGCTCCCCCACGCACTGACAATTGTTCCGGAATCCTGAGCGTGGGGAGGTTCCACCAACGGTCGGCAGCGCGTGGGTTCTAACGGAATGCCTAAGCTCGTCTCCCCTGAGGGTTTTCCTAATGTCTCTGTGCCAGGGAATGCTAGGATGGTTTGCAGGAAGTCCCAGGGACAGAGGCTGCCTCCCCAAGGTCAGGGAATGTATTTCTCGGACTTCCCCGAACAGGGAACTCCTGTGACTGAAGAGAGCTGCGTGCAGTTGTCTCTCGAGCTCCCCCACGCACTGACAATGGTTCCGGAATCCTGAGCGTGGGGAGGTTCCACCAACGGTCGGCAGCGCGTGGATTCTAACGGAATGCCTAAGCTCATCTCCCCTGAGGGTTTTCCTAATGTCTCTCTGCCAGGGATGCTAGGGGTGTTTGCAGGAATTCCCAGGGACAGAGGCTGCCTCCCCAAGGTCAGGGAAGGTATTTCTCGGAATTCCCCGAACATGGAACACCTGTGACTGAAGAGAGCTGCGTGGAGTTGTCTCTCGAGCTCCCCCACGCACTGACAATGGTTCCGGAATCCTGAGCGTGGGGAGGTTCCACCAACGGTCGGCAGCGCGTGGGTTCTAACGGAATGCCTAAGCTCGTCTCCCCTGAGGGTTTTCCTAATTTCTCTGTGTGAGGGAATGCTAGCGGGGTTTGCAGGAAGTCCCATGGACAGAGGCTGCCTCCCCAAGGTCAGGGAAGGTATTTCTCGAACTTCCCCTAACAGGGAACACCTGTGACTGAAGAGAGTCGCGTGGAGTTTTCTCTCGAGCTCCACCACGCACTGACAATGGTTCTGGAATCCTGAGCGTGGGGAGGTTCCACCAACGGTCGGCAGCGCGTGGGTTCTAACGGAATGCCTAAGCTCGTCTCCCCTGAGGGTTTTCCTAATGTCTCTGTGCCAGGGAATGCTAGGGGGGTTTGCAGGATGTCCCAGGGGCAGAGGCTGCCTCCCCAAGTTTAGGGAAGTTATTTCTCGGACTTCCCCGAACAGGGAACACCTGTGAGTGAAGAGAGCTGCGTGGAGTTGTCTCTCGAGCTCCCCCACGCACTGACAATGTTTCCGGAATCCTGAGCGTGGGGAGGTTCCACCAACGGTCGGCAGCGCGTGGGTTCTAACGGAATGCCTAAGCTCGTCTCCCCTGAGGGTTTTCCTAATGTCTCTGTGCCAGGGAATGCTAGGGGTGTTTGCAGGAATTCCCAGGGACAGAGGCTGCCTCCCCAAGGTCAGGGAAGTTATTTCTCGGACTTCCCAGAACAGGGAACACCTGTGACTGAAGAGAGCTGCGTGGAGTTGTCTCTCGAGCTGCCCCACGCACTGACAATGGTTCCGGAATCCTGAGCGTGGGGAGGTTCCACCAACGGTCGGCAGCGCGTGGGTTCTAACGGAATGCCTAAGCTCGTCTCCCCTGAGGGTTTTCCTAATGTCTCTGTGCCAGGGAATGCTAGGGGTGTTTGCAGGAAGTCCCAGGGCAGAGGCTGCCTCCCCAAGGTCAGGGAAGGTATTTCTCGGACTTCCCCTAACAGGGAACACCTGTGACTGAAGAGAGCTGCGTGGAGTTGTCTCTCGAGCTCCCCCACGCACTGACAATGGTTCCGGAATCCTGAGCTTGGGGAGGTTCCACCAACGTTCGGCAGCCCGTGGGTTCTAACGGAATGCCTAAGCTCGTCTCCCCTGAGGGTTTTCCTAATTTCTCTGTGCCAGGGAATGCTAGGGGGGCTTGCAGCAAGTCCCAGGGACAGAGGCTGCCTCCCCAAGGTCTGGGAAGGTTTTTCTCTGACTTCCCCAAACAGGGAACACCTGTGACTGAAGAGAGATGCGTGGAGTTGTCTCTCGAGCTCCCTCACGCACTGACAATGGTTCCGGAATCCTGAGCGTGGGGAGGTTCCACCAACGGTCGGCAGCGCGTGGGTTCTAACGGAATGCTTAAGCTCGTCTCCCCTGAGGGTTTTCCTAATATCTCTGTGCCAGGGAATGCTAGGATGGTTTGCAGGAAGTCCCAGGGACAGAGGCTGCCTCCCCAATTTCAGGGAATGTATTTCTCAGACTTCCCCGAACAGGGAACTCCTGTGACTGAAGAGAGCTGCGTGGAGTTGTCTCTCGAGCTCCCCCACGCACTGACAATGGTTCCGGAATCCTGAGCGTGGGGAGGTTCCACCAACGGTCGGCAGCGCGTGGATTCTAACGGAATGCCTAAGCTCGTCTCCCCTGAGGATTTTCCTAATGTCTCTCTGCCAGGGATGCTAGGGGTGTTTGCAGGAATTCCCAGGGACAGAGGCTGACTCCCCAAGGTCAGGGAAGGTATTTCTCGGACTTCCCCGAACAGGGAACACCTGTGACTGAAGAGAGATGCGATGAGTTGTCTCTCGAGCTCCCCCACGCACTGACAATGGTTCCGGAATCCTGAGCGTGGGGAGGTTCCACCAACGGTCGGCAGCGCGTGGGTTCTAACGGAATGCCTAAGCTCGTCTCCCCTGAGGGTTTTCCTAATGTCTCTGTGCCAGGGAATGCTAGCGGGGTTTGCAGGAAGTCCCATGGACAGAGGCTGCCTCCCCAAGGTCAGGGAAGGTATTTTTCGGACTTCCCCTAACAGGGAACACCTGTGACTGAAGAGAGCTGCGTGGAGTTTTCTCTCGAGCTCCCCCACGCACTGACAATGGTTCCGGAATCCTGAGCGTGGGGAGGTTCCACCAACGGTAGGCAGCGCGTGGGTTCTAACGGAATGCCTAAGCTCGTCTCCCCTGAGGGTTTTCCTAATGTCTCTGTGCCAGGGAATGCTAGGGGTGTTTGCAGGAAGTCCCAGGGACAGAGGCTGCCTCCCCAAGATCAGGGAAGGTATTTCTCGGACTTCCCAGAACAGGGAACACCTGTGACTGAAGAGAGCTGCGTGGAGTTGTCTCTCGAGCTGCCCCACGCACTGACAATGGTTCCGGAATCCTGAGCGTGGGGAGGTTCCACCAACGGTCGGCAGCGCGTGGGTTCTAACGGAATGCCTAAGCTCGTCTCCCCTGAAGGTTTTCCTAATGTCTCTGTGCCAGGGAATGCTAGGGGTGTTTGCAGGAAATCCCAGGTCAGAGGCTGCCTCCCCATGGTCAGGGAAGGTATTTCTCTGACTTCCCCTAACAGGGAACACCTGTGACTGAAGAGAGCTGCGTGGAGTTGTCTCTCGAGCTCCCACACGCACTGACAATGGTTCCGGAATCCTGAGCTTGGGGAGGTTCCACCAACGTTCGGCAGCCCGTGGGTTCTAACGGAATGCCTAAGCTCGTCTCCGCTGAGGGTTTTCCTAATTTCTCTGTGCCAGGGAATGCTAGGGGGGCTTGTAGCAAGTCCCAGGGACAGAGGCTGCCTCCCCAAGGTCAGGGAAGGTTTTTCTCTGACTTCCCCAAACAGGGAACACCTGTGACTGAAGAGAGCTGCGTGGAGTTGTCTCTCGAGCTCCCTCACGCACTGACAATGGTTCCGGAATCCTGAGCGTGGGGAGGTTCCACCAACGGTCGGCAGCGCGTGGGTTCTAACGGAATGCTAAGCTCGTCTCCCCTGAGGGTTTTCCTTATGTCTCTGTGTCAGGGAATGCTAGGGGTGTTTGCAGGAATTCCCAGGGACAGAGGCTGCCTCCCCAAGGTCAGGGAAGGTATTTCTCGGACTTCCCCAAACAGGGAACACCTGTGACTGAAGAGAGCTGCGTGGAGTTGTCTCTCGAGCTCCCCCACGCACTGACAATCGTTCCGGAATCCTGAGCGTGGGGAGGTTCCACCAACGGTCGGCAGCGCGTGGGTTCAAACGGAATGTCTAAGCTCGTATCCCCTGAGGGTTTTCCTAATGTCTCTGTGCCAGGGAATGCTAGGATGGTTTGCAGGAAGTCCCAGGGACAGAGGCTGCCTCCCCAAGGTCAGGGAATGTATTTCTCGGACTTCCCCGAACAGGGAACTCCTGTGACTGAAGAGAGCTGCGTGCAGTTGTCTCTCGAGCTGCCCCACGCACTGACAATGGTTCCGGAATCCTGAGCGTGGGGAGGTTCCACCAACGGTCGGCAGCGCGTGGATTCTAACGGAATGCCTAAGCTCATCTCCCCTGAGGGTTTTCCTAATGTCTCTCTGCCAGGGATGCTAGGGGTGTTTGCAGGAATTCCCAGGGACAGAGGCTGCCTCCCCAAGGTCAGGGAAGGTATTTCTCGGAATTCCCCGAACATGGAACACCTGTGACTGAAGAGAGCTGCGTGGAGTTGTCTCTCGAGCTCCCCCACGCACTGACAATGGTTCCGGAATCCTGAGCGTGGGGAGGTTCCACCAACGGTCGGCAGCGCGTGGGTTCTAACGGAATGCCTAAGCTCGTCTCCCCTGAGGGTTTTCCTAATGTCTCTGTGTGAGGGAATGCTAGCGGGGTTTGCAGGAAGTCCCATGGACAGAGGCTGCCTCCCCAAGGTCAGGGAAGGTATTTCTCGGACTTCCCCTAACAGGGAACACCTGTGACTGAAGAGAGCTGCGTGGAGTTTTCTCTCGAGCTCCACCACGCACTGACAATGTTTCTGGAATCCTGAGCGTGGGGAGGTTCCACCAACGGTCGGCAGCGCGTGGGTTCTAACGGAATGCCAAAGCTCGTCTCCCCTGAGGGTTTTCCTAATGTCTCTGTGCCAGGGAATGCTAGGGGGGTTTGCAGGATGTCCCAGGGGCAGAGGCTGCCTCCCCAAGTTCAGGGAAGTTATTTCTCGGACTTCCCCGAACAGGGAACACCTGTGAGTGAAGAGAGCTGCGTGGAGTTGTCTCTCGTGCTCCCCCACGCACTGACAATGTTTCCGGAATCCTGAGCGTGGGGAGGTTCCACCAACGGTCGGCAGCGCGTGGGTTCTAACGGAATGCCTAAGCTCGTCTCCCCTGAGGGTTTTCCTAATGTCTCTGTGCCAGGGAATGCTAGGGGTGTTTGCAGGAATTCCCAGGGACAGAGGCTGCCTCCCCAAGGTCAGGGAAGTTATTTCTCGGACTTCCCAGAAGAGGGAACACCTGTGACTGAAGAGAGCTGCGTGGAGTTGTCTCTCGAGCTGCCCCACGCACTGACAATGGTTCCGGAATCCTGAGCGTGGGGAGGTTCCACCAACGGTCGGCAGCGCGTGGGTTCTAACGGAATGCCTAAGATCGTCTCCCCTGAGGGTTTTCCTAATGTCTCTGTGCCAGGGAATGCTAGGGGTGTTTGCAGGAAGTCCCAGGGCAGAGGCTGCCTCCCCAAGGTCAGGGAAGGTATTTCTCGGACTTCCCCTAACAGGGAACACCTGTGACTGAAGAGAGCTGCGTGGAGTTGTCTCTCGAGCTCCCCCACGCACTGACAATGGTTCCGGAATCCTGAGCTTGGGGAGGTTCCACCAACGTTCGGCAGCCCGTGGGTTCTAACGGAATGCCTAAGCTCGTCTCCGCTGAGGGTTTTCCTAATTTCTCTGTGCCAGGGAATGCTAGGGGGGCTTGTAGCAAGTCCCAGGGACAGAGGCTGCCTCCCCAAGGTCAGGGAAGGTTTTTCTCTGACTTCCCCAAACAGGGAACACCTGTGACTGAAGAGAGCTGCGTGGAGTTGTCTCTCGAGCTCCCTCACGCACTGACAATGGTTCCGGAATCCTGAGCGTGGGGAGGTTCCACCAACGGTCGGCAGCGCGTGGGTTCTAACGGAATGCTAAGCTCGTCTCCCCTGAGGGTTTTCCTTATGTCTCTGTGTCAGGGAATGCTAGGGGTGTTTGCAGGAAGTCCCAGGGACAGAGGCTGCCTCCCCAAGGTCAGGGAAGGTATTTCTCGGACTTCCCCAAACAGGGAACACCTGTGACTGAAGAGAGCTGCGTGGAGTTGTCTCTCGAGCTCCCCCACGCACTGACAATGGTTCCGGAATCCTGAGCGTGGGGAGGTTCCACCAACGGTCGGCAGCGCGTGGGTTCAAACGGAATGTCTAAGCTCGTATCCCCTGAGGGTTTTCCTAATGTCTCTGTGCCAGGGAATGCTAGGATGGTTTGCAGGAAGTCCCAGGGACAGAGGCTGCCTCCCCAAGGTCAGGGAATGTATTTCTCGGACTTCCCCGAACAGGGAACTCCTGTGACTGAAGAGAGCTGCGTGCAGTTGTCTCTCGAGCTGCCCCACGCACTGACAATGGTTCCGGAATCCTGAGCGTGGGGAGGTTCCACCAACGGTCGGCAGCGCGTGGGTTCTAACGGAATGCCTAAGCTCATCTCCCCTGAGGGTTTTCCTAATGTCTCTCTGCCAGGGATGCTAGGGGTGTTTGCAGGAATTCCCAGGGACAGAGGCTGCCTCCCCAAGGTCAGGGAAGGTATTTCTCGGAATTCCCCGAACATGGAACACCTGTGACTGAAGAGAGCTGCGTGGAGTTGTCTCTCGAGCTCCCCCACGCACTGACAATGGTTCCGGAATCCTGAGCGTGGGGAGGTTCCACCAACGGTCGGCAGCGCGTGGGTTCTAACGGAATGCCTAAGCTCGTCTCCCCTGAGGGTTTTCCTAATGTCTCTGTGTGAGGGAATGCTAGCGGGGTTTGCAGGAAGTCCCATGGACAGAGGCTGCCTCCCCAAGGTCAGGGAAGGTATTTCTCGGACTTCCCCTAACAGGGAACACCTGTGACTGAAGAGAGCTGCGTGGAGTTTTCTCTCGAGCTCCACCACGCACTGACAATGTTTCTGGAATCCTGAGCGTGGGGAGGTTCCACCAACGGTCGGCAGCGCGTGGGTTCTAACGGAATGCCAAAGCTCGTCTCCCCTGAGGGTTTTCCTAATGTCTCTGTGCCAGGGAATGCTAGGGGGGTTTGCAGGATGTCCCAGGGGCAGAGGCTGCCTCCCCAAGTTCAGGGAAGTTATTTCTCGGACTTCCCCGAACAGGGAACACCTGTGAGTGAAGAGAGCTGCGTGGAGTTGTCTCTCGTGCTCCCCCACGCACTGACAATGTTTCCGGAATCCTGAGCGTGGGGAGGTTCCACCAACGGTCGGCAGCGCGTGGGTTCTAACGGAATGCCTAAGCTCGTCTCCCCTGAGGGTTTTCCTAATGTCTCTGTGCCAGGGAATGCTAGGGGTGTTTGCAGGAAGTCCCAGGGCAGAGGCTGCCTCCCCAAGGTCAGGGAAGGTATTTCTCGGACTTCCCCTAACAGGGAACACCTGTGACTGAAGAGAGCTGCGTGGAGTTGTCTCTCGAGCTCCCCCACGCACTGACAATGGTTCCGGAATCCTGAGCTTGGGGAGGTTCCACCAACGTTCGGCAGCCCGTGGGTTCTAACGGAATGCCTAAGCTCGTCTCCCCTGAGGGTTTTCCTAATTTCTCTGTGCCAGGGAATGCTAGGGGGGCTTGCAGCAAGTCCCAGGGACAGAGGCTGCCTCCCCAAGGTCTGGGAAGGTTTTTCTCTGACTACCCCAAACAGGGAACACCTGTGACTGAAGAGAGATGCGTGGAGTTGTCTCTCGAGCTCCCTCACGCACTGACAATGGTTCCGGAATCCTGAGCGTGGGGAGGTTCCACCAACGGTCGGCAGCGCGTGGGTTCTAACGGAATGCTAAGCTCGTCTCCCCTGAGGGTTTTCCTAATGTCTCTGTGCCAGGGAATGCTAGGGGTGTTTGCAGGAATTCCCAGGGACAGAGGCTGCCTCCCCAACTTCAGGGAAGTTATTTCTCGGACTTCCCCGAACAGGGAACACCTGTGACTGAAGAGAGCTGCGTGGAGTTGTCTCTCGTGCTCCCCCACGCACTGACAATGGTTCTGGAATCCTGAGCGTGGCTAGGTTCCACCAACGGTCGGCAGCGCGTGGGTTCTAACTGAATGCCTAAGCTCGTCTCCCCTGAGGGTTTTCCTAATGTCTCTGTGCCAGGGAATGCTAGGGGGGTTTGCAGGAAGTCCCAGGGACTGAGGCTGCCTCCCCAAGGTCAGGGAAGGTATTTCTCAGACTTCCCCGAACAGGGAACACCTATGACTGAAGAGAGCTCCGTGGAGTTGTCTCTCGAGATCCCCCACGAACTGACAACTGTTCCGGAATCCTGAGCGTGGGGAGGTTCCACCAACGGTCGGCAGCGCGTGGGTTCTAACCGAATGCCTAAGCTCGTCTCCCCTGAGGGTTTTCCTAATTTCTCTGTGCCAGGGAATGCTAGGGGGGTTTGCAGGAAGTCCCAGGGACAGAGGCTGCCTCCGCAAGGTCAGGGAAGGTATTTCTCGGACTTCCCCGAACAGGGAACTCCTGTGACTGAAGACAGCTGCGTGGAGTTGTCTCTCGAGATCCCCCACGCACTGACAATGGTTCCGGAATCCTGAGCGTGGGGAGGTTCCACCAACGGTCGGCAGCGCGTGGGTTCTAACGGAATGCCTAAGCTCGTCTCCCCTGAGGGTTTTCTAAATATCTCTGTGCCAGGGAATGCTAGGGGTGTTTGCAGGAAGTCAGGGACAGAGGCTGCCTCCCCAAGGTCAGGGAAGGTATTTCTCGGACTTCCCCGAACAGGGAACACCTGTGACTGAAGAG